>NW_027206435.1:270000-667500 GCF_024711535.1 Dipodomys merriami | reverse complement strand
TCAAAAAGACATGACAGTGAACCAGAGTGACAACCATGATCAGCAGTCACACAGATTGGCAGACACGTTGGCTGAGAAGATGTATTGGGGATGTGGCTCACAGGGCGGAAATTCAAAAGCAAGCACCTTTAGGCCCCTGGCAGAAATGTCCCTCCTGCCCTAGTGGCTGGGACTTTTTCCCTTTGGTCCCCCCAGAAGCCTTGCCTGGTACTCTAGAGCCCCACCCTCCTGTGTCTCCTACATCAGGGCTTTCATTCCAAAGGCCTACCTCTTCAGTATTCTTGCATTCACCAGACTGCTGGTGTGTAGTGCATGGTCAATGCCATTTGAGCCAACCCTAAGCTCCTCTCAAGTGTTCTAAGAGGGCCTGTTCCCTATCTGTGCCTGGTGTCTAGACTAGAACATTCTCCCATGTACTCTACTAGGCTGCACATCCCATTTCAGCTTTCTGTTCCTGAACCGCATCTTTTCAGTGGGCCACCAGCTTCTCCCTTATAACGTATGTACGTGGCCTGGCACCGATGATTCGTGTCTGTAATACCCAGCTAGTGAGCAGGCTGAGATCTGAGCATCATGGTTCAAATCCAGCCAGGGAATGAAGTTCACAAGTATTTCTTCTTCAATGAAGCACCAAGTATATATATTGGCATATATATATTCTAACACTTGAGTGATACCTCCCTCCACCTTTGGCATATATATATGTATATATGTATATGTATATATACATATACATATACATATATATATGTATATATGTATATGTATATATACATATACATATACATATATACATATATATGCCACCAAAGGTGGAGAGAGGTATCACTCAAGTGTTAGAATGCCAGCCTTGAGCAAAAGAGCTCAGGGACAGCATCCAGACCCTCAGTTCAAGTCCAAGTACTTAGCACATGTGCACACGTGCACATGAACTCATGAGAACATATGTGTTCATATCCAGACTTCCTGGCTGTGCTTACTCAGCTTAAAATCCTTTCTTGGCTCAGAAACCATGAACTACCTCCTGGTCTCATGATGCCTCATGTTTCTCCAGTTAAGGCTACTTGTTATGGGATTGATACATGCACGGGAGCAGTAGGCAAACACGGCATCACCATGTGGAAGAGTTTGAGAGGCCAGTGAAGAACTATCCATGGGGGTCTGTGCAGAATGAGGTGCTGAGACACACACACCCTGCCCAGAAATTAGAGATTGCCATTCCTGATTTCAGTCATTCATGGCCTCTCAGAGATGTGTCAGACTTGGCTTCATACAATCCCATTCCATCCTAACACTAAGGACTCTTAGAGAAGGAGAGAAGACCTCCAACATCTCTGGTGTGTAAACTCCTCCTTCCTTCCAAACGAGAACTGGTGCCTGGATCTCTCTATCATTTGCCTTTCCAGTTGGAGTGTTCCAATATGCTGGTCTTTCTCTTCCAGAAGGAACTAAGCCCCTATCCTAGACTGTCTGCTAAGGGGTTTCTTCCAGAAGTGATTCAGTTGGCTTGCTAGCATGGAAGGAAACAGGTCTCGTTGGCTGAAGGAAGGACTCAAGGAGCAAGACCCTTTGTGTTAGCCCTTCTCAGTCCTGTTCGGAAGCCCACAGCTGGCCACAGGGCTCAGGTCACTGGAGGGGAAAGGCACATTCCTCATAGATCCCCACCCCTGACCTCCTACCACCGATGTAAAGGAATGCACCCACTTGACCTGGCCACTGAAAGGGGCCAATGTGCGGGGTGAGGGGAAGGGGGAGCTCATACAAACCAGGTCTGGGTGCCTTCTCTCCTCTGAACTGGGATTAGTGGTTAGTGCAGGTGCAGGCAACCTGCTCAAAATGCCATCTGACGCCCTAATTATGGAACCAAGAGAAGATCTAGGTCCACATTCATCTTGGAGTCTCTCCCTGTTAATATTTAGAGTCTCAAAGCTTTAGATCTCAGGAGAAACCTGAGTCCCCTACAGAGTTTCTATGGGAGAAAAGCCCTACCCAAGTCAGGTCCTAGCTTACTAATGTTGGGCAACCTCACTTTTCTATCATTCATCAGAGACAAAATGCATGAATGTGTGTGTGTATATATACTCGTGTGTATTTATAGTCTGCATGACCAAAGTCAAAAAAGTCCAGTACAGAAAAAGTGCATGTATAAATACATACACATATGGCAAATATATTGATGCGAATATACGTAGAGAGAGGAGAGAGGCGAATAGTCCCAGGACCCAGGCCCTGGTGTCATGCACATTTGGGGGGTTCCAGGAGTGGAGTGGAGTTCAAAGAAGTGGTAGTATGGACAGACATTTGAACCTGCTCAGGCCTGCTACCCAAACTGTTACTCAGGAAGCTGACATGGAGAGGATCGCGGTTTGAATCCAGTCGGGGCTTCAAAGTCCCTGTTCCATGAACCTTTCAAGTTTATCTTGTTTTCTAATTTTCTGACAGAACTGCAGGGAGGCTCCATCACTTGGTTTGCCCACCAGTCCCCAGGCCTTTGACAAGACCAACCCCCGACTCCCCGCATTAGGTCACCACCACCCCTGCTCCCTGCATTAGGTCAGGACCCTCACTGGGGCTTGACCCTTGGGCGAGACCTGCACCACCCCTCCGTTCAATGGCCAGTACCGGCTCCTTGGGTGGGACTAACACCCGAGCTCTGCCCCTCTGTTCGGCTGCAGGCAGAGGTGCTTTGGGTGACACCTTCATCAGGGCTCTGCCCCTTGGCTCAGCCCCCAGTATTGGCAACCTGGAGAGACGGCCGGTGCGCTCTGCCCCTTAATCATTTGATGGTGGTGGTGCCTTGTGCGACATCAGCACTGGGGCTCCTCCCCTCAGACTGCCAACCAGTAGCGGCCCTTTTGACAACATCCACGCTTTGGCTCTGCCCATTCATTCACACTCCTGCACTGCCCAGTAAATGAGACCTGCACAAGGGTTCCGCCCCTTAGTTCGCCTGCCAGCACCAGCACCAGCGCTTTTGAGGAGGTTCACACCTGGAATCTGCCCCTTCGGCTGCCTAGGGCGGGACCCGCATTAGGGATCTGCCCCTTATGTAGCCCGCTGGCACTGGGGCTCTGTTCCTAATATTGCCTGCCTGCACCCCCTGCCTGGGGCAGGACCTGCACCAGGGCTCTGCCCCTCAATTCACTCACAAGCAAAGGTGTCTTAGGAGGGACCGGCAACTACACCTGGGCTCCACCCCCTAGTTCAGCCTCCGGAATCCCCTGCCTTGGAGGAGACAGCATGGGGCTCCACCCCTTGGCTGGCACCTGATGGCACTTGGGCTCCACCTATCCATTCTTGCCTGCAGGCACCAGCATCATTTGACAAGACCAGCCCCAGGGCTCCACCTCCTAGCTCACCTGCCAGCAGAGGTGCTTGGGGCGGTTTCTGCCATGGGACTCTCTCGCAGGAGTGCCTTGGGCAGCACACGAACTAGGGCCCCATCCCATCGGTTTGCCCACCAGTACCTGCACCTTGGGCAGGACTCACCCTTTAGGTCTCCCGCCATCCCCTGGATTCAGGGCAGAACAGATGCAGGGGCCTGACTGGGCCCACCCACTTCCTACTGCTCCCACCTGCATCACAGGCAGGACAGACTCGTGCCAGGGCCCTGCCCTTTCAGGCTTGCTGACATCTGTTTCCTGAGCCTGGTCCCACCCCATTTTTCCTGCTGCTGTTCCGATCCCATGTAAGACCCACAAACCAGTGCTTTGTTCCCAGTAGACCTTTTGCAGCCCTGGTACCCCAGGTAAGATCTCCAGGCTGAGGACCCAGCAACACTTCCTCCTCCCCATGTCAGCCCATGAGAGTGGGACAGCTCCAGAAGGCCAGGTGGACTCTAACTCCCACACGAGTCCTGGCACAAGGAGAGAAGGAGGGATGGGTTGGTCTGGCTCTGGAGCCAGTTCTGGGCCCAGCGTGATGGCTGGGGCATGCCCCTACATGCTGGGAAGGGAGGAGGCCTCTGGGGACAGATATGAATGAACTTTCCTGTCCATACCCAGAAGCCTTCAGGAGACAGAGGCCAGGGACGAGATTAAATCATCTACTTGAAAAGCATTTTGTAATATCCTATAGAATATGAAATTACAAACCAAAAACATTATTTTAAATCTAAATTCTAATTTAACCAGGTCTACTAAGTCCTACATTAGATGAACTTTGCTATTTCTCCAGGCTTAAGCTTTCGTAATCCTTCATCATTTCTTTAGAATCCAACAGAATGATGCTTACTTTTTCAAATTTTTCGTTGGGAATCATGAGCCGTTTTACATCTGGGAATGTTCTGTAATGCAAAGAGCATTTAAAACACAACTGAGGATTATATATGAGTTGCATGTCAATAGGAAAGTTGACATCTCAAAACATAGTGACAAAATTAGCCCAAACTTCAAACTGTGTATTCCTTTCTTGTTGTTTGGTTTGTTTTATTGAGACAAAATTATGCTACCTGGTCCAGGGAAGGTATTGCTATGTAATTCCGCTCTCTAATCTCCTGTCTTAGTCTCAGTGCTAGAATTTTTGTCTTGTATCACATTGTCTTACCATGGTTTGTTGGTTTATTTAATCTAGATACAGACTAGCAATTCTGAACTTCTCTGATGATGTTATCCATGAGACTGACTGCTCAGACTGTTTATGTACAGTTTTGAAAGATGTTCTAACATTTGACACAGGATATGAACATTTCCAGATGCACCTTCAGGGGTCTCTGATTCATTCCTCCATGGATCTGATCCCATTAATAATGATTACTTGACTCTCTTACTATCTCTAGTCCCTACCTATGTAATAGTCTCAAATATTTTTGAAGAAAATTCACTTGAATAATTTCTAATATTAAAAATTATCACTTGATTCTAGTCTTACTCAGGAAATATTTTCTATTGTTTTCTAACTTTTCTACATATTCTGAGAGTTGTTTCATTTGTGCATTTGTTTGTGCACATATAAGTGCCTCTGAGTGTATGTGTATATGTATGTTTGTATGTATGTATGCAAAAGCCTCAATCTCTTATTCAGCCATCTTGCTCATGACTGGTATTCCATCTCCTGAGCCCTTCTTCCAATTCAGCTTTTGCCTGGATAATTATAGGTAGTGTCTCAAAGCCTGTTCTTCTCAGGCTGGATATAAACTGAACTTCCCAGACTCCTTTACATTCTTAGGTTTTATTTCTCCAGGAGTATCAACTTTTAAACGACAAACATTTTTGTGAGTATAAAGTCTGAGCTGTAGCCCAAATTTTTAACTCAAGAATACATATAAAGATAGATGAACATACACATTACATATCCTATGTGTACACTGTTAAAAATGTGATCTTAAGCCTGGTGGCAGTGAGATCTGAGGATGGGGTTCAAAGCCAGCCCAGCTAGGAAAGTCCCATAGACTCTTTTCACCAATTAACTACCAGAATCCTGAAATGGCACTGTGGCTCAAGTGGTAGAGCACTAGCCTTGAGCTGAATAGCAGAGGGACAGTTCCTAAGTCCAGAGTTTAAGCCCCACTACCATAAAAAAGAGAGAGAAAGGAAAAGAAAGAAAAAAAGAAAAAGAAAAGTGATCTTAGCCACCAGTTCATTGCTAGTATCATTCTTGCTCTCTCAACATGGCCTTTTTTTCCAGTTATGTCCATGCTCTTATATCTGACTTGCTAGGAACCGAAATTATACTTCCACTGTAATTTTCACTAATTTACATAATTAGCTACCATGATGATAGAGATGAAAGAGCCTCATACGTCATGTTCTACTTAGTAGTAATGCTTTCTCTATATCACACTCATAGATCGACATATTGGCCTTGGCCTTATTGTTTCAAAGTTGTCTTATTTGCAGAGACTTCTATAGTGTTTTGAACCATTATACTTAAACACAGAACTTCTCTTTCTTCTATTATTCCTATTGTTTCTCCTAATATTAACCTATGTACACTTGGGAAAGAATGAACAACACCCACACTCACAAAAAAATGTTTCTGAGAACCTTCTTCCCAATTAAAATTGGGCTTAATTTACAGAGCATTTAGGAAATTTATACTTAATGTACTCCAGGATAATGTTTTCTTTCATGTTTTTTATTGTGGGTTAGTTACATAAGTAAGCTAATGAGTACATTATCTAATGAGCATTGTTAGCTCCTCTTTTATTTGTCCCCTGCCATCCCTTTTCTCTCCCCCTCCCCAGCTCCTTCCTCCCCTCCCCAAGTTGTAAAGTTTGTTCTCTACATGGTGTCTTGTTCATCTTATTGTTACAATGGATCATACTTTATCCTTGTTTCAGCATTTTGATATTTCCCTTTCCATCCCCACATTAGGAAAATGTATGTGCAAGAAGCAGATCACCAAACTCAAATACAGTGAAAAAATACCGTGGAGGATGAAAATAGAACAGAAGCAAACAAACGACATAGTAGGGCTGGGAAGGTGGTTCAGTGGTATAGTGCTTGCCTTGCATGCATGAAGCCCTGGGTTTGGTTCCTCAGAACCACAGAACCAAAAAGAAAAAAGCCGAAAGTGGTGCTGTGGCTCAAGTGGTACAATGCTAGCCTTGAGTTGGAAAGCTGAGGGACAGCGCCCAGGCCCAGAGTTGAGGACCCACCACCGGAACACCCCCCCCACACACAAAAAAAGACATAGTACATGTTAGATACATTAAAAAATAGCAAGAAAGCAAAAAATGTTGTGTCCCTATCTTGGGATTCATTTCAGTTAACATCATCTTCTATGGCGATATGGACATGGATAATTTTTATAAGCCATGTAAATGCCATATTTTCTCATTTCTAAGTTGTTTCTGAAACACATGTTACCTCATGTCCAAAGATGTACTTGTGCTATTTCCATGAAGCCAGAAAATATTCATTTTTACTGGGAGTAGCACCATAGATTGTTATTGGAAGTAGATGGAAGGAACTGTTATGGGCAGTGGTAAATGATTCCAAGACAGGAATTGAACATAGAGAAATGACAAAGTTCAAGATAATTTGTGCTGTTCTTTTTACTGAACAAGAAAAGAATCCAAGGCTGGAAGGAAAATCTGTCCCTGACTTTTTTGAGTGTGTTCTTTACTCATATAAAACTTTTCTGTAAACTTCTAGTTAAGAGTATTACAAAAAGAAACAATATGCCATTCGCAGGCCAGCATAGAAAAAAACGAAATAACTTTGTTTTAAAGTGTTCTACTGCAAAGAAAGAAAGACATGGAGGTTTTAAAATGTCTTATGAATGGATATTTCACTCCTGGCATGATTGTCTTGTTGCAGAAGTCCTTTATCCATTCCTTTAATCTGGTCCTGAGTTTGCCATAGCAATAAAGATTCCAAAAAGCAGGATGCAGCGTGTATGATCAGCAAAAAGAGCCTCTTCTCAAACAGTGTAAACGATGGTCCCAAAAAAATATGTGGAGTTATTTTTTGTTTGTTTGTTTAGTTTGTGCTGGTTCTGGGGCTTGAACTCAGAGGCTGGACACTGTCCCTGAACAATTGTCTTTCCTGCCCCCCTGACCCCAAAGCTGTACACTATTGCTTCAACAAAAACTCCACTTCTGTTTTTTTATTTGGTGTTTAATTAGAGATAAGAATTTGACAGACTTCTTTTGCCACGGTTGGCTTTGAACTGTGATAGTAAGAAAGCCAAGTGACATCAACTATATGGACTTCTCATTTGAGAAATATTAGATGAAGTTTATTATAAAGCTAATATTTGACAATTTTTAAAAGAAGAGAATATGTCCAACAAAGAAGCCATGACAAATAACAGCAAAAGTAGGTACACTGAATCATTTTGGAATTATTTTTTTCTGCTTGGGAAGATTGCTATTGACTTTGTGGTTCTTTTTGGGGAACCTTAATGTCATATTTGCACTTTTGTTTATTGGTCGTGAGGCTTGGACTCTGATTCTGGGCAATGTCCCTCAGCTCTTCAGCTCCAGTTGAGTGTTTTACCACTTTAGCTACAACACCACTTCTGAGTTTCTGGTGGTTAATTGAATATAAGAGTCTCATGGACTTTGCTGACCAGGCTGGTTTGATCTACAATCCTCTTGTCTCAACCTCCTGAGTAGCTAGGATTACAGGCGTGAACCACCAACACACGGCTCATATTTGCATTTATGTGCACTTAATGACACTATGTGGACAAAGAATGGAAATTTGAATCAAATGATGTGACATTGCAGGTTTTCAGAAAAATTGAGGTAGCAATAAATATGTCCTCCTTTTCCATGTTGTTACATTAATGACTCATGAGTTATGGGACTCTTACATTAGCATCCTCTGCTGTCTGCGAATGTGGACTTAGTATCAATAATTGTTAATAGAGAAATAGAGAAAGACAGATTTTTAGAAAGCAAAGAAGATCCGGTATGAAAAAACAACATAGAAATAGATACAACTTATCCCACAGAGATTAAGAACTAGCCTAAGAGATTAGAATGCTAAAGGCAATGAAGAATAAGCATAGTTGATAACTAGTTCTCCAATAACCAAAACTGGTTCCCTAGAACATTTTCCGGTATAATTATTTATTATTATCATTTATTTCTTCCATCTGGAGTTATTTCTTCACTTCTGTCAAAACTATTAATTAGCCTGTGTTTTTGGTGCCATAACTGAACAAAAAGTTTTCCAAATCTCACTTAGACTATCCTCATTGTTATTAGCAGTGACCATTCAGAAGCCTGGAATCTTTAAATTTCCAGGATTAATCCTAACCTGATATCTAAGCACATTCCTAACATTAACTGCCGTGACCTATTAGCAAAACTTTTTTTGTTTTGTTTTCAACACAGTATTCTAATATAGGTAAAGTATATGAATTAAGGACGATTGTTAGACATAGTTGGGAAGAACAATTATATATTTCAAGTATACTTTCTTTATTTGTCATTTACTAGCTAAATGACTTTTTTTGCCAGTCCTGGGACTTGAACTCAGGACCATGGAACTGTCCCGGAGCTTTTCAGTTTTTTTGCTCAAGTCTAGCACTCTACAACTTGAGGTGCATCACCACTTCTTTTTCTGTTTATGTGGTACTGAGGAATTGAACCCAGGGTTTCATGCATGATAAGCAATCTCTGCCATGAAGCCACATTCTCATAGCCTTAAATGACTTTCTTAAGATGGCATTACTTTTTCATTCCATTATTTTAATTTAGACTGGATGGTAGAAAGGAAGTGGAAACCAATGCTAAGTCCAGTGTTGACATTCCTATCACATCACTAAGGAAGTACAGTGTTAAGAAATGCAGGACTCATAAGGCCGTTTCATGTAACATTATTATGGGGGGAAAAAAAAAAACATTTAACATTCATCTCCGACATCCAAAACATTCTGCTTCACTTTCAAGGTCAAGAGCCAAACGATTTGTTTTTCCCCTTCCCCTCTACAAATTATGCTGACATCAAATACAGTGAAAGCAGGGGTTATACTCTGGACGAGGGACATACAAAACAACAAAGAAATAATCTTATAAATGTGTCAGAAACAATGGCATGAAAGTTAAAAAAAAACATTTGAATACATATCTTAGGGTTCATTTCCCTAACATCAACTTATCTGAACTTTTTTGCTTGACTCAGACAAATACTAGTTGTTGCAAATAAGGGAAACCATGGGACCTATATTTCTTTGGGCCTGGCTTACTTTACTTAATATAATTTTTTTTCCAATTCTTTCCATTTCCTAACAAGTGCCATTCTTTCTGATAGAGGCATAGAATTCCATTGTGCATATATACCACATTTTCTTGATGTTAGGGGAATGGACCCCAAGATAAGTATTTAAATGTTTTTTATTCCTTTCACACAATTGTTTCTAACATATTTATAAGTTGATTTCTATGTTGCTTTGTATGTCGCTCCCCCACAGCATAACCTTTGTTTTCACTGTATTTTATGTTGGTATAATTTGTGAAGGTGAAGGGCAAAATCAAATCGTTTAACTAGGGATACAGCTGGGCCCTTTGCAATAATGAGATGTACAAGTTGTTATGTCGAAAATGAACTTTACCACTTTGGTGTGGGGTGGTGGAAAGGATTGGGTGGGGGGCTGGGGGAGGATGGGAAGGGATGGGAAGGGGAAACAAAGAAGGAGGCTACAATGCTTGATAAGAAATATACTCATTATCTTGCCCATGTCATTGTAACCCCTCTGTACAGTATTTTCACAATATAAAAATAAAAAAGAGCCAAATATCTCAGCCTTTTATTGATTGAGTTTGATTCCAAGGAAGGAAGAAGGAGGATGTGGAAGTTAAAGGTGGGAAAATATGTATATTGGCTCCCTGTCCACATTTTTTGCATTTTTAAAAAGTGCTACTGATGAATTCGCAATACATATAATTGACTATGCTATCTGCACAAGATGCAGATAAATGAAGATATTTCTTCTGGTGGATAGTCACATATATTAACAAAATCCAGTTCTGGAAACAAAAGAGACTAGGTAAGAAAGTATAAAGTATTGTTCCTATCAAAACAAAAATATAATATTAAAATGATTACTCCAGATTTCTTTGACATTTTATGCTGTCTCAGTATCAAAATGTTCTCTAATTCTAGTAATATCCAAGCATAAAAGACATAATTTGAAGATATCAGTAGGTTTAGAAACAAAGGTACATAATACCTTCCTTCCTGCAAAGACATGTGATGGCAAGTATGATTGATTGTATTATATTCTCTTCTTTTTCTTCTTTATCTCAAGTGTTGAATACCTTGGCATATTATTCTGTCCTGCATCAGCTTCCTGTAGGTGAGATTTACCTCTACTCTGCAATGTCAAGATGGGTCATGTGACATACTTAAGCTTACAAAAATGAACCAGAAGTGGTCAAAGGTTATTTCTAGGGGAAGATTTCTATCCCCTTGTCTCTAAGAACTAACTTCTTTTCGCTTAGCTATAAAAATAGCATATATACAGAGGGAATCTTTTCAACTTATATACTGAGAGAATATAGCATGTTAAATTGAGGCAAAACTCAAACACAGCAAGAATTAAGCTAATATTAGAATATGATATTAAGATATTAGTTTCTCACCATTCTTGTATACCTTTATGATAGTTGACTACAGCACACCAAAATTTAACAAATACTAAATAAATACTAAACAAATAGATAACACTTCCTGTTTGATGCTATTACATTTTTTAATAAATAAGCATTATCTATGTGATCACTTGTGAGGCTAACTTTTTTATTAATGTGTTTAATCGCTTTAGACTACTGTTTCTAATATCCACAATCATTATCCAGACCTTGTGATTGAGATGAGGAAGAACAAAATATCTAGATTTCACCTTCTCTTTTGCTCTTCTCCTTTTTCTAGTGTGAATTCTCATCCTTTCTCCAAATTCTCCTATTAATAAAGGAAGAATGTCACATTGTGGATATCAAGCAAAAGGCTTCAAAGCCAGAATTTCATTCTTTCAGAAATAGATGAAGTAAATCAGAGTGGCAAAAGGAAGAATAAAAACATGACTATTTTCCCTTTCTGGCTTCCATCATAGAGTCTGAACATGACTCTAAATAACTAATACACCATTTGCATTGGCTAACTTTTTAAAAATATAGTTTTTTAAATAAATAAATTTTAAAAATTAAAAAGAATATTTCTAAAATAAATAGTAATTTGTCGTTTGCTTTTAGGAGGTATGAAATAAGACTGCATTAACATTGTGTGAGTTGAGAGGCTAAATTTTATGAGAATCTAAACATAATGAAAAATAGATGATTTTAAGATACATAGCTTTTAGATACATTTTTAATGTGACATACACACAGAGACATCTTTTTTCTTCTTTTCTTCTCCACACTGATTCAAATTCAACAAGCAGTTCATGTAATTGAAATAACTGTGTTTCTTTCAAAACTAGATTAGACCCAAAAATGTTAGAAGTAAAGAACCAGTATTGGGTGGTGCGTTCTTTAAAAATAGCAGTCAAATAAATATTAACCATAATTCCAAAATAATAACAATCAAATGCTCTTGAAAAGAGATTTTAAAGCAAAGTGTATAAAAAGTGATAGTTCCAGAACTGTTTCAAGAGCTGCTCTTTAGCATTTAAGATTTCTTGTACATGACAATGTTTTAATCAGGATTAAATGCTTTCAGGAACTAAATTTTTTCTAGTTATATTTCATTGAAGAAATATGTTGTTCAAAATTAATGAAAGGATAACAGGTGATAGTAGAAAGAATGCTTACACACTCATTGTAGTAGGCAGTAAAATACCTTCCCAAAATATACATAGTCCCCATATATCTAGTCCCTCAAATGTAGATTTACATTTTATATATAATTTTGTAAAACAATCACCTTTCATTACCCAAGGAACACAAATTTGAATAATTATCAGATGGGGAAAGTATAGTCAAATGGGTACTTAAAAGTCCCAGCTGTAGTTCAAAGGGACATTATTAGGTAAGAACCATCAGAAAGATGTAAAGATGCTACATTAGAAGATAACGGAAAACCACCCAGATTCTGAAGTTTGTTGAAAGCAGAACAGGAAGTAAATGATTTTTCCACTAGAACCATCTGAAAACTATTTTAGCTCTGTAGACGGCTTGATTTTAATCTAGTGAGATTTCCTTTAGATTTCTGTCCTTTAGAAGTGTAAAATGAAAATATGCATTATTCAAGCCAATTAATTTGTAGAAATTTTTTGCAGGAGATTTGGTTTTGTAAACTAACTAAATTTCGGCCTTTTCCTAATGCAACTACAAGGACACCACATGTCCTAGTTTCTGAGAATAAGAAAAAGTTGCCACTGGCTTTGTACACGTGTATGATGTAAATACTACTAAGGTGTGGAGAGCTGCGGGAGCCTTGACCAAAGATGGCGCAGCCGCAAAAGCAACATTGTAGCTCCTTGGTAAGATGGCACTGGCTCCCCCCTTCCATCTTCCCAGTGACGAGTGCTCTCTGTAAAAACAACTCCTTATGTGGCTATGACTTGGCTCCTAGTTTGCTTCCGTGTTTGCAGCCCTATCGGTACATGCCATGTGGCGCTTCGGGATTGGCCATCCAGGAGGCTTATAACCGGAGCACGGGGGCGGAGGGAAAGGAGAAGCAGGAAGAACCAGGAAGAAGCGGGCAGGAGAGAAGTGGGAGAGAAGCTTGTTACAAGGTTCCTGAATAAACCGCATTGAGAAGAATCCCGGGTCGCGTCTTCCTTGCTGGTCGAGGTGGTCGTGACACTAAGGGCCTTCATTAATGAAGTCTTGAAATTCTAAATAATATCTAAATAAGAAGCTCCCTAACTTTATTTTCACATTTTGGGATTACTAACTACCAAACTTATGTAGAAGGCTAGCATAAGAATATGGAAATGAAATCTGTCTCCTAATATTATAAAGAAAATTTATGTCATTTTGAGTTATAGTGTGTAATGTAATACAAAATATGATGACAGAAAGAAAAACTCAATTTCCTATTCTTCCTAACTTTCCAACAGAAATTAGAGAATCCAGTGAAGATATAGATTCCCAGGATGTCATAGAATGTTATAGGATCACTAGATGTTGAAAAAGAAGATAACAAAAATGGGTCCTCTCGAACAATGTGAAACAAAATCTACACCTACAGATTGTGATATAGCTAGAAAATAGTTTCCACTATGCTAAGTCTTTGATATTTTATGTTTCTTTTCACTGCAACTTTCCTCACTTAGGAAAGGACTTTTTATTAATACTCAAGGGTTGCAGTTATAACCCAGCAACTAATAAAGCTTCTAAATGTAAACAAGCATGATTCTAAGAGTAACCAAAGCTACTTGTGTTGCTATAGCTGATAAATAAGAATGATCTTGGGGAATAGTCAAACAATCTTGAACTTTTACATACCTTTCCTCTTCTCCAACATGAGAAATCCTAGTCAAGATATGTAAAACATTAATAAAGGAATTTTATAATTTTTATCATTCACACTAAATCAAATACACTTTTCCTCTTTGCAAGCCTGACTTTGAAAGAGTCAGAACCTCACAATTATTTTATAGCAAAACATTATTGCTTTGGCTTAGTTACTTTCCTGCTTTTGGGTGTTGCTCTCTATTATTTTGGCAACAACACAGATAAAGGATATAAATTCATTATGCTTATGTTGGCTGTTCAGTCAAGCTGTTTTCAAACGAAGTTTTCTTTTCTCTTCTTCATTGCTAATTCAAGTTTAATTATTGCTCTTTGAATGATAATAAAAAGCATGAAACTTTAACACATATTCTCATTGAAACCGGTGAAAACAGCAGTGTGTGCGATTGCTTTTTAAATTGTTTTCAAGTATTTTCCTTGGCTATTTTCATTATTGCTTTTGTTCCGGTCTTCTAATCAGGAACACAAGGTTACACAAAAACATCTTCCTAAGATATAAGGTGTTGGACAGAAAAAAAGATGTATAATTAAAGATTTTCATCTCTTAAGAGACGGAAAAGCTCAGAAGACATTTTGCTATTACTGGTATGGTTAAGATGACTTGAATGTTTTGGTTCTTAAACTAAGTGAAATGCATGTAAAATGTTGCACTTGTTCCAAACAATGATTATGGCTTATAATTTTCTGATCTAATGAGATGAAACTTTTTACAAAGTTTGAAGGCATATCGATTTTAGGGTAGAAGGGTTAATGTTAGAAACCCTAGGGAGATTAATAAAACAGCACTGCCTATCGCTTATCAGTTAATTATACTTATGGCATATAAGTGTATAAACATACAAATATGAATTGAGTGAGAAATGTGTGATTTACACAATTGATTCAATGACAACTAAAACCAGAAAACACTGCTCTACATTTATATAAACGATTATATCTAGTGAAGATTTGAATTTTTAGAATATTTTTTCTCTTTTTTTGTTATCTTAGTTTAATATTGTAGAGGGGTTACAATTACATGGGCAAGATAGTGAGTACATTTCTTATCATTGTAGCCTCCTCCTTTGTTTAACCTTCCCATCCCTTCGCATACTCCCTCCCTCCCAACCCAATCCTCCCCACCCCAAGTTGTAAAGTTCGTTTTCTACATGAAAACTTTTACTTCTCATTGTTGCAACAGGTCCATATGTATCCTTATTTAAACGACTTGTTTTTCCCCTTCCCCTCCACAAATTATACCGACATCAAATACAGTGAAAGCAGTGGTTATACTGTGGGGGAGGGACATACAAAGCAACAAAGAAATAATCTTATAATTGCGTTAGAAATAAATGCATGAAAGAAAAAAACATTTAAAATACATATCTTAGGGTTCATTTTCCTAATATCACCTTATCTGAACTTTTTTGCTTGACTCATACATATACTAGATATTGTAAATAAGGAAAATCATGGGACCTATATTTCTTTGGGCTTGGCTTACTTCACTTAATATAATTTTTTCCAAGTCTTTCCATTTCCTAACAAATGGGGCAATGTCATTCTTTCTGATGGAGGCATAGAATTTCATTGTGTATATACACCACATTTTCTTGATCCATTCTTCTACTGAGGTGCATCTGGGTTGGTTTCATATCTTAGCTATGGTAAATAATGCTGCAATAAACATAGTTGTGCTGGTAGCTTTAGTGTGGTCTTGTTTGTAAACATTTGGTAAATGCCCAAAAGTGGGACTGCTGAGTCATAGGGGAGCTCTATGTGGAGTCATTTGAGGAACCTCCATAATACTTTCCAAAGAGTTTGGATAAGTTTAAACTCCCACCAACAATGCAGTAAGGTTCCCTTCTGTCCACATCCCCTCCAGCATCTGTTGTTAGAGTTCTTGATTTTTGCCATTCTAACTGGAGTGAGGTGGTATCTCAATGTTGTTTTGATTTGCATTTCTTTATGGCTAGGGAGGTTGAGCATTTCTTCATTTGTCTATTGGCCATCCTTCTTTCTTCCTCAGAGAAGTTTCTCTTTAAGTAATTAGCCCACTTATTTATTGGGCAGTTGTTTCTTTGAGGATTTGTTGTTGGGGGATTTAATTTTTTGAGTTCCAAGTATATTATAGAAATGAGACCCTTGTCCGTTGTATGGCTAGTGAAGATCTTCTCCCAATGTGTGGGCTTTCTATTAATCTTGCTAGCTATGTCCTTTTCCATGCAGAAGCTCTGCAACTTCATGCAATCCCATTTGTCCAACCTTTCTTTGATTTGTTGTGTTTCCGGGTCTCTATTAAGAAAATTTCGGCCTGAGCCAAGGAGACCTAGGGTTTCTCCTATTCCATCCTGTAATGTTTTTAGAGTGTCTGCTTTTACTCCGAGGTCTTTGATCCATTTGGAGTTGATTCTGGTCCAGGGTGATATATAAGGATCCAGCTTTAGTTTTCTACAAGTAGTTAACCAATTTTGCCAGCACCATTTACCGAAGAGGCTGTCTTTCTTCCATTCTATTTTGTTTGCTCCCTTATCAACTATTAGATGGCTATAGGTCTGTAGATTCATTTCTGGGTTTTCAATTCTATTCCATTGTTCCTGAGGTCTGTTTTTGTGCCAGTACCAAGCTGTTTTGCTTACTATGGCTTTATAGTAGAGTTTGAAATTTGGTATTGATATTCCTCCAGCAGTGTTTTTTCCGTTGAGGAGCGTTTATGCTATTCTGGGTCTTTTATTGTTCCATATGAATTTTTGGATTGCCTCTTCTATTTAAGAATGAGGTTGAAATTTTGATAGGCATCGCATTGAATTTGTAGATAGCCTTGGGAAATATTGCCATTTTCACGATGTTAATGTTTCCAATCCAGGAGCATGTCCACACTCTCCACTTCTATTCAACCTACTATTAGAATGCCTAGCTACAGCAATAAGACATGTTGCAGACGTAAAGGGGATCCAGATAGGGAAAGAAGAAATAAAACTCTCCCTTTGCAGATGACATGATCTTGCATTTAAAGTATCCCATAGACTACACTCCCAAATTACTCAAGCTGATTCAAAACTTTGGCAAAGTAGCAGGGTATAAAATTAACCCTCAAAAATCAATGGATTTTCTGTATGCCAACAATGAGAAAAGTGTGGCTGAAATTAGGAAAGCAACTCCATTTGTAATAGCCCACAAAAAACAAAATTCCTAGGGATTAACTTAACCAAAGAAGTGAAGGACTTCTATGATGAAAACTTTAAAAACCTGAAAAAGGAAATTAAATTTTTTAGAATATATTTTAATATGTATGTCAAAATATGTTTATTTTTAACTTTTTAAATTTTTTTTCGGTCATTGGGGCTTGCAATCTGGGCCTGGACATTGTCCCTCATCTCTTCAGCTCAAAACTAATGCTCTCTGACTTGAGCAACTGCCAGTTTTCTGGTGGCTCATTGGAGATAAGAGTCTCATGGTCTTTCCTGTCTAGGCTGGCTTTGAACCATGATTCTCAGCTCTCAGCCTCCTTAGTAGCTAAGATTACAAGCATGAGCCGCTAGCACCTAGCTACTCAAGTAGTTTTTACATATTTATGAAGTTCTTCAATGGTAATCCCATTCATGTATATGTTGTATAACATTTCTTTTTAGTGAGAATGCTCAAAACCTTATCTTCTGGCTCTGATGAAATATCTACTCTTAACTATAATTTTACATCTTGTGGTATACAATAAGTAGATTTATTTATATTCATGGAAGTCTGCTAATTAAAGTTATATAAAACATGATTTGTAAAGTGAAAGGAATTCATGGTTCCATTACTTGTTTTAAGAAAAAAATTATGCCTTTTGTTTCCAATTATATTTCTTTGGGAATGTGGAATATTCATTGATTTAACTTAAAATTGATAACAGCTACATTATATCAAGTTGATTCAAACTTATATTTGAAAATTGCACACTTAACACAAATATGCTTCCACTTTCTTCTAACACATAATTAAAATAATGGTAAAGTAAAACTTGGTGTTTGCGGCTCATGTGTAGAATCCTAGAAACTCAGGAGGCTAAGACCTGAAGATTTGGGTTAAATGTCAGTCTAAATAGACAAGAAGCAGAAGGTGAAGATGTGGCTCAAGGAATAGATTGTCATCAGCCATGAACAAAAAAAATACAAGGGATACAATAAACATTGAGTTCAAGCCCTAGAAATGTCATACACACACAAGACAACTACAAAAAATATTATGAATATCAATACTGAAGACAAAATAGTAGAAAAGATCATGAGAAATGTTATGCAAACATCTGGAAGACAGAAATCATTTGACAGAATTTTGATTCATGAGAGGGAAAACTCACAGTCTCATTTGTACAATCTCATTGTAGTCATTTCAATTGAAACCTGGCTATTGGGTAACATTTGAAAGAGCGGACTGGATTACCTGACATACCAGACATTGCCTGTGACTATGCACCTTCCCAATTCTGTAAAAATCTAAAATCGTTCTTGTTAATTTAAAAAGAATCTCATGTTAGAGACTGTTTTGTTCACACAGACTGGGGTCCTTATTTTGTGGCTTAAGACCACTGCTTTTGTTTATAACAACTCCTGCTTTACACCTCTTCCTTTGTGCAGCTTTACATTACTTAGCTGCCACCAAACCAAGTCTTTGAACTACACCCCCCTGCCTTAATCTCGCCCTTTCTCCAGCTACAACTCATTCTACATGTTATCTGTGTTTTAGCATTAGTTGTTTTCTTACTAATGCCCATCAGAAAACACTTGTATTCATGTAAAACCATAATAAATAACCTAGTTAGAAAATGCAGTAAGGGTTTAGCATTGGCTGAGACTCTCATCGGTAGGTTTGCTCCCTAATAAATCTGTGCAACACTATCTCTTTTTTCTTCATGGCTTTTGAGTCTGACAAATGATTGATTTGGTTTGATGTAATCTCATTTATCCAGGCTTACTTTGGAAGTTGTGACCTGTGCCAAGTAGCCCTCGGGTTTCCTCTAACTCTTCCTGTAACATTCTCAAGGTATCTGGACTTACATTGAGGTCTGCGATCCATTTGGCATAAATTCTGGTGCAGGGGGATATATAAGGATCTAACTTCAGTTTTCTGAATAAAGCCAATTCTACCAGCACAATTTTTTGAAGAGGCTGTCTTTCATCCATCCTGTGTTTCTGGCTCCCTTATTAAAGATTATGTGCCTGTAGGAGTGGATTCATTTCTAGGTTTTCAATTCTCTTGTATTGATAGAATTCTGTGCTTCCATTTGAAAGAATGGCATTACACTATTCCTGAAGAAATGGAAAGACTGGAAAAAATGATATTAAGTGAAATAAGCCAGGTCCAATTAAATATATGCTGCATGGTTTTCCTCATTTGTAATAATTGCACCATGTCCATAAATCTACAATTTAATACAATAGATAGTAAAAGACAAATAATTACACTTGGACATGATTAACTAACAGCCCTCTAAGCATTCGCATGGCAAGAAGAAGGGAAGCTATTCTTAGGAGAGGATCACAATGGCTCAATACCTATGTGCATAGATGAGATAAATGTTGCTTATTGTAATGAACTCTAAGAATCAATCATACATGTGAATTATATATATATATGTATATATTTTTAAAAGGTGTCATAAAACAACCAACTCCTCTGTAAACTCAGCAGCAAGATTCTACATATAGAAGATAAAATTGAGGAAAGTTTTCAACACATGAACTAAAATATGTAGGGGAAAAGGTGGGAGAGAAAAGATAAGATGAAAAGTAGAATAGCTAACTATTGAAGAATTCATAAACAATTTCCAAAACTGTACAAGAGAGCTGGAATACTGCTCAGTTGTAGAACTAGACTAATATGTACAAAGCCATGGGTTCAATCTCCAAGAATAATAAGTTAATAAATAGTAGTAATACAATAATTATTTGAAATAAATGCTTTCACATTAGAGAGGCCTGAATCCTCAAACAAATATTCTCAATTCTTGTACCTAATGACATGAAACTGCAAGTATGAAGAGGAAATAGTTTCCTTTTCTATCCTTTCCTTTCTGTTTTCTTCTTTTCTTTGTTCCTTTGACACTACTGCTGCTTGAAGTTTCTAAGGATCTAACCACTTTACATTATTTTTCAGGCCAAATCTCCATGAGCAATGATATCTACCTATGGCTTCCAAAAGTGTGAGATAACAGGGAATTTACACTATATCTAGCTTATTTTTTGGTAATTTTTCATGAATTTTGTCAAAACTGGCACTGATATCAGTCTTCTAAATCTGTCTTCTGATTAGCAAGGTATGATTCATCTGAAACTTGAACCTAGACTATTTTTCATTGTAAACATTCAATGTTGACTTCTGTTTTCTAGATATCATTAATGTCTACTGAGGTTAATATGGATCTTTATGATGTTATGATAACACAGATAAATCTATTGAATACTTTTTCCAATTTATTTATATATAGTATGACATCACAATTAGGACATTAATATTTCACAAATACTTCAGTTATTTTAATTACTTTGTGCACATATTGTCCAATATATTTTTATCAATTATATGAATATCCCATATCTACAGATACATTACTTTACCAAAAATAAGTCTGTTTCATGCTTCCTTTTAATAATTAAACCCACTAATTCTCTTTGTCCCATCCCAAACCTGTTTCATCCTGTCAACCGACTTCTATACCATGCAGTAAATAAGCTTTTAAGATTACCTTCAAATCTATGGTAGATTATTCCCAGTTATTTTATGCCTTAATATTGTATTGTACTCACTCGAGTTGCCTTTGGGTTCTGTTATTAGAGAATGTAAAAAAATTCGTTTCCCATTTACCTAAAGAAAGCCTGAGTTAATTTCAAACTCTACTATAAAGCCATAGTAATCAAAACAGCTTGGTATTGGCATAAGAACAGACCTCAGGACCAATGGAATAGAATTGAAAACCCAGAAATGAACCTACAGACCTATAGCCATCTAATCTTCGATAAGGAAGCTAAAACAATAGAATGGAAGAAAGACAGCCTCTTCAGTAAATGGTGCTGGCAAAATTGGTTAACTACATGTAGAAAACTAAAGCTAGATCCTTATATATCACCCTGCACCAGAATCAACTCCAGATGGATCAAAGACCTTGAACTCAAAGCAGACACTCTGAAAACATTACAGGATGGAATAGGAGAAACCCTAGGTCTCCTTGGCTCAGGTCGAAATTTTCTGAATAGAGACCCGGAAGCACAACAAATCAAAGAAAGGTTGGACAAATGGGATTGCATAAGATTGCAGAGCTTCTGCAGGGCAAATGACATAGCTGGCAAGATCAATAGAAAGCCCACCGATTGGGAGAAGATCTTTACTAGCCATACAACGGACAAAGGTCTCATATCTAAAATATACATGGAACTCAAAAAATTAAACCACCCAACAACAAATCCTCAAAGAAACAACTGCCCAATAAATAAGTGGGCGAAAGACTTAAAGAGAAGCTTCTCTGAAGAAGAAAGAAGGATGGCCAATAGACACATGAAGAAATGTTCAACATCCCTAGCCATAAAAGAAATGCAAATCAAAACAACATTGAGATATCACCTCACTCCAGTTAGAACAGCAAAAATCAAGAACTCTAATAACAACAGATGCTGGAGGGGATGTGGACAGAAAGGAACCTTACTTCATTGTTGGTGGGAATGTAAACTTGTTCAACCACTTTGGAAAGCAGTATGGAGGTTCCTCAAAAGACTTCACATAGATCTCCCCTATGATCCAGCAATCCCACTTTTGGGCATTTACCCAAATGTTTACAAACAAGACCACACTAAAGCTACCAGCACAACTATGTTTATTGCAGCATTATTTACCATAGCTAAGATATGGAACCAACCCAGATGCCCCTCAGTAGATGAATGGATCAAGAAAATGTGGTATATATACACAATGGAATTCTATGCCTCCATCAGAAAGAATGACATTTCCCCATTTGTTAGGAAATGGAAAGGTTTGGAAAAAATTATATTAAGTGAAGTAAGCCAGGCCCAAAGAAGCATAGGTCCCATGGTTTCCCTTATTTGCAATATCTAGTATAGGTATGAGTCAAGCGGAAAAGGCCAGATAATGTGATGTTAGGAAAATGAACCCTTAAATATGTATTTTAATGTTTTCGTTTCTTTCATGCATGTATTTCTAATGCATTTATAAGATTATTTCTTTGTTGCTTTGTATGTCCCTCCCCCACAGTGTAACCCCCGCTTTCACTATATTTGATGTCAGTATATCATGTGGAGGAGATGGGGACAAACAAATCGTTTAAGGATTCAGGTGGACCTGTTGCAACAATGAGAAGTACAAAATGTCATGTCAAAACCAGCTTTACAATTTCGGTGTGGGGGGGAGAGGGGGGTATAATTGGGTGGGGGGAGGGGGGTAAAATTGGGTGGGGGGAGGGGGGAGGCAGGGAAGGGAAGTGAAGGGTAAACAAAGGAGGAGGCTGCAATGCTTGGTAAGAAATGTATGCATTATCCTGCCCATGTAATTGTAGCCCCTCTGTACAGTATGTTCTCAAATAAAATAAAATACAATTAAAAAAAAAAAAAAAAAAAAAAAAAAAAAAAAAGAAAGCCTGAGTTGATTTCCATTTCTTTGACTAGAGGAAATAATGCTGCTATAATCCAGTGTTTTGGCCTTTGGGTGAATGTTACATTTTATTTCTATGAGACAAAGCCTGAAGAGCTCAATTCCTGTGCGATGGTGTGGGTGGTTGCATATTTCATATTCTAGTAACCTGTCAAAATGTTTTCAGAATTAGCTTTCCAATTGGACATTTCTACCAGCATTCAGTTTCTCTGTTTCTTGATATCATTATTAAGGTCATTATTGTTTTATGTTAAGTAATTCTCATACATGTTTTGTGATGTCGTTTTATTTTAATGTGCATTTATTTGAGGATTGATGATGTTTTTCTTGTGTTTCTTTTACACAAGCTGTATTTTGCTGGTTTTGAATTGATGTTCTTTTTATTAGGTTTTGAGAGTTCTATGCACAGTCTAGATTTGAGGCATTCTTCAGTTATAAGATTTGCAAATATTTTATCCTTGACTATGAGTACCCTTCATCATCATTATCAACATCATCATCATCATCATCATCATCATCATCCTCATCATCATCATCATCATCATCATCATCATCATCTTCAACACTATTAGAATTACTACCATTACTTTTGTACATGTATGTACGGTCTTGGGGCTTGAACTCAGGGTTCCTGAGATTTGTTGCATTTTGTTAACAATTAACCCTTTGAGTCATACCTCACATCTGTTTTTTGCTGATTAATCAGAGTTAAGATTCTCAGGGACTTTATTTTGTTGTCTGGCTTCAAACAGCAATACTCAAATCACAGCGTCCCAAGTAGCTAGGACAAAATTGATGAGCCCCTGCTCCCAAATTCTATTCACTAATTGTATATGAGCTTTCACAGACCAAATTATTTTACACTTTTATTGAGTTCGACTATGTCAAGTTTTCTTTTCCTATAATTTTAATGTGTAAGTTAAGAATGCTTCATCTCCAAAATTGTCAAGACATCATTCTTTGCTTTACGTTTACATCACTCCTTTTGTTTTATATGCATGTTTTAATCCTGCTTGAAGGTAATATTTCAATAAGTCAATTTTCACTCTTTAATTCTCCCCAATACTGTCTAACCTATCACCACTTATTAAAGAGAATTTCATTCCACAAATACTAAGTTTTACCCCTTATTAAATATTCCTTGATAATAATTATGTGGTTCTAATATGGTGCCTTACAGGCCCATTGAGCAGTGTAATCTTTCCTCTACAAACATAACATTTTACGCTAACAGGTTTAATATTCGACAGAGAAATATGTTCCAGTTTATTTTCCTTTGTCAATGAGTCAAAGAGTGCTGGTCAGGTGTTTTTAGAAATTGTCATAAACCTATAAATAAAACTGTGAAACTGGGTGCTGTTAGCTCATGCTTGTAATCCTAGCTGTATACAAGGTTGAGATCTGAGGATTGCAGAACAAGAATGTCCGAAAGACTCTTATGTCCAATTAACCACCAGAAAGCCAGAAGTGGCACAGTTGCACAATAGGTAGAGCCCTCACTTTGAGCTGAAGAGCTGAGGGACAGCACCTAGGCCCATATATCAAGCCCCATGAATGATCAAAAAAGTAGGGAGGCAATTTATATCTTTGTTCAATTGTATCCTCCAATCCACAAAAATGATATGTCCCCATTTATTCAGATTTTTATTTAGATTTTTTAATTTTGCTTTTAAATTCAGCATTGTATAATTTTCAATGACGGAGGGTGAATATCACTTTAATACATTTTGACAGTGTGTGGAGTTAGCACAAAGAAATTCACAGTAAACAGTTGAGAAGTAAGGGATAATGGGAATGGAGAAAGACAGAAACAGGTTAATCAGGCCCTTGATCAATATGTGAGTGTGTAAAATATTTCAATAAGATTTCTTTGTACAATTAATATACACCAATTAATAAATATCTTCCAAAGGCATTGGTATTCAATATGATATAAAGGATAAATACAGTTTCTGTGGTGAAATGAAAGATACACATAAGATACAGACAAATGAAAATAATAATACACATATATCTATATACATGTACATACACATCTGTATATTCATATATATGTATACATATCTATAGGTATTTGTATATATACACATATTAAGTATGAATATATGTATATGTACACATAATGTGTATACATACACACTTATTTAAAGAGACGAATCAGAAATATTTTAAGAGCATATTAGTGACAATGAAAAACTTTAGCCATCCTGAATAAGTTATCAAAAAGTCCAAATACATATCTCTATAGTAATATAACAACAACAAAGGGAGACATGGAAAGATCATAACATACCTAGACATTGCATATATATAGAAATTAGGGGAAATAGAAACAACAATAAGATAGCTCTGCACAACCACTATGTAGAAATTGGAATCCTTATACATTGGTGCTTGACACTTAAAATGATATAGTCAGTTAGTTAAACATACTGGCGATCTTTAAGATAATACACAGAAAGTTGCCTCTATGATCCAGGATTTTGAATCATAATTTTATATACAAAATATGTTTCAACATATGTCCCATGAGACACATGTACAAGAATATACATAGCAAAACCTTTTACAATACCATATAATAAAATATTGAAATCCCCCATGTTATACCAATATACACATGCATATAAAACAATATGCTCTATCCATGAGAAAAATGTGCATGGACTTACTTTGGAAACAGTAATATTACATGGGTTAAATGGATAAAATAGACTATATTTTCTAATTACATGAGCTTTTTAATGTTGGCACATCTGTAGATGTAGAATATGAAATAATAGCTGCTCAAGGGGAGGGTAGGTTAAAATGATGACAGGAAGTGATTACTGATAAATATTGCAGTACTTTGAGAGAGTAGTGATATAAAATGTTCTAGAACTGAGGGTGATATTCTTACACCAACTCTTTAACATTCTAAGAATCATTGTATTTTATCAAAGAATTACCGAGTACTTTTGCATTAACCTTAGGAAAAATTTTAGAATAGTAGTCAGTGAATCTGAGTGATAATTTAGAATTTAAAAGCACAGAATTCTGTAATGTATAAGTTTAGTATGTTGATGAATAAGACTATCAAGAAAATATGATCTATGATATATTCTCTGAGTGACTATACAAGATATTGTGAGTGAGTGAATATTCTAAAAAATTATGTAAATAGAGGGATGAGAGAGAATTGAGAGGGATGATGGATAATGATCATCAAGATGCATTGTACTGACCATGGAATGTAGCTTAATGGTAGACTGCTTGCCTTGCATGTGTGAAACCCTGGGTTTGATTCCTCAGTACTACTTAAACAAAAAAAAAAAGATGGAATTGGCACTATGACACAAGTTGTAGAGTGTTAGCATGAGGAAAAGACGCACAAGGACATTGCCAAGGCCCTGAGTTCAAACCCCAGGGCTAGCCTAAAAATAAAAAAAAGATGCATTGTATTAAGGCAGGCACTAGCAGCTCACACCTGCTGTCCTAGATACTCAGGAGGCTGAG
This sequence comes from Dipodomys merriami, assembly GCF_024711535.1. Lineage (NCBI taxonomy): Eukaryota > Metazoa > Chordata > Mammalia > Rodentia > Heteromyidae > Dipodomys > Dipodomys merriami. Next base: position 641,513 of record NW_027206435.1, on the reverse strand, counting down.
GATTGAGGTTTGAAGCCACCCCAGGCAGGAAAGTCTGTGAGATTTTTATCTCCAATTAAATCTCAGAAAAATCTGAAAGTGCTGCTGTGCCTCAAGTGGTAGAGTTCTAGCGTTCATTCAGAGGAGCTCAGGGACATCGTCCCGACCCAAAGTTCAAACCTCAGGAGAGAAAAAAAAATAAAAAAAACTCAATAAAATCTATTCATAAACTGCTTTGTCAAACAGCAATTTCCATAAAACCACTTCAAGTTAATTAAAAAATGTGATTAGAATAAAATACAAGCCATTTTGGGAACAAGACATAGAATTAAAAGGTTGTTTACAGGGGACAAAGTAAATTTTATATCATGCAGTTTGGGTTGAAATGTTCTTCAGTCTTCTTACATCATTTATTAAATTGACAATACTGCCAATAATAGGTCAATTTCTTTGAGGAACAGGGTGAATTCTGCTGTCTTTTCATAGAAAACAATAGTGGTGAATTGTTTGCCTCTTATTGAAGTATATCTAATATTTTAAAGTAGATTTGTCCTAATATAATTTTAATTTAATCAATCATTTCATTAGGGCGATGTTGGTCAGATTTTTTTTTCCAGTAAATTTTATCCCTTATAATAAATGAAAGCAGGCTGTGTCAGTCTCCTAATAATATAACAAAATACTTTATAAAATTAACATAAAAGAAGGAAAGATTAATCTTGACTTCTGCTTTTATACATTTCAGTTTATGTTTCTTATCATCATTGCTTTGGTTTGGTGGTGGCACATTACCCCATGTCAGGAACATGTGATTGAGTATGTGTATTCACGGAAGACAGGAAGTAAAGAAGAGGAGGAATTGAAGTCAGGAAAGGGAGAAAGTGGAGGAGGGGAAGAGGGAGAGAGAGAAGGAGACAGAGAAGAAAAAGAAGGAAGAGGAAGAAAGGATATTGATCTTAGCATCCTTTTTGATCACTCTTTCTCAGTGACCAAATCTCTAAGACTGTGCCAACTTGAAAGGGTTCACCTCTTTATGGCAACATAGTGAAAGCTAATTATTAATCCCAATCCTTTATGATTTCAGATTTAATTTCTAGAGTGGTGCATAATATTTCTATACAATTGTGGTAACTACAACAGAATATTTAGGGACACCTAAATATTTACTTGAATTAAGCAGAGAAGCTATTTGGCATAGAGGTCGTTTGGTTTTACCATTGCTGGAGAGATGAATGAAATATTTTGAGTGCAAGTACCTTTTATTTAACAGATAAAGAAGCTTCAAGAGATTTCATTTTTTACCTTCAAAAATGACTATTTCATCTAACTCATAATGACTGGAATTTTTCATAATTTTATGGCATTTCCAATCAAGTATTTGTCCTCTATAGTGAGGTTCTTTCTTGCCAGTTGAAGGAAAAGTGAATATTATCACGATCATTTATTTCTTAGTTATTCTATAGAGAGCAGGTATATTATGAATTTCCTGCCATTCAAAAATAAGTTATATTCAAGTCTATTGGAATAATTGGATAAGTGATGGAATATTTTGCTTTAGTTATCTCATATTGAGATTAATTCAATTTATAAAAATAACTATTGACATAAAATACACAAAATTCAGTGTTTCTCTGAAATTACTTGTTATTCAAACCTCAGAAATACATGAATAATAACTGAGATTTTTATATACTCAAAAATTTTATGAATCTACATTTTTATGTCAAATATAGTTTAGGTTTAAAGGAAGAGAAAATCATGTGACCACAGTAGATAATATTTAATTCAATGTATAGAGCCTATTGCTTTTAGCTGACATGAAAAAATTTGATTAACCATCCCTTTTTTCTTTTAAATAATAGAATATTTCAATTTGTCCAAAGATTCTGTCATTTCAACTTTTGAGTGTATATTTTTTTTAAAAAATGAAAACTATTTTTCAAATTGCAGGTTCAGGTTAATAACTATATAAATATCTAAATGTTAATTTGTTAATTTGAGCCCCTAGAATTCAAATAATATGAAATTTAATTTAGTCTTAGATATATTAAATCTGTGCTGAATATGGGAGTCTCAAGCTTGTAATCCTCGCTACTCAGTACGCTGGGGTTCAAAGCCCACACACATCACAACACACATACATATATCACACACAAATCACACACGCATTACAACACACAAACTCACACACACACACACACACACATACACACACATACACAAAGCCAAAAATGGAATTGTGACACAAATGATAGAGCAATATCTTTGAGGGGAAAAAAAAACCTAAGGGATCGTCTTGAGTTAAAATCACAAGAAACACACACAAAATATTATACCAAAATTCTTATTTTAGTTTGAAGAAATAAACAATATCATGAAAAGTAATATTTGTCATATATCTTGCAATGTTTGTGAAGTTGTTTTAGTATAATTTGTCTTAAGATAAACATAGGTTATTAAAATTAATATTAAACTAGTTAATATATATAATTACTCACAACACCTTAGAGTACAACAGTTGGTATTTTTTCCATAGCCATAAGAAATATTCTGAGTAAAAGAAAGAAGGGAAGATTGGAAGAAGGAAAGAAGGAAAAAAGAAAGAAAGAATAAAAGAAAAGAAGGAAGAAAGGAAGGAAGGAAGGAAGGAAGGAAGGAAGGAAGGAAGGAAGAAAGAAAGAAAGAAAGAAAGAAAGAAAGAAAGAAAGAAAGAAAGAAAGAAAGAAAGAAAGAAAGAAAGAAAGAAAGAAAGAAAGAAAGAAAGAAAGGAGAGAAAGAGAGAGAGGTAGGGATGGAGGGAAGGAGGGTGGAAACAAAGAAGGAAGGAAGGAAGGAAGAAAAAAAGGAAGGAAGGAAAGAAGGGGGGAATGAAAGAACGAAGGAACAAAGGGAGGGAGAGAGAAAGGAAGGGACAAAACAATTTAATTTATAAAATCTGTTATTAGTCGAACATAAACTTCATGTAATTAACCCTTTAGTAAATTTAAGTTTGCAATTTTCACTTCTTCGCATGTTCTCCATGCATGAATGAAACCAACAAATGAAGCATCATAAATAACCAGATGAATCTGTTTGCATCTGTAGTAATATGTATGCGAATATTTTTCTCATTTTCTATACATTGCAAACAATTTACACTTAGTTATAAATATTCTAAAAATTGGGGCTGGGAAGGTGGCTCAGTGGTAGAGCGCTTGCCTTGCATGCCTGAGGCCCTGGGTTCGATTCCTCAGCACCACATAAGCAAAAAGAAAAAAGCCGGAAGTGGCGCTGTGGCTCAAGTGGTAGAGTGCTAGCCTTGAGCTGAAGAGCTGAGGGACAGCGCCCAAGCCCAGAGTTCAGACTCCATGACCGGACCCCCTCCAAAAAAAATCTAAAAATTGATGTAACCAAAGGATGTTGATATATTATATAGTGTGAATACTGTACTTATAATGCTATTAATATTACACTCTTCATGTTATATTAATTATAAAAATTTTATTATGTATTTTATCAGAGAAATTAGAATCCTCTGATTTTGGTGTCTGTGGGAGGCCTAATAGTAGAAAGTAATTACAATCAAAGGACATCTGTATTTGTTGGCTCAAATGAATATTTCTGAAAGCAATTAACTCAACGGAGATTGTTCAAATACATCAGAAGGACCTTAGAAATGCTGTACATGGCTTTACATGGCTACATATGATGTGGTTCAAGAGCCACTAAACTATCATACTTCACCTTGCCATCACTATAATTATTCCCATTGTAAGAAGAATCATTCACAAAGTCACATGATATAAGCTTGTCCTTAAGTTATTATCGTCTATGAAAAAATATCCAAATGATACACTACACTGAGTTAAAGCAAAAGTTGCAAAGTGTATTGGACGATGTAATTACTTTCAGTTGCACATGTTGAAATTCTATTTCCCTTTCTGGTAACATTAGAATCAGCCTTTCAGAGATGACACCACAATAATGATCCTGATAAAAGGAGCCCAATATAATTACTCGGCCATGTGGATGTCCAGCAAATAGATTAAGATGAATCACAAAGTAGAACCCCATAAGACAAGGAATTGCTTTGAACAACCATTTTTATAATCAATGTTCAAGCTTCTAGAATATAGGTAATATATTTCTGATGGTTTTATGCCACATACTTTGAAGAATTCACTTATAAAAGCCCAATGGCTGACAAAAAGCACAGTAGTTTGAGTTAAATATCACAAATTCTGATAAAAAAGGATTCATAATATTTTATTATTTGAAAATTATTCTCCAAGTCCCCAAGTTAAAAATATTTTTGAATGGGAATTAAATTGAGGTTCAACTCTAATCAACTATCATAATTAATTTTTCAAATATTTTTATTATTTTTAAGTAGTTGTACAAAAGAGTTGCCATTCACTAAACAGTTTATCATAATTAATTTTCCAAATATTTTTATTATATTTAAGTACTTGTACAAAGGAGTTGCCATTCATTGAAACAGTTTATGGATACAGTGCATCTTGATCAATGTCATCACTTTAAACATTCTCATCGACCCCTCCCAATCAACAAAAATCCTTATGTATCTCAATATTATGTTATCGAATTACTTGCCATTTAACAAAGCAGTTTATGTGTACAAGCACCGGGAATTGTGTTATCAATTCAACATCTTCACTCTCATTTAACACTATGCCTTCCTTTGTATATTTCAATTCTGGGAAGTAAACGATGGATTCTTGCCTGTATTCTATTCTTTTCACCTTCAATTTCCTACCCCTCTCAAATTGCCCTCCCCCCCCCCGTCCTCTCTTGCAGTACACATTTACTGGAAATTATTTTGTTGGGTTTTGATTAGTATTCTAAGAAACATAGGGTATTTTCACTCTCCATGAACTCTGACACTTCAGATAATTCATTTGTACCTCCTTGCATACCATCCAGTGTGTTTACTTTTACATTAATAGGCACCTTGTACCTACCACAAATGAGGAAAATCATGCAGCCTAAGTTTTTCTGGGTCTGCTTTATTTCACTGAATATGATTATTTCTAAGTGTTTCATTTTCCTTAAGAATGGTGCTATATTATTCTTTCTTATGGATGAACAGAACTCCATTATGTATGTATATATGTATGCATATATGTGTATATATCCATATGTATATATATGTATGTATATATATACATATATATATATGCATACATACTTGTGATTAGGGATCAATAAAATTATATATATAACTTATTTGTATATATAATACATATATACATATGTAATTCTTGATCTCTTTTTACAATGAGAGTCATCTGAGCTGATTCCATATGTTGGCTACAGAAAATAATGTAACATAAACATGTTTGTTCTGATAGCTTCAGTGTGGCCTTGTTTCTGCTCTATTGGATAAATGCTCTTAAGTGGAATAGCTGGATCATAGGGTAGCTCTCTATTCGGTTCTGTTGGCAACTTCCATAGTGTTTTCCAAAGTGGTTGAACAAGATTACATTCCCACCAACAGTGTAATAGAGTTTCCTTTGGGCCACAACCCTATCAGTATCTGTGATTGTTCGTTTTTTCATGACATTGTAACAGGAGTGAGATGAATCTCAGTTGTGTTTGGATTTGCATTTCTTTTATGGAGAGAGATGTGTATATTTGTCATTCTTACGACTTCTAAGAAGTTATCTTTAAATCTTTATCCCATATATTAATTGGGTTCTTGTTTGTTTGAGGGTTTATTTTTGTTGGGTTTAACTTATTGATCTCTAACTATGGGTCTGATGCTTAGCTAGTAAAAATATTCTTCCATTCTGTTCTCTTTATATCCTGCTAACTTTTCTTTTGCTATGAAGAAACAACTTCAGTATGAAGCAATTCCATTGATCCAGAAAAAATAATATTACACCATTCATAAGGAAAGGGAAAGACTTGGAACAAACTTATAGAAAGAAACTTTAGAAAACAAAACTTATAGAAAGAAAGACTCAAATATATATAGGTTATCTGATTTCCCTCATTTGTTGTATTAGAATGTGCCTATAATTCTATAAGTAAACACAGTTGGATGGTAAAAGAAAGAACATTACACTTAGACATCATAAATTACAAAAGATTCTAAACATTTATACAGTGAGCTCAAAGGAGGATGCTCTTTGGAGAGTATCACAAATTCTCAATAGCTATATGAATATTATCATATAAAATAATGTTCATCAAAATGACCTTCAAGAAATGATAATGAGGGTTCTTTTATTTTTTTTGATTTTTCCTTCTGTCTTCTGAAGCTGGTTATTTTTTTGTACCTTTGGTCTTATATGTAAGTTTGAAAAGTGCAAGGGGGAACAGAAATGGCGGGACAAAGGGTGAACAAATGCAGCAGTGCTACTCAATAGACACTATATTAAAACTGAACTATACAACTTGGGGGCAGGGAGGTTGAAAGGGAAAAACTGGGAGAAGATGAGGGAAGAGGTGACACTGTTCAAAAAGAAATGTATTCATTATCTGACTTATGTAATTGTATCCCTTCTGTACATCATTTTTACAAATTTAAAATGGACCTCATAAACAGGCCAGAGTAGCTATACTAGTATTAGATAAAATAAGCTTTATTGTTTTTTTTTGTTTTGTTTTTTTTTTTTTTTGTCGGTCGTGGGCTTGAACTCTGGGCCTGAGTGCTGTCCCTCAGCTCTTCAGCTCAAGGCGAGCGCTCTACCACTTGAGCTACAGCGCCACTTCCGGTTTTCTGGTGGTTTATTGGAGATAGGAATTTCACGGTCTCTCTTGCCCGGGCTGGCTTTGAACCGCTATCCTCAGATCTCACCCTCCTGAGTAGCTAGGATTACAGGCGTGAGCCACCAGCGCCCGGCTAAAATAAGCTTTAAATTAAAAGTGGTATGAAAGTCAAAAGAGACAAAAAGGGACCTTAAATACTGATAAAGAAAAGTGTCTCCATCAGGGGGATATATGAATTCTGGGCTGGGAATGTGGCTCAGTGGTAGAGGACTTGCCTTGCATGCATGAGGCCCTGGGTTCGATTCCTCAGCACCACATAAGCAGAAAAAAACCAGAAGTGATGCTGTGGCTCAAGTGGTAGGTCACTCACTTTGAGATGAAGAGCTGAGGGATAGTGCCCAGGCCCAGAGTTCAGGACCCATGACCGGACCCAAAAAAACAACAACAAAAGAAGAATTCTAAATATCAATGCCCTGAATCCTAGAGCTCCTAAATTTTTCTACAAATACCACTTACCCTAAAATCATGCATACATCCAAACAGATTGTTGGTTGATTGAACACATCATTTTACTTCTGGACAGGCCATCCAGGTAAAAACTTAGCAAAAAAACTTTAGAGATAAATAACTGCATTGACAAGCTATAAGTAACAGATATCTACAGATTGTTTAACCTACCAGCATCACAATATATATTCCTCTCAGCAACCCATGGAATGTTCTCCAAAATAGATCATATCTTAGATCACAAGGAAAATTTGTGAAATTCAAAAATAAAAATGAAATTCTCCTTGAATCCTGACGGACCACAATGGGACCAAATTAGATATCAACATCAAAAGGCATCACAAAAAATTCTGAAACTCACAGAGACTAAATAACACATTGTTATATCATCAGTGAGTCACTGATGGGATATGGAGGGAAGTTCCAACGTTTATGGAATTAAGTGAAAGTGAACACACAAAACACTGCCTCCTCTGGGACACAACAACACAGGCAATACTCAGAGGAAAATTTATAGCTTTGAGTATGTGCCTCAACAAACTAGAACAATATTGAATCAACACTAATGATGCACCACTAGGTCCTTGAAAAACAGGAACAAACCAAACCAAAAACGGTAGACAGAAATAATACAAATTAGATTAAAGAAATACATGAATCAGAGTCTCAAAAAACATACAAATAATCATAATTGACTTTTATCTAATAGTAGCTCACAAATTTGCCCAATGAATGTCAGTGTAGCTATTTCCAGAGATAGACTCAACCGCTCAAACCAGTGAACAAAACAAACTACTAGGATTCTAAGAAAAATGATTTGTTTGCCTTTAAATAGATTTACTCTGTTTTTTATTATTAAGGTGATTTAAGAGTGATTATAATTACATGAGTCAGATAATGAGTACATTTCCTTTTATGGAATGTCTTCAGTTCCTTTACTTGTTCTCAGTCCTAAGCTACTGTCCCCACCCATGTGTTAAATCATTCACTTTCATCAATGTTCAATGAACTCCATTGCTGCCATTTGTCACCGATTTCCCTAAAGCTCTGTGCCCACCCTCCACCTTCTTGAAGACGTAAAATGAATATACCAGACATAAAGTAAAGAAGACAGAATCATCACAAACTATAAACAACAACAACAGACACAAAACAAAAAAGGAGTCTTCTGTTTCCAAATCTCATAGTTTGTTTCAGTTATGTAAATCATGTTATATAAATATAATTATTGATTATCATAAAGTCAATTCTAGGATTGAAGTGTAATAACTTATAAGTTTGCTTTCTTTTTAGGTAATGCTTTTTATTTTAACATTAAATGTGTAACACAATTCAAGTCCTAGTGAAATCTGAAGGTTTAGATTTAAAGTTAAATTTTCAAAATGTCTAATAGTTCCATTTTGGCAACCAAAATGAAAAACAGGAAAGTTTTATCCTCAAGAATTAAATAACTTCATGTATAAAAAAGTAAAATAAATGTAATATTAATTTAGTGGAAGTAATAAATCAAATACAATTGCAATGCATCAATTCCATAGGTTATGAGAACTATTGATAAAATTAATACAACTTGTTTTAACGAGATTACTTAACACATGAAACAAGTATTAATTTTCTTTTCTAGGTGAAGTGGATAAAGAAATTAAAGCCCAAAGATTCCAGTGTCTTGTGTGCTTAGTACGTCTCAATTTACACATATGATTTGCTCATCTCAACGTTATTTGAAGATAACTGAGAACAAGACTAGAATGGAAAGAATCACTCAAATATTTACTTTTATTTTGTGACTAAATGTATTTTATATCTCTTTATTTTATTTCAAAAATATGGTAAATTTATTTAAGTCACATCAATAATAATGAGAAATAATCAGCCCCTAGCTCTTTAAAAGACAATCAATAAGAAAGGAAACAACAAGCATAAAAATTGAACCTCATTTTGAAATGGTCTTTGTATATTGTGGTGCTTTGTAATTGTGGATTATGTGACTATCCCATGAATCTGGGCTAAAATCACTAGGGCTACTGGAAGAAAATTTCAAAATATAGTGCAGCTAACACAGCTGTGCAGTTGTTTGTTGGTTTCACTACAGTAGCAGCAGGGCATAAAATGTGCAAAGTAAATAATTCTACTACTTTGTAGGCAAGAATGTGATGAAAAGCATACTTTTATCTTCTGAGATGAAATATGAAGACCACACTTTAAAAGCTTACTAAACGATCAGCCCTTTAAATAACAGTGCCATTTTTAAGGCACTCTAGATAATTCATGTCCTTCATCTCCCCACAACCATTACTGCCATTCACAAATCATTGCCAAGGTGAATTTGCAGTTCTTTTAGATATTTCAAATGGCTTAGGAGTAACATAAACAATAATTCCAGTTTTTGAGAAAATTTAATTTACAATCAGCAAACAAATCAGCTTCAACTCCATAGCATAACCTTTAGGAAAAATGAATTAAGGAATACGGCATGTACTTTGTAATTTAATATTAGACATTAGAGCAAAATGCCAGAAAAAGAATCTGCAAGAAATACACAGAAGTCTTTGATAAGATATTAAAGATTATCTAGGGACAAGTAATTTTACCTACATTTCCTATTATATGATAGCATATTTTTATCTGCTAATCAGAGAGACTCAAAAAGATTTTTAAATATGATATGAAAAATGCATCGTCATGAATGAATGAAATCAGGAAGTAGATGGCTCAGGAGCTGGGTGGTTTGTTAAATATTCTCATTATTTTGAATGATCTGGTGATTTTGTATGTGTGGAATTATTAATGTATTTTATGACTGGGCAGGAAAGTTTGATTATTAGAACATTGTCTGATATCCAATGTAAGGAACCTAATCAGAGTGATAAATATGTGTGTGTTTGTGTGTTTGTGTGTGTGTGTGTGTCTGTGTGTGTGTGTGTGTCTGTGTGTGTGCCTGCAAGTCTGTGTTTAGAAGGAAGAATCTTATTATGCTCAGGGTATATATTTAATTCTATTAGTTATACTACATTAATGACAGCAGATAAAAGTAATTAACATTTTGCGACATATGTTTGTGTTCATATGATTGCATGAAAAAACTAAAAAGTTATGTTTGAGGTATGAGTTCTGTGAAAGGTCAGCTGAAATTATAAACATTTGGAATCATCAGAAAGATATCAATGGCAATCTTTTCAGTGTACATCAATTTTAGACAACACTTGCAAGAATATGTAATCTTATATGGAAATGCAATATTTATTGATTTTTTCCATAGCTACAGTATTCTATAAATTTGTAGGAAAAGCAGTTAAATTATGGAAACATAAAAGTAATGTGATTATTTATTGCATACAGTATTACACTTTGGTTTCATTGTCAAAATACCTTTATTTCAACTGTATAGGAAGGAAAACCCTAAATATTACAGTTCATGCCATATTTCATTGGGAAGCTTTGTCTGTATCAATAAGTTTATTTCTTTTGGTTCTGCTTTCCTATTCATAACTCTGTTTCTCATACTATTCTTCTAAGGACTTTTTCTTTCTTCCCATTTAGGCTTCAACATACCTCATGCTCTGTTTGTTTGCTAACAGTAGTCATTCTACCATTTGAACCATGTCTCCAGCCCAGAAATTTTTGTAGTTAATTGGCAATAGAACCTTATGAACTTTACTACCAGCCTGAAAACCATTATCCTCCAAGTCTCATCCTTCTTAATCACTAGGATTATAGAGAGGAGTCATGGACCCCAAGAAACAATGACTTTTCATGTCTTATAGATTCCACATGTTTGCTAATAATTGTAATAATAAACTACCATAGATTGGGTAGCGTTAACACTGTAAATACATTGCCTCTGAGTTTGTGGAACTAGAACTCCAAGGTCAGAGTTGGCTTCTTCTGAGTCCTCTTTCCTTGGCATATTCAAGGCCTTCTGCTTCTCTTGGAGGACACTTCGACTTAAATGCTACCTTTGAGATTCTGTTTCCAAATGCAGTCACTTTCTGAGGCAATGGGTTTTCGATCTTTAGTATGATGTCAGTGGGACAGTATTCAACACATAACAAATTACTTAATGGCTAGAAGAAAATCTCTAATAAGAAATTATTTGGTTTGGACACAGAAGTTATGGTTGTACTTTTAAAACAATTAGCAAGAGAGGTAAAGGTTTTATTAGAGCTTGTAAAACCAGTATGAAGTCTTGACCTTAGTCATGCCAAATCCTTACCCTGGCACACACTTAAATTCCTAGCAGTACTGGGGGATTGAACCCAAAACACTGTACTTGTGAAACAGCATTTCTACTTCTGCCATACCTGCAGATTGTAATTGGATTGCTTATTTTGAGGTAGTATCACTATGCCTGGGCCTGACTGGACTGTGGTAATCTTAACACAAGTAAAAAAGATTGAACCCAGCAAATGGTTAGAGATTCTGAAACTTCTTTTTGTGCTAGGCTTGCCTGGAACTGGAATCTCTAATCTGTTTCCCAAGTAGATAAGATTACAGATTTGAGCCACTTTATCCAGTAAAAGTATATTATTTGAAAATATCTTGATATTGCCTATATTTGTGATTAACATACATGACTAACCTTAAATTTCTCCCTCTTTTGTTTAATACTCTGAGTTGAAAACATTGGCTTACTTGATATACATGGCTTTGTTTTGGATGGAATTCCATAACAATCCAAAAAACTCTCCCAAAAGTTTATGTCAAAAATCATGGAAAAAAGGCTGCAGGTTGGAAAAAAATTGATCCTTAAGTTATAAATGCAATATATTTATAGTGTTAGTCAATGCTTTCTTAAGTATGAGAAGAGTAGAAAGGCAGAAATGGAAAGATGTCAGATATAATTTTAATAACCTACTAAGTCTCTGTAGAAATTCTGTAGTTGTCACTTCATGTTAACTTCCTTTCTTAAAGCTTGCTTTATTATAACCCTGTGGGGTGGACTGATTGGTTACCCTCTCCAGGAAATGAGGCTGATTTTAGAAGGCTGATGGGGTGGTAAATAAGGAATGATGAGAATGAGCACAGATATTGTCACAGAATGAGCCAACCAGGTTCAACTGCTGAAAAGCAAAACAAATCTAAGTATCAAATCTGATGATCCACATAGGAAGATATAAAGATAGATACGTATACATATACATTTATTTGCATGCATGAAATAGTAAATCTCCATTTGAATATAGAGAAACTTGACCTGACAATTATTAAATTATATCAAACTGGTTTCAGGAAAGGTGCAGTAAAATATCAATAGTTAGCATAGATTTTTTTAAAGGATGAAAATTCTTTCTTCATAATATACTTTACAAATACCCTTAGTATGTTTTAAGTTTTTTTACATTGTGGTAGGAACATCTGTACAATGCTGAGAATTGGAATTACACACAATATGCAACATGGGTAGGCACTGGTGGTTCAAGGATTTAATCTTAGCTAGTTAAGAGATTGAGATTACAATTTGAAGCCAGCAAGAGTAGGAAAGTTCTTTTGACTGTTATCTCCAATTAACCATAGGGGCAAATGGAGGTCCAGTTCAAATTGTATGTCGATCATTGGCCTTGACCACAAAAGCACCATCCAGACCCTGAGTTTAAGCCCTAGGATCAAAAGACACAAAAACACATAATACAACATGGAGTTAGATATTTTATAATGAGGCACATTTTTATGTACTCTACATTGTTAGAAAGACTAGACTTCTGTGTTAGCTTTATAACCTACCATAATAAGTGATATTGTCCATGTATTAAGCAGAAAGGCTTACTCAGATTTACAAGTTGTAGATTTCAGTGTATGTTCAGTTGGTTTTATTGCTTTGGTGGCCTGTGACACAAGACTATGTCAAGCTGGGGAGTATGTCAAAGAGAAATGTTTATGACCTAGAATGATTAAAATATAAAAGAAGAAAGTAGATGAGAGACTATGTTTTCATGGGTTTCACTCTGAAGAACTCAATCTCCAGAAGAACTATTCATGTATTCTCCACAGTCTGGGAGGGAATGGAAAGCCATTTTTTCTTTCACACATAGGTCTTTCTGGGGCATACTAAAATCAAATGGCAACATCTTATTAGTCCATTATGATTTACAGAATAAGTTTCCTGGCATATATTTTCTTTTGTACTACTTTTTGTGGGGGTGAGATAAATATTTTTTTTCCAGAAAGGCAACCTGGTTTTAATCACTATCCACCAAATTTATGCTGTCATATAATCAGAGAGTTTTTTTGAATAAATTAACACAATAGTAGGCTCATTTTATGCCAACACAAAATATAAACACTAATTACATTTTCACTGAACAACCACTCATAAAAAATCATGAAATAATAAAGTCCAAGTCCATGTCAATTTTTTTTTGTCAGTTGTGGGGCTTGAACTCTGGGCCGGTCACTGTCCTCAGCTCTTCAGCTCAAGGCTACCACTGTACCACTTAAGCCACAGTGTTGTTTCTGGTTTTTAGGTGGTTTATTGGAGACAATAATAATAATATTGGAGACTTTTCTGCCTAGGCTGGCTTTGAACCACTATCCTCAGATGTCAGATTCCTGAGTATCTAGGATTACAGGCATGAGCCACCAAATCTCAGATCCAAGTCAATTTTAAACAAGCAATCTTATTGAAACTTCTGGCTTTTTTCCAATAAAAAATCTATTTTTTCAACATTAGTTTATAACTATGAGTTATTTTTAGATGTAACTGGGAATTTTTTAATAGAAACAAATATAATTTTTACTATTACTAAGTATCTCACAAAAATCCAGTGTAATTGATTTTCTCCAAAGTCAATTATTTCATACTATCTCACATTATTATTATTACATTCTATATTGCATATCGTGTGAAGTGAAAATAGAAAATAGTTTGAACAATTTCATATAAATTAGTAGATGCTATTTTAGCATTATAAATTCACATCTGTGGTTTTAAATGAAGGAAAGAAGATTTTAGAGTTACAATCCAATAAGAATGTGTAGTGTGTCCCAAATAAACCAAAAATTCTGAGTTCATACAGACAAAATTATTACCACTGGAAATAATGAGGCAAGAGGAGGCAAAATTCAAATCACGTCAAACATTATCTGTTATTCTCCCTCATCTTCCACTAACAAGACCTCCCTGGTCCCAGTTGTCACAAAACTTCAAGTGTGTCTCTTAGAATTCTATGTGGAAAAGTTCTAAGTCACTGATTCTTTTTGTACTTTGTTTTATATGAGACAAAATTTAGACACAAAACAATTGAAATAAAATGCACACATATGTTGAAGTCACCACAGCTGGAAAAACAACCAAGAGATTGGAATTCCCCCAGGAACAAAAACATGTTATACCCAGTTTTTTAAAGTACAAAAACCTCAAATACATGTTAATTTGAGTAGAGTATAAGGATAACTGTCTCTCAGAAATAAGGTTGTGTTAATTTGTAATTAAATTCATCTAGATGAACGTAATATAGCAAATCCCTTGAATGGATCAAATTGTTTAAAACAAGAGTAACTGTATGTGAAGTAAGATCTGCACATATTTAAAAGAAAAAATGCTACAGTATCAAATCACAAACAGCATGACATACTTGAAAACTTCAGAAATGCAATGAATAAGTCCAATAGTATCCATATTGAGAACTATCTACTGATTTAACAAGAACAAAATGTGCAAATGATAGAATCTGAGGAGCGTACATGAGTGTACATAATTTAAAACTACTCTAAATTACAGTGTAGAAGACTGAATGTGGGTTACCTAAAGGAAACCATAAACACATGATATAAATGAAATAAAAAAAATATAATGCAAACAGAGAATAGAAGTAATTTCTGGAAAAAATATTATTTTAATAAGTGGTGGTCAAAATCTTTCTAGCACTGACAAAATTGCACACCTAATTGGTTATATCCAAAAAAGACCCAAGTTACTCGAGCTGATTTGAAACTTTGGCAAAGTAGCAGGATACAACTGTAACATTATTACGGATTTGACTCGTGCATGGAATTCATTTCCTCTTTGATCTGACAAATGAAGATATGAAAGAACATAACTTCTCCAACTACATATCAAGACCTAACTAAACATATAATCAGAAAAATTATCATGCAAGCCGTATTGCAAAAGGGCATATAAGAAAAATCAATCATACTAATTCTGTATTTATTTTAAATAATTTTTCCATAAATTATTTCCTTTAGCTTGCATTTTTAAAACATTGTGTTAAATAGTGTATAACTTGGTAACTCATTTTGGGTGCTTCCTTAAATTTTGTTCTGAGTATAATGTCTCACTTCAGTTCCTAACCCATGAAATGATGTTGATTACAAAACAAATGTTAGTAACCACTGTTTATAATACAGAGAATCTCATAAGCTTTATTTCAGTAAGCATAGGTTAACATTTTGATATCACGGTCTCATGACTGATGAGGCAGATCTGCATGAGTATAGTTGTACATAGGTTCCTCAGCCTAAATTTAATCACTGTTAAAAAATGTTTATATCTTTGTCACTCATCAGAGATTTAACCTGAGTATAAAGCCTAAGGAAAATGATAAGATAAGACTTTAGCTTTTCTGAATATAAAGTAAAGAAAAATGCAGCATAGAGTAACTCATTGGGTTAAAGTCAACCTATTTCCCCAAAACATTCTTATCATTTCCTTACAATGTGTATTATTCTCAAGAAGGGAAATGGGAATATGAGAAGAAGACTAACCAAGTATTGTCTTCGAATATAAATAATTTGGATTTACCTCTTTATTGCATTATAGGTTTTTTGGATAAAAACTGTTTGATTAATTGATTTCCATGTCAGGTATAACATATCCTAGTTGCATATACCAAACTACAAGTAATGAAAACCTATTCAATAGCAAAAAGTTTATACTTATAGGGATAATATTTTGAAGAGTGTATTGAAAATATTCTAATATAATAATTAATTGGATTGAACAATTTCACATTGACAGCAACTAATTAGAATATTTTAATGGTAAATCGACAAGATTGTCTTTCTAAAGGAGCAAAACCAATTTCTCCTTTCACTTTATCAGGGAAAAAACTGAACAAAAATTGGAAATTAACATACAAATCGATAACAACTGGAATGAATTTTTGTCTTTTTATTAGCAAATATTAATTTCAAAAAGTATTTTATTATGTTATACACATAGGTCCATATAATGTAGCTTGCTAAATTTTATTCATTTTATTAATTTCATAATCCTATTTTTATACTTTTATTATGCCATCATACTAACATAAACTATTTGAAAATATATACTCCACAATATTTCTCTTTATCTCCTCTCTTACTTTTTTCTAAATTTAATCAGTTCCATCTTTTATACCTTAGTCATTCATTTTATTTTCTAGGTCTAGAGTCTGCATATGAGAAATCTAGTAATTGTTTTTCACAGTATGGTTTATTGCTTCAATATGAAAGTTTCCAGTTTTACCTATTTTCTTTAAGATGCTATGATTTCATTATTATGTCTGGCTAAATAATATATCTTGTGTATATATGCATATATATTACAATTTCTTTATTCAATTAATGATTAAGGAACATGTAGCTTAATTCTGTAGTTATTTATGTTTTTTATATGGGAGAAGGAAGAATGGAAATAATGAGGTTTGGACTGAGAAACATGCTCTTTAGGCAGGCACTCTAGTATTTGAAACATCATCTCAGCTGATTTTTTATAACTATTTCAATAATTTATTATATCTAAAAAATAAAATGTAATTACATTTGAAAAGGTGTTCTTTTTCAGTATCTATATTATTATCTATTACAGTGATACATTTAGCGTGTCATGTGAGTGTGGGGATGTATGTGAGCATGAAAATGCATGCATGTTTTTATATGTAGCTGACTCTAAGGAAACTGAATTTATGTGAGATATAGGATTCAAATAAAGGTTTCAGACCTGTAAGTTGCTAAATTGATGTATATGTCCAGTATGTGGAGTGTGATTTCAAGATCACATTTTTGTAGGTTTCATATCAAGTAAGTAGATGTTTCTAATCCAAAATCATAAGGAATAAAACAGCTACTCTGTTTCATAATCATCCAATCTTAGTACTCCAGACATTGTAATAAGTGGAAAAATTGCTTGAAAGTATGATGCGTCAGTAGCAAGCCTTTAGAAACTATACATTTTCCCCAAAATCTTCAGATGTACTCTTTGGATATTAATTACAAATCTATTTATAAACATATAAATATAATATAATCTTATATATGTAAATATATTTATATAAGGGAAATATAAATTAATTATATTTAAATGTGTACCATAAATATTCATTTATATTTAAATGTAATTCATTGCATCATATATGTGTGTATATATTGTTTTTTCTCTTCTTTGGTCAGTCATGGGGAGTCAACGTCTAGTGCGTTGGGGTCCCTGGGTAAGGGTCACGAAATCACCAAAACACAGGGGATGCAGAGTGCAAACAGCAATTGCCACCGCATGCTGTGCTTTATTATTAGTGGGTATTTAAAGACAAGCAAGCAGGATCTTTGCCAAGATTTAGTCACACGACATTCACACAAAAAATTTCAACAGATAAATTTGTACTTAACTTATGAGACAATATCTTGGTATATTATTATCTGCACTATTTTAGAGCAAGCTCAAACCACTTTTCCAATCTCAGGAAAATGTTTGACCAGCTGTTCATCTATGTTTAAGCAAGCAGAAGAGCTGCTTCCTCAGCTCCCAGGAGTCTGTGACATGTGTTTTGAGATAGGGAGAGAGAACATTTTCCCTCTCTAGCCCGGTATGCCAAGAGCTTTCCTAATACTCAAACACAGTCCTCAGATAATCCTGAGGCTGGAGCCTGCATCATTCTGCCTCTTCAACATAGACCCTGATTCTTCACAATTTCCTTTTTTCTTTTGTTTTAAAAGTAAAGCTTTTCACAGGGTTATCATAGAAGCTTGCATTGGATTCATAAAAATGAAATATAACAGTACAAGTGTAACAAAATAATAACAATCATGATTCCCATACCACTAGTAGTATGTGAAATAGTTTGTAGTATTCCTTTCGGATCCACCCCTTCCAAATGTTTAATAAATGCCTCAGTGATAGTAGAAGCGTCATCATTTGCAAATTGTTTACCAAAAATATCATGTATATTAAATTGTAACTAAGCAATCAATTGACGAGCAGTAGAATTTCCAGATAAATACTGCGGTATTACATTCCAATCTTGAATAGATTCATTATATTTTACATTAGTAATGCAAAAGGTAGTAGCATTTCAATCACATTTTAACAGTAACTGTTTTTCTACAACCAATAACTTTTTCCTAACCATCCCACTGTCTGTTTAAGAATATTAATCGGTGTTTGTAATCGAGCATCAATTTCTACCTGTGAGACCCACAATTCATGTGACTCCCGGTGCCATTCTTCCACAAAGTGTTTAGTTTGTAAGGAAGTGTGTAGGGCAATTCCAGACACCGCAGCAACAATGGTAATAGCAATCAAGCTTAAAATCACCGCTACAATGGCTCCAATCATATGCTTTGTACGTTTTAGTAGTTTGGTAAAAAGTTCAATAACAACATTATCCAAAGGATTTTGGGACCATTCTCTTCCTAATTTAACAGGTAGCCAAATATGAGTTCTTTTTTGTAAAATCATAATACTATCACTGTCATTAAAATTAAGAGAGGAATTAACACAAGAATACAGGCGACAATTAAAACAAGAAATAGTAGGAGAAAATGTAAAATTTCCTACTAAAAATACATAAGACAGAGGTACACAAGCAGTTACATCATAACATTTGTGCAAAATAAAATTATAAGTGGACCCAGAATTCGCTGTCCCCGTAAACAATCTATTTGATAGCTTCATGGGTTTCCGCTCCGCTGCTACCTTCCAAAGATGAATCTGAACAGCAGTGGGTGCATCCATGAAAGTCCATCGAGCATCTGCAAATCCTCCTTCTCCCCAGGCCATCAATCGAGGCCAGTAAGCGATCCATTAATGGCATCCGACATCCTAGTAACATTAGGTAAATAACATGTAGTAATATCCCATTCTGAACATGGGTTAATAAACTGTCCAAAAGGTCCCCAATTAATAAAATTATTGAACGTTTTTCCAAGTGTTCCTCTACACTCAAGGCTGATATTTTAAATCAATATAAGTAAAATCAGGGCACATAGGTAAGGATAACTCGCCATCAAGTTGACACTTTCCCAGCTACTATTAATGGACCAAGTAGTTAATCACTGCAGCTGTGTTCTAGAATTGGAAGTGAGTTTCCCAGGTAAAACCAAATGTTGCCAATTTATAACTAAACATGGAAGAGGCCCCAGACAAACAGGCATGGAATGAGTATAGTAAGCAAAATTTAAAAAGCTACCATCATCCTTACTGTAAAATGTCAAATTATTCCAAGGAGGAGAAAAACAGCAGGAACAGTATAGACAGGTATATCCATATCTCCCCAAACAACAGGTTCCAATGAAGGAGGGTTAGGAACAAAGGCCCAATAACTTACATTAGCATTAGCATGGACAGAGTTTACAGTAAACAGGGCACACATGGCCAGGAACAAGTTCTTGGCCATGACAGGTTTACAAGTGTGTTGTACCATCTTTTGTCCTTCCCCAGTCAACGTTTTTTACCTGTCCCCAGGTGGGCAGTGGGGATTGCTTCTTCCTCAACTGGCGGCCGATTCCTTGCAGGATACAGGGCTGTCCTAACTGGCTGCATCTGTATCCATCTGGCAGGAAGCCAGTATTGTTTGCCATCCTGTGTAGACACAAAACCATATCATCGCCCCTTATGTAATAATGTTCCTTGTTGCCATTCTGTGTCCAATGTAATCTTAATGCATACAGGAATATTTAAATAAGGTTTTTCAAATATTTGTTCAAAATGGCGCTCAGCTCTAGTTAAAAATATCTCCTTGTGCTAAGTTTAAAAAGTTAAGAACAAAAAGAGCTTGATGTAAAATTATTTTAGTATTTTGCATGGAAAACCACAACATATCCATACCTTCATCCAACCTTTTCCTCCTTTTTAATTTTTTAATTTGTTGTTTTAGTGTGCCATGAACATGTTCAATAATGGCTTGTCCTTGGGGGTTATATTCTATTCCTGTAATATGTACCAAATCATAAAGTTCACAAAATCTTTTAAATTTGATACTTTTATAGGCTGGTGCATTATCAGTCTTTATTTTGGTAGGCAATCCCATAATGGCAAAAGCTTCCAATAAGTGTTCTATTACATGGTTAACAGTTTCTCCCGTAAGGGCAGAAGCCCAAACAAATTTGGAATAAGTATCTATTGTAACATGTACAAAGGAAAAACAGCCAAAGGTTTGTATATGAATTATATCCATTTGACAGAGCTCATTATGTTATAATCCTCGAAGATTTACTCTAGCAGGTACAACTCTCAAATGCATTGGTCTGCAGATAGGACACCTTTTTATACTTTGTTTAGCTTGAGAATAAGGTATTTTATGATGCATATGTAAATGGACAGCATTTGTATGTAAATGAGCATGATCCTGTTCAGCAGAAACAAAACTAACTAATTTATCAACCTGATTATTGCCATATACAAGGTACCCAGGTAACCAAGAATGAGCCCTAATGTGATTTACAAACATTTTGGCATTAAGTTGTTGCAGTAATGCTTGTAATTGTTTAAATAATTGATTTAGCTGGGGTTTAGATGAATATGTAACAGCAGTGACTACATTAGTCACAACTCCTACAGCACAGGCAGAATCAGTAACAATATTAATATCTCCTGCAAAATCTTGCAACACCTTAATAACAGCAAAAAGTTCATTTTGTTGAACTGATGTTAAAGTAGTTGTCTGTAACCAATATTTATTTGTTGTCCAGTAAGCACTTTTTGTTTTGGAGCCATATGTAAAAATGGTAAGAGCAGTGGGAATAGGGGTCTTGTTAATTATATCATTAATGACAAATTGTTGTTTATGCAAGCAATCCCACAATCTACCTTTGAGAAAATGGTAGCAAAATTGCCCAGTAAAATTTACTAATGCTATTTATAGCATTTCAGAAACATTTAACAAATATTCTACTTGGTCTTTTGGCAAAGGAAAAATAATTTCAAATAAATCATACCCCGATAGGGTAAATACCCATTGCCTGGCCTGTTGAATAATAATTGCCAACTGTTGTTCATAAGGCATAATATTTTTTGTAAATCCATGCCTTGTATAAATCCATTCTAATGGTAGCTCATTTTGTCCTATAATTCCTGTTGGGTATTTTTATGTATCCAAAATATATAAATTTATGGATTGATTCAGTATTACTAGATATAAAAACATTACTTTTATTTTCTGTTTTACAAATTATAATTCTCTTTCAGCTTCCTTAAAGTTCTTTTCCTATGTAAATCAGGCTCCCCTTGTAACAATGAAAACAAATTATGTAATTTATAAGTAGGAATTCCTAAGGCCATTCGCTTCCAATTAGTATCTCTTAATAGATTTTGAAAATCATTTAAAGTATGTAATTGATCATATCGTAAAGACATTTTTTGAGGTGTCACTGTTTGTCTAGAAAAAATATATTCTAAATATTTTACCAGCGTATCTTTTTGTATTTTTTTCAGGTGCTATTATTAATCCAAAATCTTTAAATATAGAGAGTAAGCACTGTAACACCAATTCTAATTCTGTCATATTTGGTCCTGCAAATAAATTATCATCCATATAATGAGAAATATAAATGTGAGGCCATATTTGTCTAACAGGTTTTAAGGCCTTATTAACATATATCTGACATATAGTTGGGGAATTCATCATTCCTTGGGGCAACACCTTCCATTGGAAGCGCTGATGAGGGACTTGTTGATTTATTTATTTGTGGTAAAGAAAAGGCAAATCTTTTACAATCTTTTACATGTACAGGAATGGACAAAAGTTCTGAATACACATGTTTTCTAATAGCCTGAAAATCGCCAATGGCTTTATAAAGTTATGTTTAATACCACTTCTATGCTGGCTTAATGCTTTCTGAACAGAAGTCCTTAGAGAAATGCAATTCAAAATTAATATGATACTACTTCATAATTATTATACTAATTAAAAAATCAGAGGAACCTGGTGTGATGGTAAAGGCTTGTAATTCCAAGCATTTGAGAGGTTGGAGTAAGGGGATTTGAGTCTAAGGCCAGTCTAGGGTATTACACATAGTAAAAACATGCCCTTTCAAAAAACTAAGAAGGTAATAACGTTGGTGAGAGTGTAGAAAAAAAGGAAATTTTCTACACTCTTGGTCAAAATACAGGTTAGTATTCTCCTTATAGAAAGTAGTATGTAGTTTTCTAAGAAATGCAAACTTGAAATATCATCTGATCCACCGATCCTGTGATTATTTCTCTATGGGTAACTGATAAATATATCTGTAGTTCATTATTATTCACATTATTCACAACAACAGCCAAGATAAAAATCGAAGTTAAGTGTTCAAGTATAGACTAGTAAAGCAACTGTGGTGCATGCACAAATACATTTTTCTGTTTCATACTTAAAATAGTAAGAGACTTCTCCCATTAGCCACAACTTACAATAACATAAAAGATGTATTCATATCAAGAAAAATATTGTCTTCTTTATCTTTGTAAAACAACACACACACACACGCACACACACACACACACACACACACACACACACACACACACACACACACACACACACCTCAAATATTTAGGGACAATTTTTTAAAAAGTAAAGCAAAGTGGAATTGCTGGGGCATTTAGGTCACAATGTAGAAGATATTAGATATACAGGATGACCAAGTATAGAGTTGTAATGTACAACATGAGGATACATATAGGGGACAACACTGGCCTTACATAGGAATGAAGATAAGTAAGTAGGAGTTGTTCTTCCTCGTAGGGGTTGCTCTTTCAGTTGTTCTTCCTTCAGTAATGGATAAGATGAACATAAGCCTTTAAGTATAACTGCCTGTTGCACCATTTGTCAGGAAATGAAAAGACTTGAAAAAAAATTATATTAAGTGAAATAACCTAGGCACAAAGAAACATAGGTCCCATGGTTTCCCTTATTTTTAATAACTAGTATATATCTGAGACAAGCAGAAATGGTCAGATAAGTTGAGGTTAGGTGAAAAGTACATCAAGATAAGAACTCTTTTTTTATCTTTCTTGCTATTGTTTCTAACATATTTATAAGATATTTCTGTGCTGCTTTGTATGTCCCTCCCCCCCGGTATAACCCCTGGTTTGCACTGTATTTGATGTAGGTATAATTTGTGGAGGGGAAGGAAAAAATTGTTTAAATAGGGATACAGGTGGACCCATTTCAACAATGAGATGTACAAGATGTTATGTCAAAAAACTAACTTTACAGCGTTGGCACTGGGCAGGGGGAGTGATAGGAAGGGATGGCAAGGGGAAACAAAGGAGGAATCAATAGCGCTTGATAAGAAATGTACTCATTACCTTGCCCATGTAATTGTAACCCCTCTGTACGGTATTTTCACAATAAAAAATATTAAGAAGATACATTATATTACATCTGATACAGTGGCTACATACTTCACTTTATTAGTTAAGTAAATGTTATGCCTCCTCAAAAAAAGGAAATAATAACAAACAATATAGCAATAATGTATGCTCAACATAGAACAAAATGTCAAATTAATATACAGGAAATTTTCCTTGAAGTAAACTAATTATTACAAATAAGGGAAACCTTGAGACCTATGTTCCTTTAAGTCTGGCTTACTTCAGTTAATATGATTTGTTCCAAGATCTTCCATTTCCTTACAGATAAGGTGGTATCATTGTTTCTGATGGAAGCATAGTATTCCATGTATGTGTATGTGTGTATGTATGTGTGTGTCACATTTTCTTGATCCATTCTTCTACTTAGGGGCATCTGAGTTGATTCCATATCTTAGCTATGGTAAGTAATACTGTGATAAACATAATTGTGCTGGTAGCTTCAGTGTGGTCTTGTTTGTAGTCACATGGTTAAATCCCTAGAAGTGGAATTATTGAGTAAAAAGGGAAGCATTATTGTGCACATAAGGATAATCTTATTAGATGAGCAGAATAACTCAATAGCTATGTTCATATGACCATATAAGGTGAAATGAACTCTTTGTTGTTGTTGTTCTTAATGTACTACGTGATTTCTTTTCATCCTTTTGTGTTTTCCCCACCAATGGTTTATCCCCTGTAGTCATTGTATTTGATTTTGATACCCTGGGTATTAAAACTAGGGAACTAGGGAACTAGGGAAAGGAAAGGGAAAAAATAAAATGGTGAGACAAAGGACAAAGGGGGAACCTATGCAACAATGTACTCACAAGACAATATGTTGTAAATGATCTTGGGAGGGTTGTTGGCAGTGAAGAGGGAGAGACATTGGAGAAGGGGTAAAAAAGTTAGAAAAGAAATGAATTGATTACCTTACTTATGTAACTATAACCCCTCTGTACATTACCTTGACAATCAAATTTAAATAAAAATAAAATATATGAGAGCAGCAATACAGGAAATGAGAGTGGGAGAAGTACTGTAGTATAGTAGAGTAGAACAGCTGTGGAGAGCAATAATTTGACTTTACCATAGGAAGTAATAAACAAGCATACAGATTTTCAGCCTAATGTCAGTCACTGAAAAGGGAAAACAAAATGCAAACCAATAGAGATAAAATAGAAAAGTAAAAAATTAAGGTGAAGAGATGACTTGGACCAACAATAACAAATGACAAATGTTGTTTACATCACAATTTGTTAGAAATATAATTCAAATCACAGTTTAATAGTATATCATTTTAATAGTAGGTTACTTATTATTGATTTCTTAATATTCAATATTAAATATATAATTTTAATTTCAGCACCTACAGAAAAGAAGAAAATGAAACTAATTTTAACAATATATTATATGAATTGTAAAATTGAGAAGCATTAGAATTTTAACACATAATATGTCATTATTGTTTCATTTCTGTGAATTAATGTAATAATTCAAAGTGTATTCTGCACTTAACAATCATCTTAACATCACATAATAAATTATTGCACATGACTCTTGGTATTAGGTGGAACGGTTCAGAATTGTGGTAAAAATTCACCACACATTACATGAGGGTATGTCTCCTCTCATCTAGCTTATATTCTAGAAATTTGATTTCTACATGCATGTTAAATTCTTGTCTAGACACGAGGAGTATTTCAGATGATACTTAAAAGTCATATTCATTAATTAAATTTTTATTGTTTTGTACCAAATAAAGATTTATAGAAAGACTGAATTTCTGAGTAGATGATGGTGTATGTGTGCCAGATTATACGTATTAAGGCTTATTTTATATTTCTGACATTGTTTCTACAGTTGGATTTAATTTTCTATAAGAGGATAAATGTATTATATTGGATATATGAAAATAAACTCAATGTTTATTCCATTAATCCTTTGCCACTTTTCTAATCCCAATATAAATTATCCATGTGTTTTTAGTAATGAAAATAACAACAGATATAAGCCAGATAAATCCGTCTGTAGTAGACAAGTATTTTCACCTTTATTTTGATAGTTGATCCTCTTTTGCATTACAGAATATTCTTGGGAAAATGTGCTCCAGGCTGGCCAAAACTGCAGAATATTATGGTTTGATCTATCATAAGAGAAGGAAGGAAGGGGAACCTTCTTTCCAAAATTTTGTTCGCAG
The DNA here is from genome assembly GCF_024711535.1 of Dipodomys merriami. Lineage (NCBI taxonomy): Eukaryota > Metazoa > Chordata > Mammalia > Rodentia > Heteromyidae > Dipodomys > Dipodomys merriami. The sequence continues at coordinate 615,591 of NW_027206435.1, read as the reverse complement.
GGATGTGATCTGTTTTATGGTGGTGAGTTGGAAATGAACATTTTTTACAGTCAACATTGAAAAGCCATCTTGATAGACCATTTCTGTAAGTGGTACAGTGGATTATTCCTGGATTTCCAAGGATGCCAGATTGCCTCATTTTGAGACAATTTAAACAGGAATTTAGTCAGCTGTATTTGTATGTTTAGGAGAAAAACCCATTGACTCTAGGCCAGCGGATCACTGTGGCCCAGAGAAGGTAATATATCGAAGAGTAATCCTAGACCTCTAAAAATATAAAAAACAAACAAATAACTCCAGTAAGCACTGCCAGTCAAGGCTGCTATCACAGCCTATATGAAGTCAGGCAAAAAACAGAAGTTGAGAGTAATTTAGTTGATAAATAAGATATTTTTGATGAGGCAGACTGAAATGAGACTCCAGAGAGAGGGTCAGAAAGATTGATCAGAGAGATTAAAATTGGTCACACAAAGATTGGAAAATAGTATTCCTTGTAGGACAAATAAATCATAGAAGTCCTGTGCATGTAAGAACAAGAGAGCAGACCACATTCCAGAAATGCACATTTTCTTAGAAATCAGCTTAATGAATTGTCAATGGAAATCTTTGAATTCTTAAATACTTGATCACATGTGGGAGAAGGCCAATTGCTGAAGAAAAAGAAAATATCATCACTCTGTTAGGAGTTCCAATATCACATTGGGAAGTAATAAAGCACAGATTTGTAATAAAAAGAGAAAACAATTATTCCAAATGTGGGCTTCATTTGTTTTTATGTAAATGTTCTTGATTTAGGTGCTAGCAATTACCATACAATTGATCCAGTCCCACAGCTGAGTTGATATTGACACATGAAGGAAAAGAGAAAATTTACAAATGTCTGATGAAATGAGTCAACGATGAAGTGTTCTAATAGTGATATCTGAGGTTTAGACACAGATGAAGAGGTAGATTTTCTTTTATAAAAGTCTCCCATTTTTAGCCTGCTTCCTGTGGCTCACAGCTGTAATCCTAGCTACTAAGGAAGCTGAGATCTGAGGACTGTAGTTCAAAGCCCCCATGGGCAGGAAAGTCTCAGAGACTCATCTCCATTTAACCACCAGAAAAACAGAAATGTCACTGTGGCTCAAGAGGTAGAGCCCTTACCTTGAGTTGAAGAGCTCAGGGACAGTGCCCAAGCCCAGATTTCAAGCCCCTATAACAACAACAACAACAAATCTCCCTTTTCTTGGACTGCTTATGTGTTTTCCTAACATTCAATAAAGAAGCCATTTTATCACCCACTATATTTTAGTCCTATCCTAGCTGCTACAAATAGAATGATTTGGTATCTTAGGTCAAAAGATTCATATTTAGGGCTGGGAAGGTGGTTCAGTTGGAGAGGGCTTGCCTTATATGCATGAGGCCCTGGGTTGGATTACTCAGCACCACATAAGCAAAAAGAAAAAAGCTGGAAGTGGCGCTGTGGCTCAAGTAGTAGAGCGCTATCCTTGAACTGAAGAGTTGAGGGACAGCGCTCAGGCCCAGAGTTCAGGACCCATGACCAGACCCTCCCCCTAAAAAAGGTTCCTATTTGGGGAAAAAATACCAGCTGTGGTAACTTTTTTTCCAATCTTTGAACTCTGGGTCGGGGCCCAGGACATAGTTATGCTGGTAGCTTTCATGTGAGCTTGCTTGTTATTTATTGGATTACTGCCCAAGACAGGAATTACTGGGTCTTAAGGGAGATCTATGTTTAGTCTTTTGAGGAATGTCCGTACTGCATTCCTGAGTGGTTGAACAAGTTTAATTTCCCACCAACAATATATTAGAGTTCCCATTTGGCTACATCCCTGTCAGCATTCGCTATTGTCAGTTTTCTTGAAAATGGCCATTCTATCTGGGACGATGTAGAATCTGTCTTGTACTTGTAGATTTGTAGGCACCTTCTAGCTACCATAAATGAATGGATCTATGAAAACTATATTGCTCTGAGTGTGCATTCCTTTCTTTTAGTATAATTTTCCCAAGCCTTTCATTTTCCTTAAGACTGGTGAAAAGTCATCCTTTCTGTTGTGTAAATAGAATTCCATTGTGTGTGTTTGGTGTGTGTGTGTGTGTGTGTGTGTGTGTGTGTAAAATGGCCCATGATTTCATTTCTAAGCCTTTGGTTTCATCTGTAATTTTGTAATTTCTTATTACATTCAAATTTCTTTCTCTACTGCATTGAAGAATATTGTTGGGATTTTGATGGGTATTGCATTGTCAATTGTTTGGGGGCAGTATTGCAGTTTTCACTATGTTAATTCTTCCAACCAGGAGCATTGAAAGACTTTCCATTTCCTTGAATCTCCTTAAATTTCCTATTTTAGTGTTGTAAAGGTTTCAGAGCAGAGGTCTTTCACATTTTTAGTTAAATTTATTAATTCCTAGTTTTGTTGTTGTTTTGTTTTGTATAGATTTGATTTTATTTTGAGGTTAATACATATGAGGTTGTTTTTTGGATTTCATCATGGATCTTCCCATTGTTGGTAACACAGAAAATCTACTGATTGTTGTGGGTTTTATACCCTGTTACATTGCTGAAGGTTAGCATCACCTTTACTAACGTGGGGGAGGAAGCTATAGTGTCCTTTAAATACAGGATCATTTCATCTGTAAAAAGGGATAGTTTTACTTCTTCCCTATTTGGATCCCCTTTATGTTTTCTCTTGCCTATTGGTCTTGCTAGAAAGTCCACTACTATATTGAAGAATAGTAGATAGAGTGGACAGCCTTTTCTCATTCCTGGTTTTAATGTCTTCATGCTTCCACCATTAAGTACACGCATATTATCTCTTATCATATACATACTCTATTATATTTAAGAAACTTCCATGCATTCCTAGCTTCTCAGACCTTTAATCATAAAGGGGTATTGGAGCTTGTTAAAAGCTATTTCTACACCCATATAGATGATCATGTGGTTCTTTTCCCTGCTTCTACTGATGGTGTGTGTTATATTTATTGACAAGTATATTGAATCCAATTGTATCCTAGGATGAATACTGTTTGATCATAGCATATGATTTTTTTGTTAGTTGCTGAAATTGGTTGGTGAGAAATTTATTGAGAAATTTGCATCAATGCTTATCAAGGAGTGGGGTTCATAGTTCTCTTTCTTTGATAAGTCCCTACCGATTTGGGAAAGAGTCTAATTCTAGCTTCATAGAATATGTTTAATAATTCCATTTCCCTTTCTATTCCATTGAAGAGTTATATCTAAGTATTGTAAGTTTTTTTCAGCCCTTAATTTCATGATAAATCCATTGAGTACTAGATTTTTCTGGTATGGGAAATTTTTTATTGACATTTAATTTTCATTACTTCTTATGTATCACTTCTTGACTCAGCTCGGGTATAGGATAGCATCAATTTCTCAAGGATTCTCCAGGTGATTGGCATACAGTTTTCAAAGTACTTTCTTATAATATTCCCAATTTTCCTTATTTATGTTGTGATGCCTCATTTTTTTTCTCTAGTTTTCTCTATTATGTGAGTTCTCTTATTGGTTGTTCGGTGTTTTTTGTTATGAAGGTGATATACAGAGAGGTGCGTTACAGTTACATAAGTAATGAGTACATTTTTTGTTACTGCTTCGTCATTTTTTCCTGCTTCCACCCACCCTGACATCCCATTCCCCCAACGTTGTAAACTTCATTTCTAACATAGTGTCTAGTGTATATCACTGTTGCTTTGTTTAATCTTTGTCCCAACATTTCTGTGTTTTCCTTTCCCTTCCCCAAATCAGATTAACTTATATATAAGACAAAGGGTACAGAAATCAAAAACAGTGACTTAAGGGAATAAACCAAAGGGGAAAATGTAAATAGAAATTATTAAAAACAGTTCACTCTAAGGGTCTCATATCTAAAATATACTGGGAACTCAAAAATGTAAATCCCCCAACAACAAATCCTCAAAGAAACAACTGCCCAATAAATAAGTGGGCGAAAGACTTGAAGAGAAACTTCTCTGAAGAAGAAAGAAGGATGGCCAATAGACACATGAAGAAATGCTCAACATCCCTAGCCATAAAAGAAATACAAATTAAAACAACGTTGAGATACCACCTCACTCCAGTTAGAATGGCAAAAATCAAGAACTCTAACAACAACAGATGCTGGAGGGGATATGGACAGAAGGGAACCTTACTTCATTGTTGGTAGGAGTGTAAACTTGTTTAACCACTTTGGAAACAGTATGGAGGTTCCTCAAAAGACTTCACATAGAGCTCCCCTATGATCCAGCAGTCGCACTTTTGGGCATTTACCCAAATGTTTACTAATATGACCACACTAAAGCTACCAGCACAACTATGTTTATTGCAGCATTATTTACCATAGCTAAGATATGGAACCAACCCAGATGCCCCTCAGTAGATGAATGGATCAAGAAAATGTGGTATATATACACAATGGAATTCTATGCCTCCATCAGAAAGAATGACATTGCCCCATTTGTTAGGAAATGGAAAAACTTGGAACAAAATTATATTAAGTGAAGTAATCCATGCCCAAAGAAACATAGGTCCCATGATTTCCCTTATTTGCAATATCTAGTATATGTATGAGTCAAGCAGAAAAGGTCAGATAATGTGCTTTTAGGAAAATGAAGCCTTAGATATGTATTTTAATGTTTTTTTTCTTTCATGCATTTGTTTCTAACACATTTAAAAGATTATCTCTTTGTCGCTTTGTATGTCCCTCCCCCAGAGTATAACTCCTGCTTTCACTATATTTGATGTCAGTATAACTTGTGGAGGAGATGGGGAAAAACAAGTCATTTAAGGATACAGGTGGACCTGTTGCAACAATGAGAAGCACAAGTTGCATGTCAAAAACGAGCTTTATTAGGTGAGGGGGTTGGGGGTAGGCTGAGAAGGGATGTGAAGGGTAAACAAAGGAGGAGGCTGCAATGCTTGATAAGAAATGTACGCATTATCCTGCCCATGTAATTGTAACCCCTCTGTACACTATGTTCACAAAAAAATAAAATAAAATAAAAAGAAATTAGAACAAAAAATATCTTGTATTCATTTCTTGGAGCTCATTTCAATAAGAATCATTTTTTATGGTGATATACATATAGCTATTAAGCTATTGTGATCTTTTCTAAGAATATCCTAGTCATATTCTAGTTTTTCCAAATGAATGAAAACATTTAGCCTATAATTTTTTAGGTCTGGCTTGTTTGACTTATTATGTTTTCCAAGTGATTCCATTTCCTTACTAATGGGGCAATGTCATTCTTTCTGACGGAAGCATAGAATTTTTATTGTGAATATATATGACATTTTCTTGATCGATTCATCTACACATGGGCATCTGTTTTGGTTCCATTTCTTAGCTATGGTAAATAATGCTACAATGGACATAGTTGGATTGTAGCTTTAGTGTGTCCTTGTTTGTGGTCATTGGGTAAATGCCCAGAAATGGGTTTGCTGAGTTATAGGGGAACACTTTGGAGGAATCTCTATAATTCTTTATGGAGTTTTTGAACAAGTTTACATTTCCACCAATAGTGTAGTAATGTTCCTTTTTGGCTACATCCCCAACAGCCCAGGATCTGTTGTTATTAGTTTTCTTCATAATGGTCATTCTAACTGGGGTGTGGTGGAATCACAATGTTGCTTTGATTTGCATTTCTATGGCCAGAAATGTTGCATATTTCTTCATGTGTCTATTGGCCATTCATATTTCTGCTTCAGAGAGGTCTCTCTTTAAATATTTAGTCCACTTATTCAGAGGGTTGTTGTTTCTTTTGGGGGGGGGGTGTCCGATCGTGGGGCCTGATCTCTGGGCCTGGGCGCTGCCCCTTAGCTCTTCAGCTCAAGGCTAGCACTCTACCACTTGAGCCACAGCGCCACTTCTGGCTTTTTTCTTTTTGCTTATGTGGTGCTGAGCAATCGAAACCAGAGCCTCAGGCATTCAAGGCAAGCGCTCTACCACTGAGCCACCTTCCCAGCCCGAGGTTGTTGTTTCTTTGAGGATTTGTTTATTTTGGGGGGTTAACTTTTGGGAATCTTAATATATTTTATATATGAGGCCATTGACTGTTGCAGAGCAAGTAACGATCTTCTCCCAATCTGTGGGCTTTCTATTTATCTCTCTCTATTAAGAGTTCTCTTCTTAGTCAGATTTGTCAAGGGTCTGTCAAGTATATTAATTTATGGAAAGAACCAACTCTATTTTGTTGATCTTTTTATGCTTTATTTTGTCTTTATTTAGTTATTTCTGATTTAATTTTTTTGTTTGTTTCTGTCTACTGCTATGAGTTTGGGCTTATTCCTGTTTTCAAGAAATTTGAGGTATATAATTAATATACAGGCTTGAGATTTCCCCAATTGCTTGATGTAGGCACACAGAGCTATAAATTTTCCTCAAAGTACTGCATTTCTGTGTCCCAGAAGGCTTGGTATTTTGTGTGTTCAATTTGTTAAATTTCAGAAACTTTCAGATTTTCATGCTCATGTATTCAGTGCCCCATTGGTCATTCAGCAATGTGTTGTTCAGTCTTCATGGGTTTGAGAATTTTTTTTTACTTTAGCTGTTTAATTATGTTTATTCTGTTGTGTTCTGACAAGATTTGGGAATTTGATTATTTTTTTCAATTTAGATAAAATTTCTTTTTGTTTTGGGGGAGGTCCGGTTGTGGGGCTTGAACTCTGGGCCTGGGGGCTGTCCTTCAGCTTTTCAGCTCAAGGCTAGTGCTCTACCACTTGAGCAACAGCACCACCGGCTTTTTTCTTTTGTTTATGTGGTGCTGAGGAATCGAACCCAGGGCCTCATGAATACAAGGCAAACACTCTACCACTGGATATATTCTATTTTGGAGACTCTTCCATGAGCTGCTGCGAAGAATTTATATTCTGACACTGAATGTATATTTTGTAGATATCTGTTAGGGCTAGGTGGTCAATGTTGTTATTTAGGTCTTCAGTTTCTTGGTTGAGTTTTGCTTAGATGACCTATCCATTGATAACAATGATGTGTTGAGATGTGTTTTTACGTTAAGTAGTATTTGGTTGATGAAGTGGGGGTGCTCCATGATTCAGGGCATTGATATTTAGACTTGTTATATCCTCCTAATGGAGAGTTGCTTTTATCAATATATAATGTCTCTTCCTACTAATTTTAATTTGAATTCTATTTTATCTTATGTTAGTAATTCTGTGGCCTTTTTATGGTGTCCATTTGCTTGAAAATTTTCCTTCCAGCCTTTCAGTTTGAGTATGTGTTTGTTTTTGTCAATAAAATGTGTCTCTTGTAGATACTAGATAGATGCATCTTTTTTGATACTAATATTTAATCTATGTTTTCTAATTGGAAAATTATGTCCATTTATATTAAAGGTTAAGACTGTGAAATATCTGATAAGTCCTGCTATGTTATATACCTGCTGTTAAGACCTGTACCTCATCTACTCTTAATATATTTACCTTGTTCTTGGGTAGGGAACATTTTATATAACCAGTTCATGTTCTTCTTGATCTTCTCTATGTGGGATATATTTGAATAACTTCTATCCTGCTTATTTGGTAGAGATACATTGTTTCAAGTTTTCTTTGTCAGGAAATATTTTTACATATCCTTTTAATGTAAAGGAGAGTTTGGCTTGGGACCATAATCATGGTTGGTAGTTGCTTGCTTTTAATGTTTGTCATATATCATGCTAGGCTCTCCTTTTGACCATATCAGATAAGAAACCTGTATTTATTCTGACTGTATATCCTTTATAAATAATCCGTCTTTTCTCCTGATAGATTTCAGAATCCTTTCTTTGATCTCTAATGATTCTCTAATAGATTATGTCGTGGTGGTGGTTTGTTCTATTCTGGTATTCTCAGTTTGGTGTTCTAAAGGCTTCTCTTCTCTGAATGAGTCTATCTCTTTGGATATTTGGAATGATCTTTGCTAGAATTCTGTAATATGTTTCCCATCCATTTAGTTTCATGCTCTTCATCTTCTTGATACCTATCTCCCCCAATTTGATCTTATGAGTCTTGAACTTTCAGCAAGATCATTTCTTATTTCTTGGATTTGTTCTAAATGATTATTTCTTCTTTCCTATTAGACCTATTCTGCCTGTGATTCCTGAGATAATCTTCTATATCATCTATTTCTGTGGAGACATTCTATTTGCTTTTTTATTTCCTTGTCTTATAATTGGTTATTTTTTTAGGGCTTCTATCTCTTTATTAAAGCTTTTTTTAGATCTTGTATGGACTTTCTTTAAACTATTCTTTGGGTGGGGGGTTGGGGGATATGGGTTTTAGCTGTGTCTTCTCTCATATCGTTTAACTAGGTATCTATTTTTTTCCTTGGACACTCTTGCTTTTCCAGAATTTATTTTTCTTTCTGTTTGGAGTCTCCATGAATGATTTTTGCTAATCTTTGGTTGGGCTCATCTTGTTCACAAGTTTCCTTGTAGAGGTTTTGTATCTTTTCATTAACCATATTTTTCAGTAGTATTTGTAATGTATTTTGAAAACTATCTTCTAGGTCCTTGATTGTCTGTTCTAATGCCTTTTTATTTACTGTGTGAAATATATTACCTTGGCATCACTTTCCTCATATTTTTCTGATTTGTTCTGTCCATTTGGAAGATCTCTTGGCTTTCATTTGGGGGATCTATGATCTTAATAGGTGATTATCTATGTTCTTGGTTGATTTGCCAGGTGTTGCTTTGGTCTTCTGTTGTGATTTTTTTTCTGGAATTAGGTTTTTTCTAGACCATTAAGTGCAGGAGAAGAGATCAGTTGTGGTGAGATGTTGTGCTGTTAATACTTGTGGTTCCAATGACAGTTCTGACTGTCCAGTGGTAAGGTGAATTGTGTCTGTGTTTAAATGTGACTGACTCTGTTTGTGATGTTTTCCCATGTGGACCTTTTATTTCCACACTGCAGTTGTGCTTTTGAGTATGTTGGCCAACACAGTCACAGCAGTCACCTTCCTGGCTGGGTAATTTTTCATAGATTTTTGTGTGCTTGTGAAGACAGTATAATATTTTCTTTTGGATTCTATATCTACATATAATTATAGCTGACTTGGTGTGACCCTCTAGAAGTGGAGTACCTGCTAGGACTCTAAATCTCTGTTTCATTAGAGAGAGCTAGCATAATTTTCTGTTGTTATTCTGCCATTGTTTTTCCTCTTCCTCAGGTTTATTTTATATTGTGGATTTTTTCACATAATTTAGGATTTGTGATGGTTGTATCAGGGTATTTTTGTTTTTCTGTTTGTGTTACTTTGAACTAGTGATTTCAGGCATGTATGAAGAGACAGTAATAATATGAAATCTGAAGAGCCTAAGGCTTAAAGAGGCACAAGGAAGGCCTAGTAACTCCATTACACACACTAGCAACCATCTTGTGAGGTACGAATTGTAAAAATAACCATGGGTTTGACCCAGAAATGACACAAAAAGAAAAACAATACCCAGACAACTGAGACAAAAGCTATCCTTGGGAAAGCCACAGGAATTTTCTCCAGATGCGTTGACCAAACACTGGGTGGCCATGCAGGACACAGTGACCCAGTGGCCAGAGAAATCCTGTCAATAGCATGTCAATAATAATATTAGCCAATGCATAGCTTAGTTTGCTTAAAATTTTAGCCAGTCATGTAAATTCTCATGTAAAACTTCTTTAAAGTTTTTTGTTCAATACTATAAAAACTGTGCTGATTCTATGTTTGGGGCTTCTTAGCCTCACCAGTTACTGAGTGTGTGGAGGACCAAGCTTGAGCTTGCAAATAAACGACTCCTTTGTCATTTGAATTGGTTGTGGTCTCTGGTCGTCTTCGGTGGGTCTTGAATCCAGGTACAACAGATAGGTGCACATCTGGGATCTCCCTCATAAGCCCACCCTGACACCTGATCAGGGAATAGCAAAGAACGGCTGGTAAGTTAAGGCATTGCCCCTTTGTAAATATCTGGTATTTTTTGGGGGGTGGGTCCAGTCGTGGGGCCTGAACTCTGGGCTTGGGCACTGTCCCTCATCTCTTCAGCTCTACAACTTGAGCCACAGCGCCACTTCCAGCTTTTTTCTTTTTGCTTATATTGTGCTGAGGAATCAAACCCAGGGCCTCATGCATGCAAGTGCTCTACCACTGAGTCACCTTCCCAGCCCCATGTATGGTATTTTTGTAGCTTGCAGTTTGGGTGTTGGAGATGGCAAGAAATCTTGGTGGATGCACTATAAAGCAGCCAACAGGACCAGTGGGAGACATCCTCCGGATGCCCTGGGGAAGTAAACTATCCACTAGTGCGGGCATTTGGGCCCACCTGTAGCCTGCCAGGTTCTGTTTGATAGTTTACAAGGTAGACTGTCCACTAGTGCAGGCATTTGGGAGTTTTCCTCTCTGTAGTCCATCACTTTCTGTCTGACAGACTACCATGCACATACTGTTAATATATCTTGTCTTAATGTCTGTGTGTCTGTCTGTTTTGTGGCTTTCGTAGAACATTTCCTCTTTCACATTCATTCTGACGTGGATGCCTGGAAACTCTATTCGCCTCCATTTAAAATTGTTAGTCTTTGTTCTATTCCTTGTCCAACAATAATTACTTTCTCTTTCAGACGCTCTTATCTTCCTCCTCGAAGGGCGAAATTTGGCTTAGAAAGTTGGCCCACTTGAAGCAAAGAGGGAGTAGGGTAGTCTTTTACCAGATGACACTGCTGAAACATCAAGTGTCTCCCTCTACCCCTTTGGGATTGTAGACAGGTCAGTCAATCCACATTTTTCTCCTTGGGACACTGTGAGTTGTGGTTATATCCTAAATCCCCGAAAGCACAAGTTGTTTCGTTTTGTGACATTTGTAATTGCCTTCCTCCTTTTTTCTTGTCTTGTGTGTGGATTGATATATGTTGAAATGGGTCAGAACCAAAGTATATCTCTTACCTTTCTGACAGCTAATTTTAAAGATGATAAGGAAAGAGCTAACAATTTAGATGTTGAAGTTAAAAAAGAAAAATTACTTACTTTGTATAAGTCAGAGTGGCCTACTTTTGAGGTTGGATGCCCCTCCCAAGGAACTTTGGGTCTAAATACTATTGGGAAGGTTAAACGAAGGGTTTTTTTTTAACAGATAGCACAGGGCACCCCGATCAGATTCCCTATACTTTAGTATGCAGAATTTGGTGTAGGAAACCCCAAAGTGTCTGTCACACTTTCTACCCCTTTCTGTGGATAAAAACAAGATTTTAGCATCAATAAAAGATACGTCAACTACCCCCTCAGTCCCCTTATACCCCATTTTACAAGAAGGGAGTGAGGATCTTCTCTCATTAGACTCCGATCTCCCCCCATACCCTTCACTGCTGCCTCCTCCATCCCCCATGGAGCAAGGGGAGGCAGCTGGAGGCAAGGATCAAGAAGCCAGCAGCAACTTGGAAGGGCCAGCAGTAAGAACTCGTGGTCACATTTAGAGAGCTGCCAGCCTGAGACTCCCTGACACCACAGTGATTCTGCCGCTCAGAGAAATTGGACGACTGGATGAAACTGGAGACCGCCGACTTCACTATTGGCCCTTCTCAATGAGTGACTTATATAATTGGAAAACACAAAATGCAAAATTTTGAAATAATCCCAAAGATTTGATTTCTCTCATAGATAGTGTAATGTTCATGCACCTGCCGACCAGGGATGATTGCCAGCAATTATTTTGGGTCTTATTAATCTCGAAAGAAAAATAAATGATTCAAACTGAGGCCAAGAAAGTAGTTCCCGGTGATGACGGGCAGCCTACTGCTAATCCTAATTTAATCAATGCATCTTTTCCATTAACCAGGCTCCAAGCAACGGTTGGGACTACAACACGGCAGAAGTTAGGGGGAGATTATGGGTCTATCGCAAGATTCTAATGGTGGGTCTCAGGGCAGCAGCCTGCAATCATACCATTTTGGCTAAATTATACATGGTCTTACAAGGAAGGAAACCCTACAACGCCCAAATAGTCAAGGTCTATGCAGAGATCAGTGCACTTACTGCCAAGAAATAGGCATTAGGCCAAAGAATGTCCTAAGAAAAGGGAACTTTGAACAAAGCTGTGGCAGCTGCATAGAACCTGGACCCTAATGGTTAACAATCTTGCTAATAATGAATAGGGACCTCAGGGTTCAGTTCCTCTCCTTGAACCCAGGGTAACGCTAAAAGTGGAGGGGACTCCAGTAAAATTTCTAATGGATAGCCAGGCTTAATACTTGGGTTTAATAAAGCTTCAAGGAAAAATCTCAAATAAAACCTTTTGGGTGAAAGCAGTCATGGGGATTAAACAATACTCATGGACCACCAAAAGAAGAGTGAACTTGGGATGGGACCAGTGTCCCACTCATTCTTGTTTATTCCAGAAAGCCCTTATCCCTTTTGGGGAATAGACTTGTTAATCAAGGTGGAGGCACAGATTCACTTCTATCCAGAAGGCCCCCAGGTGGAGGATGCTCAAGGAAGACCAATACAAGTATTGACTCTCGACCTGGAAGATGAGTACCGGTTGCGCCAACCACCCCAGCCTCCTGAACAAGAAATCTATTGGCTGGAAAGATATCCAGAAGGTTGGGGAGAGACTGGTGGAGTGGGACTAGCGAAACATAAACCAGCTTTCTTCATCGAGGTAAAACCAGGACCCAGTTAGAGTTCAGTACCCTATGTCCATGTGGCATGGATGGAATAACACCCCACATTAGGTCTCTGCTAGAACTGGGTATATTGTGACCCTGCCAGTCGGCGTGGAACACTCCTCTGCTACCGATCTGCAAGCCCAACTGTAATGAATATAGGCCAGTACAGGACTTAAGGGAAGTCAATAAAAGGGTAAAGGAAATTCACCTTACCGTACCCAAACCCTTCACTCTCCTGAGCACCCTGCCTCCAAATAAGCAGTAGTATACAGTATTAGATTTAAAAGATGCCTTTTTCAGCCTACCCTTGGCACCCAAAATTCAAGATCTCTTTGCCTTTGAGTGGACAGATGTCAAAGGAGGTATCAACAGACAACTGACCTGGACAGACTCATTCAAGGATTCAAAAACTCACCAGCACTCTTTAATGAAGCTCTGCATAAGGTCTTGGGTGAGTTTAGGGGAAGCCACCCTGGTCTGACTTTGTTGCAATATGTGAATGACTTTCTTATTGCCACTGAAACCGATAAAGAATGCATGCAAGACGGGTTCTGGGAAGATGGCGGAGGAGAAGCTGGAATCTGAACAAGCTCTCGCATAGAAAGCAATTTTAGAGTTCTAGTGAACAGTCCTAAGCCAGAGAATCACACCAAGTGTGCCATCACAGGACAGAGAATTAGACAAGAGAGGGGAAGCCAAGGAAACATATCAGCTGCGGCTACGGCGGCAGGGTCGCGGCAGCAACCACTGCCGAGGGGTCATACCTGAGACACAAAGAGTCCTGGACGAAGGAGCCATACGCAGCAGACGAGCGGATTCTACTCAACACCAACAAGAACCTACAAGGAGCGGAAATCTTCATCCTGCTGTTTGCAGACCAGAGACGACCCAGGATCCAAGACTCGGCGTGAGTACAAGCCCGACATCCTCACTCCTTCTCAGGAAGCAGAGGAGGGAAGGCCACCACTCCCCCCCCCAGCGCCGGTGATCTCCATCTTGGATACCGACAAAGCTCGGAGGAGCTGCTAGCTCCAGCTCAGGCCTTGGAATAAAACGAGTCATTTAGCAGGTCACAAGAACTTAACGGCGAAGTGACCTGCCAGACTCAGCTCCATCCAGGGAAAAGTCACCCAGCTCAGGCGCCAGCCATAGGAGTGCCTTGCCTCACTGGGTAACCAGAGCCAGAGGCTGCCCCTCCCTCTAGCAGCCACCACAATCAATTGAAAAACAGAAACCCTGAGAATGGCTCCAGGCTGGGCGCTGTGAGCTTTATCACAAAATAGCCCCAGGGAAAAGCTACTGTTTGTTGAAAGGCCTCAACTCTACCCAGAACCTAGCACCATCACCACATGCCCGTCTTTTGTGACTCTCAAAGCAGATCACCCTCCCAGAAAACTAACCTGGGAGGGGGATCTCAAAATCTTGGGTAAAGCAGAGCATTTTTCTGCCTCTTCCAACCAACCGACTTAAGAAACCAATCAAGCCACAGGACCTCAAGCTGACCAGAGACTCCAACAAGAGACTGGTTAGAGACAAAAGGGAGATACAGGATTCTTCCCACTCCTCCCCCCCCCCAAAAAAAATCAAAAGACGCTTTTTTTTCTTTTTTTTTTCTTCTTCTTTTTTTCTTTTTTTGCTTGTTTTTTGTTTTTTGCTACCTTATATATATATATTTTTCCCTTCTAAAACTTTTATTAATCTTTAATTTTTGCCTCTTCTGAAAAAATAATTGTTTTCCAGTAATTTTTTTTTCTCATCTTATAATTTTTATTTTAGGAATATGTGAATGAGCGTTTTTCTTTCTTTTCTTGTCTTCTTTCTCTTTTTCTTTCTTTCTTAATTATCTTTTTGTTTTTTGTCTAGCTCTACTGAACTTCTGATCTTTTCTTCTCCCTTTCCCATCCTTAAAGCTTTTCACATCTCCTCTATGTCCCTCCCCTTCTCAGAACATATTCACATTCCTCTCTAAATAGATGGTCTTTTAACTTCTATAATAACATTAATTTTTACGTTTCTATTTTTTTCTGGTCTCTCTCTCTCTCTACTTGCATCCTACCCAACCCATTTCCTGCATTGTGATTGGGACATAGTTAACTCTCCCTGTGCCTCCCCACACCAATCTATTCCTATTTTTTACCCACATCTCTCCCTAATCCTAATAATTTCTGGTTTTCCAAATTTTTTTCTGCGGTTCGAAGTACTTTAACATATAGTTGTTTTATGTTGAATAGATGTATCTGTTGAACTAGATTGTATCTGTAGACTATTGACTTTACAAACGCAAACTTTGGTTGATGGTTGCCTTAAGATAGTGTTCTAGCATAAAACTGGTGCAATCTTCATCTCAAATGGGCCGAGTAAGCCGGAAAAACACAAGAAAAATGGCAAATTCGGGTATCTCAATTCCCAATCTTGATAATCAGGGATTAGAACAGATAAAGAATAATCCAGAGGAGAGTTCCCAAATAGCTCTACAAACACTAATAGCAAACATGATAAATGAGAAGTTTGACAATGTACAAAGGACTCTGTATGAGCGTGATAAGGAGAGAGAGGAGGCATCCCAGAAGTTTATACAGGAATATCATAAGTGTGAGGAAGCTACTCAAAAACTGATACAGGATTTGCGTGAACAACTTGAGAACGCTCAAAGAGAAAGGGAGGAATGGCGTGAGCAGTCAGAGAACACTCAAAGAGAACTGCAGGATTCCCACGAACAGGAAGAAAGAGAACTGCAAGAATCCCACAGACAGGAAGAAGCTAATCAAAGAGTAATTCAGGAATTGAGAGACCAGGTAGAGAATACACAAAGATCACTAAAGGCATTCATGGAATCCATTAACAAAGAGCTGAAGGAAGTCAGGGAGACCACAAAGGGAATGCTGAATGGAACCCAACAGAAGGAATGGGAGTCCAAAGAAACCATAACAAATCAACTAAGTGATTTGAGAACAAACACTGAACACCAAATTAAGGAAGTAAAGAAATTCCTACAAGACCTAAAACAGAGCTTCAACAAAGAACTTGAAGCCATCAAAGCTGACCAATTAGAAGGAAAAGAGATAAAAAACAAAGTAGAGAGTCTTGACAGCAGGTTAGACCATGCAGAAGATCGAATCTCAGGGATTGAAGACAGCCTAGATATTATAGAGAAAGAACATACAACCTTCCAAGACAAGTCCAAGAAATATGATAGGTCTATCCAATACCTGGAAGACACCATCAGAAGGCCCAATCTAAGGATAATGGGTGTAGAGGAGCACCTAGAAACAGAAGTTAATGGTCTAGGAAATTTGTTTACCAGGATCCTAGCAGAGAACTTCCCAAACATACAAAAAGATAGGCCTATTCAGATACAAGAAGCTTTTAGAACCCCAAATAGACCAGACCAGAATAGGACATCCCACCGTCACATTATAATCCACACAGGATCAACCCAGACCAAGGAAAAGATCCTTAAAGCTGTCAGGGAGAAAGGGGTAATCACCTACAAAGGGAAACCAATTAGAATTACCTCAGATTTCTCAGCAGAGACAATCAAAGCAAGAAGAGCCTGGAATGACGTATGCCATGCCCTAAAAACAAACAACTATCAACCAAGAATACTGTACCCAGCTAAACTCTCCTTCATAACTGAAGGCCAAATAAAAACCTTCCATAGCAAAGAAAAATTGAAACAATACATCTCCACCAAACCAGCCCTACAAAAGATTCTTAAAGATGTCCTACACATAGAAAACCAACAAGACCGCAACAAAGGCCAAGAAACTGCACCCAAACTGAGAATCCAAGAACCTTAGGAAGAACCCAGTTTTTGCAGCCCCCAAGAAGGTGGATAACATGGCAGGAACTCCCAAATACTTCTCAGTACTATCTCTTAACGTTAACGGACTGAACTCTCCAATTAAGCGACATAGACTGTCTAGTTGGATTAAAAAACAAGACCCTTCTATCTGCTGGCTGCAGGAGTCACATCTTGCCTGTAAAAACAAAAACATCTTCAATGTTAAAGGCTGGAACAAAATCTACCAAGCAAACGGCCATCATGAACAGGCGGGAGTTGCAATCCTAATATCAGATAAAATAGACTTCAAACTAAAATTCGTGAGAAGAGATAAAGAAGGTCACTACATACTAATTAAAGGATCTCTCCTTCAGGAGGATATTACAATTCTAAATATCTATTCGCCAAACAATGGAGCACCCAAATTTATCAAAGAAACACTACTTTCCCTCAAATCCCATATAGATCCAAAGACATTAATTGTTGGGTATTTTAACACACCACTCTCCCCACTAGATAGATCAACTCGGCAAAAACTCAACAGAGAAACCGCAGATCTAAACAGCTGCATAGATCAACTAGACTAAACAGACATTTACCGAACATTTCACCCAGCAGCATCAGAATTCACGTTCTTCTCAGCAGCACATGGAACGTTTTCTAAAATAGACCACATTTTAGGCCACAAAGCAAACTTGTCTAAATTCAGAAACATTGAAGTTATACCTTGCATTCTCTCTGACCACAAGGGAATAAAATTAGAACTCAACACCAAAAGCCACCAAAGAAAGTCCGGTATCACATGGAGGCTGAACAACACACTGCTGAATCATGAGTGGGTCATGGAAGAGATTAGAAAGGAAATTCAAATGTTCATACTATTCAACAAAAATGAACACACAAATTACCAACTCCTCTGGGACACAGCAAGGCAGTACTCAGAGGCAAGTTTATAGCTCTGAGCTCCTACATCAACAAATTGGAGAGATCGGAAACTAACAATTTAATGACACATCTAAACCTCCTTGAAAAAGAGCAGCAAGATAAACCCCAATCCAGTAGACTGAAAGAAATAATCAAAATTAAATCAGAATTAAATGAATTAGAATCCAAAAAAACTATAGAAAGAATCAACAAAACAAAGAGTTGGTTCTTCGAAAAACTTAACAAAATTGACAGACCTTTAGCAAATCTAATCAGAAAAAGGAGAGAACACACCCAAATTAATAAACTCAGAGATGAGAATGGAAACATCACCACAGAAACAACCAAGATTCAGAACATTATAAGGGAATACTTCTCAAAACTTTATGCTAATAAGTTTGAGAACTTGACAGAAATGGACCTTTTCCTAGCAAATATTGACATGCCAAAACTAAACCAAGATGAGTTAAACCAGCTTAACAGGCCCATATCAAGCATTGAAATAGAAACAGCAATAAGAGACCTCCCAGCTAAGAAAAGTCCAGGACCAGATGGTTTTACAGCGGAATTTTACAAGGCCTTCAAAGCAGAGCTCACACCAATACTCCTCCAACTCTTCAATGAAATTGAAAGAGAAAGCTCACTACCGAACACATTCTATGAAGCCATCATAACCCTCATCCCAAAACCAGGCAAGGACTCATCAAAGAAAGAGAACTATAGACCCATTTCTTTGATGAACATTGATGCAAAACTTCTCAACAAAATTTTGGCCAATCGACTTCAACAATTCATCCAAAAAATCATACACCATGATCAAACAGGATTCACTTCAGGGATGCAAAGCTGGTTCAATATACGCAAATCAATTAATATTATTCATCACATCAACAGGAGCAAGAATAAGAACCACATGGTTATCTCAATAGATGCAGAAAAAGCATTTGACAAGATACAACACCCCTTTATGATGAAGGTTCTGGAAAAATTAGGAATCCATGGAACATTCCTCAATACAATAAAGGCTGTATATGACAAACCTACAGCCAGCATTATACTCAATGGTGAAAAACTAAAGCCATTTCCTCTTAACTCAGGAACAAGACAAGGATGCCCACTCTCTCCACTTCTCTTCAATCTAGTATTAGAATGCCTAGCTACAGCAATAAGACAAGATGCAGACATAAAGGCGATCCAAATAGGGAAAGAAGAAATAAAATTCTCCCTCTTTGCAGATGACATGATCTTGTATTTAAAGAATCCCATGGACTCCACTCCCAAATTACTCAAGCTGATTCAAAACTTTGGCAAAGTAGCAGGTTATAAAATTAACCCCCCAAAATCAATGACTTTTTTATATGCCAACAATGAGAAAAGTGTGGCTGAAATTAGGAAAGCAACTCCATTTGTAATAGCCCTACAAAAAATAAAATACCTAGGAATTAACTTAACCAAAGAAGTGAAGGTCCTCTATGATGAAAACTTTAAAATCTTGAAAAAGGAAATCAACACAGAACTTAAAAAATGGCAAAACCTCCCATGCTCCTGGATTGGCAAGATTAACATCGTGAAAATGGCAATACTTCCCAAGGCTATCTACAAATTCAACGCGATACCTATCAAAATTCCACCCTCATTCTTCAAGGAAATAGAGGAGCCAATCCAAAAATTCATATGGAACAATAAAAGACCCCGAATAGCAAAAACACTTCTCAACGGAAAGAACACTGCTGGAGGAATATCAATACCAAATTTCAAACTCTACTATAAAGCCACAGTAATCAAAACAGCTTGGTATTGGCATAAGAACAGACCTCAGGACCAATGGAATAGAATTGAAAACCCAGAAATGAACCTACAGACCTATAGCCATCTAATCTTCGATAAGGAAGCTAAAACAATAGAATGGATGAAAGTCAGCCTCTTCAGTAAATGGTGCTGGCAAAATTGGTTAACTACATGTAGAAAACTAAAGCTAGATCCTTATATATCACCCTGCACCAGAATCAACTCCAAATGGATCAAAGACCTTGAACTCAAAGCAGACACTCTGAAAACATTACAGGATGGAATAGGAGAAAACTTAGGTCTCCTTGGCTCAGGCCGAAATTTTCTGAATAGACACCCGGAAGCACAACAAATCAAAGAAAGGTTGGACAAATGGGATTGCATACGGTTGCAGAGCTTCTGCAGGGCAAATGACATAGCTAGCAAGATCAATAGAAAGCCCACCGATTGGGAGAAGATCTTTACTAGCCATACAACGGACAAGGGTCTCATATCTAAAATATACTTGGACCTCAAAAAATTAAACCACCCAACAACAAATCCTCAAAGAAACAACTGCCCAATAAATAAGTGGGCGAATGACTTAAAGAGAAGCTTCTCTGAAGAAGAAAGAAGGATGGCCAATAGACACATGAAGAAATGTTCAACATCCCTAGCCATAAAAGAAATGTAAATCAAAACAACATTGAGATATCACCTCACTCCAGTTAGAACAGCAAAAATCAAGAACTCTAACAACAACAGATGCTGGAGGGGATGTGGACAGAAAGGAACCTTACTTCATTGTTGGTGGGAATGTAAACTTGTTCAACCACTTTGGAAAGCAGTATGGAGGTTCCTCAAAAGACTTCACATAGATCTCCCCTATGATCCAGCAATCCCACTTTTGGGCATTTACCCAAATGTTTACAAACAAGACCACACTAAAGCTACCAGCACAACTATGTTTATTGCAGCATTATTTACCATAGCTAAGATATGGAACCAACCCAGATGCCCCTCAGTAGATGAATGGATCAAGAAAATGTGGTATATATACACAATGGAATTCTATGCCTCCATCAGAAAGAATGACATTTCCCCATTTGTTAGGAAATGGAAAGGCTTGGAAAAAATTATATTAAGTGAAGTAAGCCAGGCCCAAAGAAGCATAGGTCCCATGGTTTCCCTTATTTGCAATATCTAGTATAGGTATGAGTCAAGCAGAAAAGATCAGATAATTTGATGTTAGGAAAATGAACCCTTAAATATGTATTTTAATGTTTTCGTTTCTTTCATGCATATGTTTCTAACGCATTTATAAGATTACTTCTTTGTTGCTTTGTATGTCCCTCCCCCACAGTGTAACCCCCGCTTTCACTATATTTGATGTCAGTATAACATGTGGAGGAGATGGGGGCAAACAAGTCGTTTAAGGATTCAGGTGGACCTGTTGCAACAATGAGAAGTACAAAATGTCATGTCAAAACCAGCTTTACAATGTCGGTGGGGGGGAGGGGGGTATATTTGGTTGGGGGGAGGGGGGAGGCTGGGAAGGGAGGTGAAGGGTAAACAAAGGAGGAGGCTGCAATGCTTGGTAAGAAATGTATGCATTATCCTGCCCATGTAATTGTAGCCCCTCTGTACAGTATGTTCTCAAATAAAATAAAATAATATTTTAAAAAAAAAGAATGCATGCAAGGAACAGAAATTTATTCCAGACTTTGGGAAAACTTGGTTAATGAGCATCGGCCAAGAAAGCTCAAACCTGCAAATCAGAGATAACTTACTGGGGTTATTTATTGAAAGGGGGCAGTCGTGGCTCATGAGAGCCAGAAAAGAAACTGTCCTTAAATTTCCAACACCCTGGTCACAGCACCAAGTAAGGGAGTTTTGGGGATCAGCCAGCTTTTGCTGCCTGTGGATTGTCGGGTTTATGGAGCTGGCTAAACCTCTTTACGAGGCTACCAAGGAGAAGCAACTGTCTCAATGGACAGAAGAACCTGAACGAGCCTTTGAACAGATAAAAACTGCCTTATTATCAGCTCCAGTGTTGGGACTCCCGGATGCCACTAAATCCTTTTACTTATATGTGAATGAACATAATGGGATAGCAAAAGGAGTCCTAACCCAATATTTGGCCTATGGAGGAGACAAGTAGCTTACTTGTCAAACAAATTAGACTCACTAACAGCAGGATGGCCATAATGTCTGAGAATCATAGCGGCTACTGCTCTGATGGTCAAAGACGCAGATAAGCTAACCATGGGAAAGGAACTTTATGTGACCACCCCCACACACACACTATTGAGGGTTTGTTAAAACAACCACCAGATCGGTGGCTCAGCAATGCCTGGTTAACCCATTACCAAGGACTGCTAATCAACCCTCTCAGAATCAATTTACAGGCTCCCTCGCCTCTCAACCCGGCGACACTGCTACCAGATCCGGACCTAAACATGCTGCTACATAACTGTCAGAGATCCTGGCCCAAGGCCATAACATCCAAGAGGACTTAAGGAGCCAGCTGTTGCCTGACGCTGAACTCATGTGGTTTACAGACGAAAGCAGCTTTGTTTATCAGAGACAGAGTTATGCTGGAGCGGCAGTAGTGACTGAGACTGATGTGGTCTGGGCTGAACCTCTACCAGTAGGCACATCAACCTTGAGAGCCAAGTTAATAGCCCTGACCCAACTTCTAACACTGGGAAAGGACAAAAGACTAACTGTGTACACTGACAGTCAGTATGCATTTGCAATGGCTCATGTACACAGAGTTATTTACAAAGAAAGAGGATTACTGACAGCTGAAGGAAAAACCATCAAAAATAAAGATGAAATCTTGACTTTAATTACTGTTGTTTGGCTTCCTAAGTTAGCTATTGTTCATTGCCCTGGACATAAAAAACCTAAAGATGCTGTGCGTAAAAGCAATAACCTGGCCAACAGAACAGCCTGGAAGTTGGCAATACAAAGGTAATCTATAATGATGATTAATCTCCCAGACTCTGGTACAAGAACTCTTCTGGACACTCCAATATACACCACTGAGGACATGAAATGGATTGATCAACTGCTGAAGGCACAATGCCTAAATGGTTGGTGAAGAGATTCTAGGAGCATCATTATCTTATCAAGTAGTTAGGGAGTAAAGTACTGCTTAAGTTGCATCAAAGCACCCACGTGGGTGCTAGGAAGATGCAAGATCTGGTGACAAATGCTGGACTTATGATCAAAAATAGTCATGCTAAAATTGTCAGGGACCGTAAGGCATGTCAACTGACAAATGAAATTAAGAACCAGACAGGAACAGGCAGTCAAATAAGAGGAGAGAGACCAAGAACTTACTAGAAAGTGGACTTCATGGAAATTAAACTTGGCAAGTATGGATATAAACATGCTAGTTTTCATAGATACCTTTTCAGGATGGGTAGAAGCCTTTCCTACAAAGCACGAAAAGTTACAGATGGTGGCTAAGAAGTTACTAGAAGAGATCTTACCCAGGTTTGGCTTCCCTATTATGATAGGATCAGATAATGGACCAGCTTTCTTGTCCAAGGTAAGTCGGGGACTTGCAAGTACTCTTGGGGCAGATTGGAAATTGCATTGTACTTGTAGACCCCAAAGTTCAGTACAGATGGAAAGGATGCATAGAATTCTAACAGAGAGGCTGAACAAATTGACCATGGAGATCGGGGGTGACTGGGTAACTCTCCTTCCCTTTGCCTTATACAGTGTATGCAATTCCTCTTTTAAAATTGGTCTTTCCCCTTATGAAATTGTATTCGGAGTGCCCCTTCCCACAATTCTTAATTTGTCAGAACAGTTGCTTAGAGAAGATGATTACTCAGAAATTTTGTTCTCCTTACAGAGGGACTGAAGGCGCTGTACAAGTTGGGCCCTCCATCAATCCCACATCACTTCCACCCTGGAGACTGGGTCCTGGTGAAAAGACACCGACAGGAAAACCTGGAGCCGAGGTGGAAAGGAACTTATGTGATCATCTTGATGACTCCAACGGCCCTCAAAGTCGATGGGATCACTACATGGATCCACCATTCTCATGCAAGCCTGCAGATACCATAGCAGATCTCGTTGAGGATCCAGTGTGCCAAGTCTTGTGCTCCAAAGAAAATCCTTTAAAGCTCAAATTGAACCACAAAAGGACTTAGTCATGAATTGGATATTGGTGTATAACTTAAGTGGAAATTGTATTAGCATAGTAGTAAGTGCTGGCAATCTCCACTGCCCATATAATTGGACTTAGACTGTTAGCAATCAGGTAATGGGTAAACGTTTACCTTTGGCCATGAAAGAAGGACTGTCCCTATGGTTCCCCGACAAGCTTACATGTAACTTGTGTCAGCTTGCTGATGGTGTATGGGAAGGACATAGGCTCATGAAATGTAGATGGAGGCAATGGTATGTATGCCCAGGGGAAGGAAGGACTAGTAATTGTGGGAGGACCAGAGGACTTTTACTGTAAGAGCTGGGGCTGCAAAACAAGTACCTCAGGAAAATTGAAAGGAAAGGGAGGAGACCTTGTTATGTTTAACAAACCAGGACCAATGGGCATCCATTTTAATGGGATGTCTGTACGTAAACAAATTAGGGTCTCCCAGGAGTATGATGCCAGAGTGCAAGTTCAGTTCACAGACAAGGGCAAACAAGCCCTAGGATGGGAATTAGGAAAGACCTGGGGACTAAGATTGTACAGATGGGGAGAGACACATGATGGCATTCTCATAACCCTACAAGCAATTGCCACAGCCAGTTATTCCCCTTCAGCAATGGGACCAAACACAGTTTTAAAACCAGTCTCTGCCATAAACCCAAAGTAGACAACAAGAAAGAGCCCTGGGCTGTAGTGACCCCATCACTTGGGGAAAGCATCCCCTGGGCAGAGGATTCCTTACGGCAGCTGTTGGTTCAAACTTACAATGTGATCAATCAGACCCGTGCTGATATTACAAGCTCGCGTTGGATGTGTTCTGATATGAGACCTCCATTTTATGAGAGTATTGCATTGATACAGAATGTGACTAATGTTAAAACAAGTAAATCATGCAGGTGGGAACAAAAGGAAGCAAAACTTATTCTACAGACAGTTATAGGACAAGGGTTATGTGTGGAACGAGTACCAACTAACTTTACTCACTTAAGTAATCAGACTCAAGAATGGATTCCAGAGGAAGGATACCTATTACCTCCTCAAGATGCTTGGTGGGCATGTTCAACTAGCCTAACCCCCTGCGTCCATTTAGAAGTTTGAAATAGGACTAACAGTTTTTGTGTCATAGTACAACTTATCCCACAACTGCTCTACCATTCTCAGGAAGACATGATGAAAAAGATGTCTGCAGCAAGCTATTGGCCACGAAAAGCTAAAAAAGAAATAATAACAGCAGTAACAGTTGAGGTTCTAGTGGGCTTAGCTGGACTAGGAACTTGGGTGGCATCCCTAATTACTCAGAGAACATTTTACGCTAGCCTTCTTGCCACTATAGATGAGGATATCAAAAACCTGGAAAGCACTATAGTCTACCTTCAAAAATCACATGACTCCTTAGATGTGGTAGTGTTACAGAACAGATGGGAGCTGGACTTAAGTTTCTTACAACAAGGCGGTCTATGTGCTGCCCTCGGGGAAGAATGATGCTTCTACGCCAATCATTCCAGAGTTGTAAAACAATCTTTAGCTAAAGTAAGAGAGGGACTAGCAAAATGAAAAAGAGAAAGAGAAAAACAAGAAGGATGGTTTGAATCATGGTTTAATTATTCCCCTTGGATAACCATCTTAATATCCAATCTGATGGCCCCATTATCATTCTGGTACTTGTGTTCACAGTAAAGCTTTGCGTTGTCAATCTACTAGTGATGTTTGTTAAGAAATGCGTTAATAACATGCAGCTGATGGTATTGAGAACACAATATCAACTGATTCCTGAAAAAAGACATAGTGCAGGCCCGTAAGGACCATGATTGGCCCTTAAGGTGCATATTAGAAAGGGGAGAAATGAAGAGCCTAAAGCTTAAAGAGGCACAAGGAAGGCCTAAGTAACTCCATTACACACTAGCAACCCTCTTGTGAGGTATGAATTATAAAAATAACCATGGGTTTGACCTAGAAATGACACAAAAAGAAAAACAATTCCCAGACAACTGAGACATAAACTATCCTTGGGAAAGCCACAGGAATTTTCTCCAGATGCGTTGACCAAACACTGGGTGGCCATGCAGAACACAGTGACCCAGTGGCCAGACAATTCCCATCAATAACATCAATAATAATATTAGCCAATCACATATGCATAGCTTAGTTTGCTTAAATTTTTAGCCAATCATGTAAATTCTCATGTAAAACTTCTTTAAAGTTGTTTGTTCAATACTATAAAAAACTGTGCTGATTCTCTGCTGGGGGCCTCTTAGCTTCACTGGTTACTGAGTGTGTGGAGGACCAACCTCGAATTTGCAAATAAACGACTCCTTTGTTATTTGTATTGGTCGTGGTCTCTGGTGGTCTTCGGGGTGGGGGTGACTCGAGTACAGGTACAAAAATGTATGTTATTACATTGAAAGACATTTTAACGTATTTGCTACAAGTAAGTTAATATTAAGCAAAGCTAATTAAAATAATTACTTATTTACTCCAGAGAATGAGTATAGTACTCTTGGATATCTTGGAGGAAAAGACTTTAGAGCCGTTACAATTGATGCCTTACATTGAAATTACTGGCTAAATTTTCTTCTTCAGAAAGTCAAAACCTCCATTTCTTTCATATTAGTATTACAAAATAATAATAGCTGCATGTTGAATTGTTTTCCTCTGCTGTTTTCAATACCATTCTTCATCCATTAGGTATCTAGGGCTTTGAATGACCAATTCCTTAAAATACTTATATTGCTTATATGTGATTGAAATCTCAATAACATTAATATGAATTTATCTCTGAGTCTCATCTTGAGCTACATTCATATGAAATTAATACAGTCTCAAGCAAGAAACCTGACTATTTTACTCTTTTCTATATTTTAATCAATAAATCTATTCTCTTTAGAAATATATTCTCATCTTTTATATTGCTCTAGTAAACATCATGTATTTCTAGTACTTTTACTGAAATAAATATAAAGTATGGAACATGAAGACAACCCCCCTTATCACTTTAAAGTAAATCCTTGGGGACTATTTTATATATAAAAATAAAAATGTGCCGGGCGCTGGTGGCTCACGCCTGTAATCCTAGCTACTCAGGAGGCTGAGATCTGAGGATCGCGGTTCAAAGCCAGCCCGGGCAGGAGAGACCGTGAGACTCCTATCTCCAATAAACCACCAGAAAACCGGAAGTGGCGCTGTAGCTCAAGTGGTAGAGCGCTCGCCTTGAGCTGAAGAGCTGAGGGACAGCGCCCAGGCCCACGACCGACAAAAAAAAAAAAAAAAAAAAAACGTGCAATGCACATGTTTATTCATGAATAATCTAATGGTTAAATCAATTAGACACAAGAACTACCATACCACATCAAGTCTCAATTTACTTAAAGGCACCAAAATATAAGTGTTCATGAATATCTCTCATTTTTAGAAAATGACTAGTCACAACAAAGTTTATATTATATTTCAAATTTTAAAAATGAAAATTACACCCAGATTAGATGTGAATATCCTGTTTCCAGGAATACATTTATTCAGCAAACAGGGAAACAAAAAAATAATGTTTTGTCATATAGAATGAAAGATGTAAAAGCAGACTGTCTTTCCTTAAGATGATAAGTACATGCAAATTGTGTGATTTATTCAAAGATACTATAAAAATTCATGAGAGGATTTGTGATCAGAAGTGATAGGTAAGCAAAGTAACTGGAAAACTGTATGTAAATTGTGCTTTCAATATAGGATGACAAGTTTTCAATAAATGAGCCTATAGATGATAATTTTGTATCTGTAACACACATCCAGTATTCTACATTTTAGACATACTCCAATTCCCTTACCTCAGTTCTTGATCTATATTCCTCTACTTTCATGATGTCAATTGCTACTAAAGTAAGAAGGTGGGTGTTTTCTTGGTTTCTAGATCGAATAAATTTTAGTGTTTTGAAACAGTAGTATAAATTCATGGAGTTTGACTTGAATGTCAAGTTTGAGGATACTGTATTCAGGGTATTGTTAATTGGCCTGAGGCAGCGAGGAACATAATATGAATACACAGATACACAGTATACGAAGAACTAGAGACTTGATCTCAGGGAAAGATAAAGATCCAGGCACGATCTTGTAGTCGAGATAAAGAAATGGAGCAAACATCAATCAACTATCATAATAAAGGAATGGAACTGATCTCTGATGTGTCTGGGTGACAGCTGTGTGTGTGTTTGTATGTGTGTGTGTGTGTGTGTGTGTGTGAGAGAGAGAGAGAGAGAGAGAGAGAGAGAGAGAGAGAGAGAGAGAGAGAGAGAGAGAGAGAAGAGAGTAGAGAATTTTAGTGTGGCTTCCATATTTACAGTCCATAGAGGATTACTTGTTAGCGACAAGGTGCTCATACCAGAGCTTTGATACCACTGTCATCACTTTTTACTTCAAAAAGCACTTGCTTAATCCCTAAAAAGGGAAAAATAAACAAATATCATACATGATTATTTTGAAAATTAATTGGCATATTGAAGGCCAAAGGGAGGAATTGGAGAGTAATATAATCTCTCTCCTAATTATTACACAGCAATAGCTGTGATTTTCAGGAGTCTTCTGTAATGTACTTACAGCTGAATTACTACTATGCTTGATAATATGAAACATATGATAGAGAAATAGATCAGCCAGCAAGCACAAAGAACTAGTGATAAGATGGAGCTTTTGAGCAGGGTTGCCACATCTTTTAGGAATGAAATTCCTTCATATGAACTTCAAATTTTATGGCTTTCCCTGTGTGAATAATAGGTAAGAAAGTACTGTAGAAACAAGAATTCCTGTTCAGCCAAGTAGAAAGTGCTCCTGTTACCATCCTCATGTTGCAAATTTCGATTTTATAAAGACTCTTTGTTAGAGTGCTTTCATTTAATATACTTCAGCACATCATCTTTCCCTGTTGGAGACAGGAAAAAAGATAATTTTGTTTGAATATTATCTTATGTAAATTAGTGTGTACAGGCATGATTTTCATAATTACAAAATTTTGTAATAAATATAATTAGGGATCATGTCACAACTAAAAAATGTAATTAAAATCACATAACAAGACTAGAAATCACAGCATTTTGTGCATGAAAACATACATTAGATTAGTTGCAGAATTTCTATTTTGAGATAAACTTTATATTGAAGTTTATATATAAACTTTATATATATATTTATATTTGAGATAAACTTTTTTTTTTTTTTTTTTTTTTTTGTCGGCCGTGGGGCTTGAACTCTGGGCCTGGGCGCTGTCGCTCAGCTCTTCAGCTCAAGGCGAGCGCTCTACCACTTGAGCTATAGCGCCACTTCCGGTTTTCTGGTGGTTTATTGGAGATAGGAGTCTCACGGTCTCCCCTGCCCGGGCTGGCTTTGAACCACGATCCTCAGATCTCAGCCTCCTGAGTAGCTAGGATTACAGGCGTGAGCCACCAGCGCCCAGCTATTTTAGATAAACTTTATAAAGCCTTTTGCTAAGTAGCTTGGATTACAGGCGTGAGCCACCAGCGCCCGGCTATTTGAGATAAACTTTATAAAGCCTTTTGCTAAGGGTTGAAACATTTTATTGAAAGATATATTTCTTAGAGATATTTTTGCTTCATAATTTTAAGCAGAAAAATGGTCCCAAAGTAATTATTTTTTAAATTATTTTCCTGTTTCCATGTGATTAACATTCAAATTAGAAACCCAGATATATAATTTAACTTACTTTAACCAAAAATATATATTGAGTATAAGAACCTTCTACTCGCTACATTCTTCACACTAAGTTTACCAAATCTGATGAGTCTGAAATACTTTGTGACGTGTGTTGATATTATTTACTAATTTACTATGTGAGTGAAATGTTTAAAAAGTAGTATTTATTTTAGTTTAATTGCTCTGAAGAGACAATAAGTGATATAATCAAAGGCTAAAATGATTAAATTTAAAATTTAGAATTCAGGAAATGTTTTTGACCACACTTGTTACTGGAGTCTTCACAACAACCTCATGAGATAATTTATATTGATGAAGCAAAAATCCCAGAGGTTAGACATTTACAAATACAAAAATCGTGTCATTCTGAATATGTATAGCTTCATATCAAACATAGAATATTTAGCTTTTAAATACCTGAATATACTAATACATTTCATTGCAGGGAAAGTACTTGTCCTGAAAGGAGATAAAATTGCATTTATTTTGATAACTAAACCTAATAAAAGACAATGTTTAAAATATCACTCATTCAAGAAACAAGATATACAGTTAGTTGTTTTTCATGTCAATTATGTTCTCTGAACTTACTAAAAGTACTAGATTAGTAAACCTAAATCATTGCTATGTGAGGAAATAGAAATTTAGTTTCCTAAAACTCATGATTATAACTTTTTCTCAAACAATTACTAAGTAACTGTTTAATATTTTTTGTCATGGAATCTTATTTGATATATTTGTATTGATTAAGTTAAATAATTGGCCAATAATAATATAAAATATGCAAGAACAAAGTTTATCTAACACAAGTATTTTATTCACAAGACATATCATGGCTCTCTTAAAGAACGCTAGAAGGCAGTGTGTTTTTTTTAATTAATTTTTAGTTATTTTGTTAATGGTTATTAATTGTCAGAAGTGGCAATTCTATAATATATTTAAAGCATTTGATTTTGCTCCCTCTATTTCCTTTTCATTACTCCTTCTCCCAAAAATCTTCTGTGTTTTACATAAAATTACATCTTTATATGAGCACATATAATCTAATTTGGAAAAAAAAAGATTTAAGCTAAACTGCAACTTGATTCAAGATGGACAGTGGATTGACAGGATGAATAAAAACTTGAATATTTTTTGTTAACTTCTGAATTGAGCTATCTTTATTATTATAGTTAGGGTTAGGATCACAGACAGAATTAGAATTAGGTTTAGATAAATAGAAAATTTAACTTCAACACAGGATGACACATTGCAACAATGATATTCATAAGACAATATGTTAAAAATGAACTTTACACCATGGGGAGGGAGGAGTAAGAGAAGAAGGGGAGTAGGAGAACAACAAAGAAGGGGCTAACAATGCTCAACAAGAAACGTACTCATTACCTTACACATGTAACTAATCCCTCTTTAAAGCGTCTTTACAATAAAATAAAATTAAAAAAAAAATGAAGATGAGAGCCGGTGGCTCACGCCTGTAATCCTAGCTAATAAGGAGGCCGATATCTGAGGATCATGGTTCAAAGCCAGCTCAGCAGTAAAGTCCCTGAGACTCATCTCCAATAAACCACTAGAAAACCAGAAATGGCGCAGTGGCTCAAGCAGTTGAATGCTCACCTTGAGCTGAAGAGCACAGGGACAGGGCCCAAGGCCAGAGTTCAGGCCCCACAGCTGAACAAAAAACAAAAACAAAAAAAAAAAACAAACAAAGAAAACATGACAGGAAATAGAAAAACACTTAAAAATTTATGCTCAAAATGCAAGTAAAATTTAGACCTATATGCTGAGCAAGAGAATAAATGTGCAATAGAGGTGTGCTATTAACAATATGATTCAGTTATATGTAGGTTTAGGATTAGGAAATGTGTTCCAGTTAGAGGTGGGGTTAGAATAAGAAAAAGATGTGAGATATAAAAAGGTGTATATAAGTAAGGTGTAAATAAGATTTAAGATATAAAAAGGTGTAAAACTGCAACATATTTTAAGAATAATGAATGGCATCAAGGTTAGAATGAATGAACACCAGTGTCTGTAACGTTAAACATTCAGATATAATTTGGCTTAACGTGTGAGTTACTTTTTTGTTAAAGTTTCTGAGGGGCCAGTCACTCGACGATGCCATGGGATCAGCCCACCTTCTAGTGCAGCTGTTTTTCCCTTAGGCGCTGTAGGTCCTGTGGATGTGGATGGTCAACAGCAACGCCAATATTGGCCATTTTCTACCAGTGATCTATACAATTCGTGCACCCAAAATGCCCCCTTTTCTGAGAAACCCCAGGATTTAATTTGTTTGCTTGAAACTATGCTCTTTACTTATTAGCCCACTTGGGATAATTGTAGTCAACTTTTACAGGTCCTTTTTACAACGGAAGAGAGAGACCATATCTGAGAGGCAGCCCAGAAACATATCACTGGCCCCACAGGATCACCCATCATGGATCCTGCCCTGATCGCTGCCATTTTTCCTGAGATCCAACCAACATGGGTCTACAATAAGGTTGAAGGTAGGGAGCGACTCCTCATCTACCGGCAGGCTCTGTTGGCAGGTCTCCAGGCCGCAGCTCCCAGACCTACAAATATGGCCAAAGTTTATGATGTTAGACAGGGAGGAAGGGAAAGTCCAGCAGCATATCTTGAGTGGCTCATTGAAGCTTTTAGTCAATATATCCCATATGATCTAGAGACCCTGGAGTCGGCTCAGATGGTTATGATTGTCTATATAAATCAGGCTGCACCAGATATACAGCGAAAGTTGCAGGCTCTAGACAGACTTGGTAAAAAGTGTATTAGGGATCTAGTAGCCACGGTGGAAAAGGTTTACAATAAGAGAGACTGAGGAGCAAAGACTGGAAAGGAAAGACAGAGAACATGAAATTGAACATGAAAAGAGAGAACGGGCCAAGAAAAGAGGCCAGACTTGTTGGACTTGCCACCATCGTATGTTGAGCTTACTTGGTTCACAGACAGCAGCAGTTTCATTTGAGATGGAGAAGGGTACACGGGCACAGCAGTCACCACGGACACTGAGATAGTGTGGGCAGAAATACTCCCCCAGGGAACGTCTGCACAAAGAGCAGAACTAGGGAAACTAACAAAAGCCCTAAAAGTGGGAAAAGGGAAGAGACTAAACATTTACACAGACAATCAGTATGCTTTTGCCACCGTGCATGTGCATGGAGCCATTTACCAAGAGAGGGGGATACTGATAGCTAAGAGAAGACAATTAAAACCAAACAAGAAATTTTAAGCCTCATCCGGGCCATATGGGAACCAGCAAATATTGCCATTATGCACTGCCCTGGCCATCAAAAGGGAACTGATTCTATAACCAAAGGAAATAACTTGGCCAATCAGGCAGCTAGGGAGGCAGCCCTCCAGCCCAGAGCAGAAGTACTGATTCTAGTAGACCCAGGGCCATGAGCTTTGCTTTCTGAGCCTCAGTACTCCCAAGAAGACTTGGAGTGGATAAAGAAAATTCCCATGGCCTATAAACCCCTGGACAGAGAAGGAAACAAAGACTGGTAGAAAACTCATGAGGGGAAACTTATCTTGCCACAAAGATTGGGCAAGGGGATTCTTAAGAGAATCCATCGGGTCTCTCACATGGGAACCCGAAGAATGCAGGACTTGGTCCGACACTCAGAAGTAAAAATTAAGCAAGGAAATCAACTCATTGAAGACATTGTTAAAAATTGTAAAGCCTGTCAGCTTACCAATGCCCCTAATCAACCAGCTGCAAAAGGAGCTCTACTCCGTGGAGATAGGCTAGGTGTGTATTGGGAAGTAGACTTCACAGAAATTAAAACTGGAAAATTTGGATATAAATATTTGCTAGTTTTCGTAGATGCCTTTTCAGGATGGGTTGAAGCCTACCCAAAAAAGCATTAGACCATGAATGCCGTGGCTAAGAAGATCCTGGAAGAAATCCTACCCAGGTATATGGCTTCCCATCCACCATCAGGTCAGACTGGCCTTTCTCTCAAAAGTAAGTCAGGGAATAACCGCGGCACTTGGGATGAACTGGAAATTGCACTGTGCTTATAGACCTCAGAGTTTAGGGCAGGTAGGAAAAATGAATCGGTCTCTAAAAGATACCTTAACTAAATTGGCCTTGGAGACTGGCACAGACTGTGTATCTCCCCTTCCTTTTGCCCTGTTTAGAGTAAGAAATTCACCCTATCAGCTTGGCTTTACTCTTTTTGAAATAATGTAGGGACACCCTGCACCCATTATCCCTATCCTTCAAAGTGAATTGCTTGCTGATTTGGATGATACTGAATTTCTGTGTAAGCTTGACTATTTACAGCTGGTGCATAAGAGTATGTGGTCCCAGCTTTGAGCATTATATGATTATCTTTCTCTCTCTTTAACTGTTTGCACTCCCTTTCATAAGCTAGGAAAAGCACAAATGATGAGAAGATTCATTTTGGAAGGGGAAATTGGTAATGGGTTTGACATTGGTATCACATACATATTAGTCTGACCTCCCATTTGAGTTATGCCTCCCGCACTATATTTTTTTCATTTGTATTATTATTCTAAAAGTGAATTACACAGATGATACAGTCATATAAATCAGGTATGGATATATTTCTTTTTTTGAAAGGTCAGCCCTTCCTTTGCTCTCTCAATTTTTCTCTCATTGGTTTGGTTTTATTCACTTCCTTCTTCTTCTTCTACTTCTTCTTCTTCTTCTTCTTCTTCTTCTTCTTCTTCTTCTTCTTCTTCTTCTTCTTCTTCTTCTTCTTCTTCTTCTTCTTCTTCTTCTGTTACTATTATTGTTGTTGTTGTGCTGTGGAGGTTTTAGTTACATTCATGTGGTAGTGATTACATTTCTTTTGTCTTTGTTTTTGTTTTAGTCAGTAAAGAGGCTTGAACTCAGGGCCTGGACACTGTCTTTGAGCTCTTTTGCTGAAGAATGGCACTCATATTGAGCTACAGCTCTACTTCCCTGAGGACATTTCTTTTTGGCCAATGTCATCCTTTCTCTTCATCTCTTCCAGTTTTCCCATCCTTCCACACAAACAAGTTGCATAGGTCATTTTCAAAATAGTACCAATTGAATACCGCTATTTCACATGTTTATCCTTTGTCCCTCCTCTTCTATGACCCTTTTAACTTCTCAAAGAGAGATAAATTTTTTAAAAACAACAAAAATGAAAAGTGTAAGAAAAATACCATCTTGTGTCTGTTTCCTGGTCACTGGTTATTTTTGAGATAGAGAGAGTGTGTGTGTGTGTGTGTGTGTGTGTGTGTGTGTGTGTGTGTGTGTGTGTGTGTGTGTGTTTGTGTGTGTGTGTGTGTGTGTGTGTGTGTGTGTGTGTGTGTGTGTGTGAATACTGGGGCTTGAACTCAGGGAGCTGACCTTTAGCTTTCTTACTCAAGGGTAAAAGAATACAACTTGAGCCAAACTTCCACTTCTTGATTTTGAATGGTTAATTGGAGATCAAGTATCACAGGTTGTTCCTACCTAGTCAAGCTTCAATTCACTTTCCTCAGATCTCAGATTTCTAAATAGCTAGACTTACAGGTGTCAGCCACTGGTCGTACGTGGCCTACCTTCTTTTCGTTAAGTAGTTGAAATATAAAAGACAATTGCAATCATAGTAAAAATGAAATCAATTTAACTTTCAAAGCTTCAATAACTTTAAATATTTTGTCACATTTGATTTGTACAGAAAAACATTTTTTTGTAAATGCTCCTGCAATTTGGTTTTCATCTGGATTTTTTCCTCATGATGAACTTGATTTTATATAGCTTTTTACCTGCCAAATATTGATGAAAATATGCCCAGAGGGCATTAATGACCTTCTTTTGGCTTTCATAAGGAAATGGTGGAAGCTAACACTTGTTGTGCTAAATTAGTGTGCAGGACCCCACATTCTTAGCGAGAAGACAGTAGTGCCTGTTACAAATCATATATATCTGACAAAACCCTGACTCAGGCCATGTTACCACCTTCCTTTATGTCCTCTTAGAGTGCAATCCTGACTCTCCAGTGGTCATGACAAAGCCCTGCTGGGAGTTCTCAGTACACAGCCAAGGTCACCAGTCAGGTGTGGCAGCTACAGTATTATGGGAGACTGGTGACTGCTTCCTATCATGGAACAACACAGGGAATGTTAGGTCCTTAAGCTGTCATTAGTCCTGAATGCTCCTCATTGAGCAATCGATCCTAAGAGTTAAGGAGACATCACTCTCTCTTGCTTGGGCCAGTTGTGGACCTGTATTTCTTCTTCTGCTGTCATCTTCTGTGGAAAGAAATGATCTGAGCTCTATAAGCTCATTTTGCTTATTCTAGGCCATTAGTGTAAGGCTGGCTTTTATACTTAGACAAAAAGAAATACAGTGATAAAAAATAGCAAATAACATTTTTTCTAGTCTATTTATTACCAAAATATTTTTTTCAAATTCTACCAATAATTCTTAATCATAAGAGGCACTTAATTCGCAGTCACAGTCTCAAACTCCTAAATTCCTCAGTGAGCTGTGGGAGAGAAACCACAGTGAGTGTTAGGGGTCCTCCAGTCTAACTTCTTCGCCAGGGAGGAGTGCTTCTATGCTAGGCCTCCAAATTGAACAACGAATGCTTCTTATACCTCAGATTACATGTCCAAGCTATACATACCAAAGAAAGCGAAGAACAAGACATTAGTCTGACTTGGGAACAACAAAGATCACAAACATAAATTATAAGGAAACAGAAATGAAATTTTCCTTTACTCATATAATACAATAAAAAGAGCTACTTTTCTTATTATCACTTAATTGTGGTTATATGTACTTAGTACTAGCTTCTTGAAAGTCCCCAAACACTCTTTGACATGAACTCAGTAGTTCCGTTGGTATCAGATTAAGATTTTTTGAGAAAAACACTTTTTTAATTTTTATATTTCTAAAAATCTATTTTATAATAGAGATGCTGTACAGAGGGGTTACATTTACATGAGTTAGTTACATTTCTCATTGAACATTGTTACCCACTTCAGTTTTCTTCTCCTTTTGTCCCTTCCCCCATTGCCCCTCTCCCACCATTACATTGTAAAGTTAATTTCCGCTATAGTGTCCTGTAGGTATCATTGTTGCAATGGTTCACCTTTTGTACTTCTTTCAGCATTTTGGTATTTCTCTTCCCTTTCCCCAATCAAATAAATGAATATACTGGATGCAGGGTACCAGAATCAAAGACAGTAATTTCCATGGATAAAACCAATAGGAAAAGAAAAATGACATAAAGTAAGAAGAAAGAACTAGCTGCGGTACATTGGCTACATCAAGCTTGACAATTAAACAAAAGAAGACCTGCTGTTTCTATGTCTTGGCGTTCATTTCAAATAGCATCATTTTGTATGGTCATATATATGTTCATAACTCCTGAGCTATTATGACCCACTTTAAGGAGTAACAGGCTAATGCTATTCATTGCAAATGAGGGAAATCATAGAGCTCATGTTGCTTTTGGCCTGGCTTGCTTCACTTAATATGATTTTTTTCCAAGTCTTTCCATTTTCTTACAAAAGGGACTGTCTCATTCTTTCTGATAGAAGCATAAAATTCCATTGTGTAAATATACCACATTTTCTTGATTCTTTCATCTATTGAGTCAATTGTGTTGGATCTGTATCTTAGCTATGGTAAACAATGATGAAATGAACATAGTTGTGCTGGTAGCTTATTGTGCCTTAGTTTGAGATCATTTGGATAAATGCTGAGGAGTAGGATTGTTGGATCTGTAGTAGGAAGACCCCTACTCAAGCAGGCCAGACCACCTATTCGTCCAGAGTGACAGAGCCCACAGCAACAAAGTTGTTAACAAAGAAGCGACTTTATTAAGAAGGCTCCTATACTGACTGGTTGGGCCGCAGCACAGGAGTGGGAGCTGGTACTGTGACCCCTAGGGGCCCATGTACTTTGGTTTTTAAAGGCAAAATTCAGGAGGCCAAACCTGGTCATGCAGGTAACCAATGAGATTGACACACATACAAAAGATTGCACAGTTATACTAGATCACATGGAGGTGGCCAATGAGGTTAGTTTGTCACATAATGGCTGTTTAAACCCGCCTATAACTTTTGGTTTAAATGACTCACTAATTCAGTGGGTAAGGTGAAGTACGCGCAAAAAGCGGAGTTTACGGTAAGAATACACAAAGGAGGAGTTTAGTGGAGTTTACCATAAGCACGTGAAAAAGGTACAGTTTACGGTAAGCTCGGTAAGCTCGAGATGTTGCCAGTAGGAGCCAGTTTACAATCTATCTGTTTTATTGGTCAGTCTGTAACAGAACAATCAAGGTGACTTAGGTTGTTAAGGGGAGGGAACATAGGGCAATTCTGTCCATTCCAGGAACTGGGCTGGTTGGAACCAAGTTCTAGTAAACCTTGATTAAAGGTTTTTCCTCTTCTAAAATCCCTAAAACAAAGGCGAAGCCATGAAAGAAACTGTACCAGCTCAAGTCTCCTCTCAGGACATACTTCAGATCTTAGGGGAGTTCTAGGTTTAGTCTGTTGAGGAACCTCCATTCTGCCTTCCAGAGTGTTTGAACCAGCTTACATTCCTACCATCAGTTTAGTGTGTTTCCATTTAGCCACATCCACCTCCACATCTGTTATTATTTGCTCTCTTGATAATGGCCATTCTAACTGGGGTAAGGGACATCAAAATGTGGTTTTGGCTTTGATCTGCATTTCTTATATGACCAGTGATGCTGAGCATCCCCCTTCTCTTTCTGAGAGGCCACACTATTACAGGTTTGTAGTGTCTCAACAGAGGCATAGAAAATTATAATATTGTATGCTTTTTGTTGTACATTCACTTCATTTGGCGCTTCCAATGACTCTTAAACTTATAGTAAAGGTTTATACTATTTCCCTTACTGAAAAAAAAAACACTGATTTTCAAAAAATATAGGAAAAAGTCCCTTTGTCGGGGGTCCAGGGAATACTAAGGAAGATTCTTTACTGGGAAATTTTATTTGGTTGCTTGTTTGTTACATCACTTAAACACATGTTGAATTTGGGGTTTCCCCACCAAAGCTTCAACAAACCAGAAACTATGTTACCTCATTGGATTTTGCTACAAAAGTTACAAAATATTTTGACATATATTTGATTTGGTGTTTTGGTTTTTTTTTACTTTTGGAGGGCTAGTGGGCCAGTACTCAGGCTTGAACTGAGGGTCTGGAGCTCTTGCTTAGGTTATTTTACTCAATGCTGTCACTGTGCCACTCGAACCACATCTGCACTTCTGGTTTTCTGCTACTTAATTGAATATAAGAATCTTGAGGATTTATTAGCTTGGGTTGGCATCAAATTGTGATCCTCAGATCCTACCTTCCTGAACATCTAAGATTACAAGAATGAGCCGGAACCTCGATATATTGTGCTCCCTATGAAACCTAAACAATGGCACAGAATTCTGAAGCATGTGTGTATGGTTATGTATTTAAAAATTAGTTAGAAAAATATAGACCTTTATGTGTATGTGTGAATGTGCTGAGGGAAATGAGGATGTATCTGCTGATTTTGAGGAAAGATTTAACCTAGGGCTTTTCACAGATTTAGCTACATTGTACAGAAAGCTTGAGACTAAAAGTGAGGTAAATGATGTCATTATTCCATTTATCTACATGCCTTGCTAACATATGCATATACTGTGGTGTTGTCATGAGTATTTTGTGTATGGGAGCCAGTACTGGGGCTTGAATTCAGGACCTAGATACTGTCCCTTAGCATTTCATGCGTTTCTAATACTCTACCATTTGAAGCACAGCTCAGCTTTCTTCATTTACTGTTTAATTGGACATAGAAGTCTTTTTTGCTGTTGTCTTTGAACTGAGTTTCTCATATCTCAGGGTCCTGAGTAGCTAGTTTTACAGGCCTGAGCTTCCAGTGTTTAGCTTTTCATTATTACTTTCACAAGCTACATGCTCAAACACATTCCTTGCATTCAAAAATTTCACTGTTCAGGCTGACTGACAAGTTGTGAGGAAACATGGTGGAGTGAATAAGTTACCAAATGGGCCTCTAGCCCCATTAACATCATTCTTGTCAGTAACTTTCCTTTAAGTGAGTGAGTAAGTACATATTTCCACTTTCACTCTGACATTTTAACTGGAACTCATGAAATGTTTTTGATATAACTTTTAAATGTTATCTCCCAAACAGGAGATATTATTTGAATGTTTTGATAATATTTAAGATGGGGGTGGTCTTGTGTGTCTGGATGTCTGTGGACAGAGGCCATCCAGCTGGGCTTCAGGCACAGAGCTGATGCTTCCTGTCTGCTGGTTGCAGAGAGGAAGGTTTTCTTCCTGGTCAGGCTTTGAATTGAGATCCTTTCATCTTAAACTTCAAAGTAGCTAGGATAACAAGCATGAACCACCACCAACTGGCTTGTTTTAGAAGCATTAATTGTTCTTCATTCATTGCTTTTTTCCTGGAAGGTTGATCTAGACAGGCTGCTTGTACCTCATGATAAGGTGATTTGAATAATACCCTTTGCCTCTGGCATTTCTGAAACCCATTTCTTCAGTCAAATGAATTTGTTGTAAAGCCAATAGCATTTTCCTTCTTAGATGTTAGGTAGCTTATTTAAATCTCTTATACTTTCATTTGACAAAGCAATCAGGAAGTTTCTGTAAAACCCTACTTCTTGAGAGCATTATAGTTAGAAGGTATAATGTGCACACTT
Organism: Dipodomys merriami; assembly: GCF_024711535.1. NCBI lineage: Eukaryota > Metazoa > Chordata > Mammalia > Rodentia > Heteromyidae > Dipodomys > Dipodomys merriami. Next base: position 575,918 of record NW_027206435.1, on the reverse strand, counting down.
TCATATAGTCTCGCCTTTTATAAACATATGTTACACGATTGGGTGGAAGAATGACTATTGAATTAACTTGATAACCACTGTAGAATTTTTAAGCCTTAATGCTTATTAACTCAGAGGAGGATTAAAAACATTCAGAATAGTAGAATGTGGCTATTACTCATTTGATGTATGTGGAAAGATGATCAGAATTCTGATTAATAAAATATATCTTCAAATTTCCAGTGGTAGAATGCTATGCTAACTAGGAGGAGACAGTGTTGATGCCAGGGCTTTGAAAGCTGGTAATGCAGCAAAATATCAGGGGCGAACATTTGCTAAGGATACAATTTCCAAGGCTTATACCAAATATATTGAATTAGAATGCTAAGTGATGAATGACAGCACCAAATTTTATTTGTTGGCTTCTTTGTTTAGGAAGTCCTGGGATTTGGACCTAGGGCCTGGGTGCTCTCCTTTAGTTTTTTCCTGAAGGCTAGTGCTCTACCAGTTGAACCACAGCTTCATGTCCATATTTCTGGTAGTTAATTGGAAATAAGTCTTACCAAATTTCCTCCTTGGACTTGCTTCAAATCTGATCCTCAGATATCAGCCAAATGAGTAACTAGGATTCCAGTTGTGAGCCACCAGAGCCCAGTTAGAACCACATTTTAAAAGTATTCTTTACTGAATCAGATGTGTCTGACTACTATTGTAGCACTTTGGTTCCAGTGGGTTGTTAGATTTAAACTAAAATCAGAACTTTTCTTCTTGTAACCGGCAGCATCCAATATCTTTCTAATTTATATCTATCTTCATTTTGGATCTTTTTCTTCTTTGTACCTTTCCATTCTTAATTCACAAGCAAGCATGTCAGTGCTGTTTTCATTTTCTGAAGCAAATCAGCTCCATTCCCATCAATGGGCGATGTATTTGCTGTCCTTACTGTCTGGAGTACCTGCTCCTAGACAATTACCTGGATGTTGGCTCTCATAACAACATCCCCAAAATGAAGTTGTTGCCACAAAATCACCAATTTCATGTCTCTGATTTATAGAAATTATCATTATGATTTCTGGTTTTCTTTACGTCATGAAATTGCTGAGGAGAGAGCCCCATTCACTTCTGTTTCTCCAACACCTGTAATAGTGCCTAGTCCTTAGTGCTCAGGGGCCTTACATGGAGATCAGCCTTCCCCAGCTCAATTTATCTTAGCTTCTGGTCAGGACAGCTGTTCAAGCTGAAGGTTAGTGGCTAGTATTCATTCCCTCTCATTCTTTGTGCCTTTTGCTGTTGTTGAGCCAACTTTAGGGCAAAATCAGTGCCTGAGACCTATTTGCTGCTATGGCAAAGGTGGCTATGACATCATAGAAGTTATGACCATTGTATTGTGAAGCTGTGTGAGGACACCAACCCCCACACAATTTCCCCAAGATATGTGTCTCCTTTGCCCAGGAGTGCATTCAACAATTCAACAACCAAACTATCACCCAGTTCCTGATAAACTCAAAGTATGTTTCCATTTCCTTTAAAAAAATTCAAGACATGCCTTTGATGATTTGTCAATGAATTACTGAAATAGAGTATATAATTTTATGTATTTGTAAGTCTTTGACCATCTATCTTGAGCCCTTGCCATATTTCTATGTGTTTGCATCTTGTGAAGGGAAATAATGTTTAATTCAGTATGATCAGAGACTACAGTTTGGAACCTTTTGGAGGGAATGCCAACTTTCCATCTGATGTTCTACAAATTGCCATGTTGGTACAGGAACTGTGTAGACTGTCATAAGATAAGAGGCTTGTCCTGATTTCTACTGATTTTCCTCTGGGGTCAGGGGGTGTGATCCCACTGCCTATGTGTTTATTTGCTACACTGGAGGGACCAGACCTCCTCTGAAAATCTACGACTTGGTTGTAAGAGATACTAAATCTCATAACCCAGCATCCCACATCACTAGGATTACAGGACTGAGTCTCATGGACTCAACTTTTTTATACATACTATAGTCAATTTCATTACATTCACTTTCATTTTATTCACATCATAGACAGATATATACAAATATATGTATATGTTTATTCATCTATTTATAATCAGTGTTATATATAGAAACACACAAATATATTCTTATAATTATAATCAAATTATATCACTATTTTCCCCAATAATATTTACACTAATATTTTGTGCAAAAAACTCAAGTTTAAAATTTAAATGCCATTGTAGTTGGAAAAATCATATTGTCTTATATACTATGTAATATACTATATATAACATCAAGAATATAACATGTATTTACATATAACTGATTTAAATGTGGAGTATTTTTTCTTCCTGATTTTGTATTTGTTCATCTATGTAAACCTTCTTTTTCCTATTATGGCTTTTGCTTTCCATTATACATATTTTCTATATATTTTCAGCCCTAAGTAGACTTTTTTATAATATTGGAGCCAAATTTTTCTTCCATATTTGTCCAAAGCACAATGAAGTTGTTTTCAAATTCGAACTCACTGTTGGAAGAGAGCCCACATACCACTATAAGTATTGTGGCATTTGTCCCATTTGACAGGATAGCCTTCTAGGACATCTGATCTTCTATGTACTAGACCTTTTATGGCCACCTTATGACCCCATGCAGGCATGGCCTGGCTTCCTTGCCACTCCCTGTGAATTTAACATTTCCCATTATATCCAGTAGGCTCTCTAATACAGCCCCCTGTCTCCCTGTGTTCCCCCCCAGAACACATATGCACAATGTTTCAGATTGTCGGATTAAAAAGAAATATATTTAGGATTCATGAATTTTAGAATATGTCAAAAACATTATTTTAATAAAGTTAAAAAATAAATAGGGTGAACCTTTTACATCAGGACATAAAGAAAAAAAAGGATTGTCTCAGGAAAAGGAGAAGGAATCAGAAATTCTCCCACAGAGTCCTCAAAGAGATCTACTTCCTCATTAAAGACAGGATTTTCTTCCTGAGTCCAGGTAGAGACAGATTCTAATTTCTCAATTGTAAATTGAATCCCCTGCAAGAGGTCAGATTGGTCTGGGTATTGTGAGGAAAGATTCCCTTTCCTCAACTGAATCTAGATTTTGGACCTCACTCATTGGTTTTCCTGAAGATAGACTGGGGTCATTTTCCATTAGCACACATTTACCCTGCACACCAAGAAGTGTTTTTTTGACTGGCTTGGTGGCGATCTAGTTGGATTGTGAACATCAATGGAAGACATTCTGGATTGTCTTCATCCTTGGTGTTATGTGCAGGTACACCTGCATCACATGTGGGGTTCAGAACCAGTGGGATGTCCACAGGACTCAAAACCTACTTGGGCCTTTCTACAAATTGAAAAAAAATCCTCTATGTTCACATGCTTTCTGGAGATCTTCCAATCTCAATCAGTCACCATTGACGACATCACTGATGGGTTCTTTATCTGGAGCTCTGCAGGAGCTGCTTTACGGTGATGCAAACCTGAGAATGTAAATAGGTACAGAAATCTTAGAGTAGACCCTATAAGTTAAGGTGTGACTAAACTTCTGAGGATCTAATGGGAGAAGCTGTAGAATTTGAGGTTGGATTGAACACTGATTAGAATGTAGGGTGTTTCTAATGAGTGGCTACTTCCAAGTTCTTTCAAAAGGAGAACAGATTATACCTGGCATAGAATATCTATAAAAGGACATTTTGCCAAACTGAGGAGTACTAAGGTCTCATGACCAATTGGGCCCATCCCTAGAGACCCAGGTTCCATCCCTCCTCACGAGCCCTGAGGCATCTAAACAAGTTCTTCCTCTTTTTCTTGGTATCATGGGTCATGGGTTCCTCCAGCTGGTCCAGAAGAATATGTAAGCAGAAGAGCAGGTCTGAAGAGACCATGTTGATCTTGACATTCTGTGTAAGTTCTTTCAGGGTGTCATGGTTCTTAGGCACATAGAAATCATCAGGGTAGAAGTCCATCCACATAGGGAGGATAGAATAAACAATGCTGTGGGAAGATTAGTGAAAAGGAAAATGAGAGCCCACCCTCTCCATCCTGAACCTTGTACTATAGACTCTTTCTGGCAAGACTTGCATGTTGGGAAGTGGGAAGAGAGTCCTGCAAGCAGGATGCTCCTCACAACCCACTTCTAGAAATTTCTCAATTATAATCTTAAAAATTTCTCCCTGTGATAAGAAGAGAAAGTTGTTTCCCCAATGGATCTGACTTGTTATATACAGCCCTTCCTGGCATCCATGAGAGTCCAAAACCACAACCACATCCACAACTGTGTAATCTGCTATCCTCTGATGTGCCAAAACTCAACCCTCTGATGAAAATAACAACTGGTGTGCAAAGAAGAAAATTGACTTTGATTCAGAAACGTCAAAGGTACCAAGTTTCAAAGGACAAAAATTCTCTTTGTGCCAATGTCCACTTACTTTTTCACTTGTTCATCTTCCTCCCAGTTATGGTAGAAAGATCTGTACCAATGGGAGAAAGAAGTTAACTCTTTGCTTCTCCTTTTCTGAACAGGACACACATGGGACTGTCTAAGTCACAAATGGTAATGTAAACATGAAATGTCATGTCAAAACCAGCTTTACAATGTCGGTGGGGGGGGAGGGGGGTATAATTGGGTGGGGGGAGGGGGGAGGCTGGGAAGGGAGGTGAAGGGTAAACAAAGGAGGAGGCTGCAATGCTTGGTAAGAAATGTATGCATTATCCTGCCCATGTAATTGTAGCCCCTCTGTACAGTATGTTCTCAAATAAAATAAAATAATATTAAAAAATAAAAAAAAGAATAAAAACTTTAAAAAAAAGTGAAGATATGTCTATACAATTTCATGGAAATACTGTGAGTGTGCTTATATACATCTTTCCAAATAACTGCAGAATGGCTCATGCCTCTAACCCTAGCAATCAGGAAGGTGAGATCTGAGGATCAGATTGAAATCAGTTTGAACCCAGTCTAGTTTGTAAAATCTAAAGACACTTATCTTCATTTAACCAGCCAAAGGCCAGAACTAGACTTGGGGCTCAATTGGTAGAGTGCTCCGAATGTTACAGAACTCAGGCCCCAAATTCAAATTCAAGTTTCATCCTTTCTTCTGTCTATATTCCTTCAAAGGCCTCCAAGATAGTGATTTCCTAGATGAGGGTGGAGGTTGGATGAGACTGGCTCATTCCTTTAATCCTATTCTTTCAGCAAGAAAATCATTAAGGCTCCACTAGCTTATGAGGCAAATGAAATGTTCTGGCAGCCCAGTCCTAAGGAATTAGTCGAAGACTGCTCTTCTTTGTCTCAAGCCAAGCTCCTTTGATAAGACCCCAGTGATACAGTCTCAGAGAGGTACCAATTATTCCAATATTCTGGAGGGGGTCTCATCAGTCTTGGGTTTGAAGGAGGAAATCTCACTTTTTTTTTGTCAGTCGTGGGGCTTGAACTCTGGGTTTGGATATTATCCCTCAGCCTTCAACTCAATGTGAGCACTCTACCAGTTGAGCCACAGCACCACTTCCGGTTTTCTAGTGGTTTATTGGAGATGAGTCACATGGACTTTCCTGTCCAGGCTGGCTTTGAACCTTGATCCTCAGATCTCAGCATCCTGAGTAGCTAGGATTACAGGTGTGGGCCACCGGCACCCGGCTAAGGAATACTCACTTTTAAAACAGAATATCCAGCAACTGCTCTATTGTCCCAGCTTTCTATAGTGGTGGAGGAAGTTTCCAACATAGAAGAGATCACCTTTCTGGTAGGCAGGGACCAGGTCCATTTCCAGAATTTCCAGCAAACCTGAGTCCAGGCACCATATATTATAAGGCATATTCAGGGTTTGGGCTGACTCATTGTCACACTGGGGTGGTAAAAAAGAATGGATCTTTGAAACATGGAAATGGGAGTACACTTAAATTGAGTAATTGTAAGAGAGTGGATTGAAAACTACACAGTAAATATTTTCTCAGTCTACTCATATAAAAGCACACAAGAAGAAGGTTCTAGTGTGGGCTAGGATGAGATTAAATAGGTTTCCTGTCATAGTTTTACCTTGCCGGAGTTGCCTTGGTTTCTTCTTATAACAAGGCCTGAGACATTGGTTTCGTGGTTTAGCACTGATCCAATGTCTGCAGCATCAAGCGAGGCACTCACACCACTCATGCCTGAGACCTGAATCTCTTGAACTTTGAAAACAATACAGGAGCATCTTTCTTGTTCCTGAGCCACAGGCCAAGTGAGCTGGCTTGAGTTGACTTTTAGTTACAGTTGCTTGGCTCTCAGAGTTCCATATTCTATTCCATTATGAGGGAGGTAGAGTCATATCTCAGAGCCTAATCATCTAAGCTGCTTGCTCACATAAGACCATCCCAAAGACAAACTGTAGACTGAAATCTCCCTTCCTACTTCACTCTATACACATGTGGATATTGTCAAATCCCAACATTATCAGCTAGGCCTAGATAAAGTCATGGTCTCAGTCTCAAAAAGCCCTTCCTAGCTCAGATCCCACCCTTATTTGTCACTATTCTTCTCATCCTGCACAAATCATTTTGCCTCTCAGGGCCCTCTCAGCCTGCCATGTGTTTCTTGCATGTATTATTGACATCCACTTACTAGGACATTGTTAGCTTTTTGTTTCCTAATTTTCTGTTTGCTCTTGAAGGCTCTGTGTGCTGTCAGCTGGAAAAAGGTAAGTACCTAGAGGCGGGAAAATCAAAAAAGTATTGAAAAACAAACATTATACATGTAGTCAAACATTTTGTAAGACAGAAGAGCATTTTTGAAACTTTTATTATATTTTATGAACGAGGGGAAGGGGAGAAGGGAAGAGGTGCTGCGTTGTCTTCTCATAATTCAATGGTTATTATTTTAAAATACTATATTTGAAGGAATGTAATATTTAAAGAAAAAACTGTACTCCTGTTCTTTTTATAAGCTAGGCATTTATAAAGCATTCCTCACTAAAGTCTTGTCGTTTGTGTCCCATGAACTGTCCTCCTCCTTCAAAATAATCAAGGAAAACCCTTCACAAATAAGTGGGATGTTGTCCAATATCTGGATAAGAATTTAAGAGACAATATTGCCTGCCATTTTGTGCATGTACTTGTGTGTGTGTGTGTGTGTGTGTGTGTGTGTGTGTGTATGTGGGTGAACGTGTGTCTGTGCATAAAGGTGTTTTAAGATTTGAGCAAGGACTATATGACAATCCCGAGGATCTTTCCCTTCACTGTAGTGCTCTACCAATTGTGCCAAAGTTCCACTGCAAGTTTTTGTAGTGAACTGGAGAGGAGAGAGCCTCCAAAACCTGGTGATAAACATTGTTACTGGAGGTAGTGGGGTTGCATGTTTCAGTCCAGCTTCACAACACTCAATATCATAAAACAACAACAGCAAAACCTAATATCAAAATACAATAATAAGATGTAATTAGAATAAAATTTAGTGATATAGTCTGTTAGCATAACTTTCATGAAACCTTGGTTGTAATGATTTAACAACACAAAACCAAATAAATTAGATAATTTCAGTAGATTCTATAAATTTTTTAATTCCATCTTAATAACGGAACAAGAAAACATTCATACTCATAAGGAGAATGTAAAAATGATAAAAGATGGCAGATTATGAAATAGGAACTTCTACACTGCAGGAAAATTATTGTCATGGTTAATATATGGTGGTATTGTAATGGTGAATATATGATAATGTTCTTCAGAACAGCAATAGATAAATATATATTTACTGCACATAGTTTAACTTGTCTATCTCTATCAACTTCCAGTCTTCAAGTGCACATTATCAATGTATTCATGTTTATGGTATATTCCAAAAAAATAACTATCAGAGGCAGGAGTTACCAAAATATATTACCTTCAAAGTGTTAGGAGATAAACTTGCTAATTATATTGACTATTTTATATATTAAGCATGTAGTCTGTTATCATTGTATCTCTAAGTATGTACAAACACTACTTCAAAGTGAAACGAAATACAACAAGGTTTTGAAGGCATATGCCTGTAAAGCTAGCTATTTGGGACATCACTTCAAGACCAGTGTAGTTTTACCTGCAATGCTCCACAACCCCTGGCTCTGTGTGATGGAATACGTCTATCATCCCAGGTCCATTGGGAGCTTAGAGCAGGAGGATTTCAATTCCATGCCATACTGGGCAAGAACTTCCACATGGCTCCATCTCAAGCAAAGAAGGTTCAACACTCCCCCACCTAAGTGAAAATAAAAATAAGAGCATTGTAGTATAAGAAACAAACAATATTAAAACATGCCAATACAAACCATCATGAACAACACACACCTAGTGTTTGTTTCTCATACCTGTAATCCTAACTATAGCTAGGATTATATATGTGAGCCAGAGGCACTAGGCAGTTCATTATTTTAAAAATTACTATTTGAGTGTCTGCTTTGACTCCGAGGTCCTTGATCCATTTGGAGTTGATTCTAGTGCAAGGATCTAGCTTTAGTCTTCTACAAGTAGATAACCAAATTTGCCAGCACCATTTACTGAAAAGGCTGTCTTTCTTCCATTCTATTTTTCTAGCTCCATTATAGAAGATTAGATGGCTATAGGTCTGTAGGTTCATTTCTGGGATATCAATTCTATTCCATTAGAACTGAGGTCTGTTCTTGTGCCAGAACAAAGCTGTTTTGATTACTATGGCTTTGTAGTAGAGTTTGAAATTTGGTATTGATGTTCCTCTAGCACTGTTCATTCTATTAAGGATCATTTTTGCTATTCGGTGTCTTTTATTGTTCCATATGAATTTTTGGACTGCTTCTTCTATTCCCTTGCAGAATGAGTTTGGAATATTGATAGTTATCGCATTGAATTTGTAGATAGCCTTGGGAAGTATTGACATTTTCACGATGTTGATTCTTCTAATCCAGGAGAATGGGAAGTTTTGCCACTTTCTAAGTTCTGTTTTGATTTCCGTTTTCAGGTTTTTAAAGTTTTCATCATAGAGGTCCTTAGAGGGTAATGAGAAAATATGAAGCTAGAGATCCTTTCAGATTATCCCACCCACTCTTCTATTACTTTAAGCAAAAAACAAAACAAAGGAAAGCAAACAAAATAGACTTTATGGTTAATTAAGCTGCTATTAAAGATTCCAGGCAGAATTATACAGCTAAACGATGAGTTAGTACATATGTTTTGTCAATACTGAACTTATATGTGTCACAAAAATATCCATGGATTTATAACTAGAAATTCTGAAGTGTTAAGTATATTAATTAGGTGAGTTTCATAAGATAGCCAATGAATAGAACACCACACGGAATTCAGTCTGGTAAAGTAGTTTATTTACTGAACTGCTGCCCATGCCATACATGGTTGAAAGGCATGTACAAAAAATAGGGTAGGAGTTCCGGGAAGATGGAGGAGGAGAAGCTGGCTAAACAAGCTCTCACATAGAAAGCAGTTTTAGTGTTCCAGGAAACAGTCCTATGCCAGAGAATCACACCAAGTGTGCCATCACAGGACAGAGAGTTAGGCCAGAGAGGGAAAATCCAGGCAAGGAGACAGATCTGACCATTTGCCAGCAGCTGCGGCTGCAGCCGCAGTAGCAGTGGCTGTTGCCACCATACCGGTAATACAGAGAGTCCAGGACAAACGCGCAAAATATGGCAGGCAAGCAGATTCTACACAACACCAGCAAGAACTGACAAGGAGCAGACATCTTCATTCTGAAATTTGTAGACAGAGAGGACCCAGGAACTAAGACTCCAGCGTTAGTAGAAGCCTGACATCCTCACTTCTTCTGAGGGAGCAGAGGAGGTAAGGCCACCTCTCCAGATCCCCACTACAAGAGATCTCCATATTTGATACTGACAAAGGTATGGATGAGCAGCTAGCTCCAACTCAGGCCTTGGAAGGAAACAAGAGTCATTTAGCAGGTCACAGAAACCTCACCTGACCTGCCAGTCTTAGCTCTACCCAGGGAAAATTCTCCCAGCCTGGCTGAGCAAGCTCTGCCAGACCCAGGAGTGGATTTCTTCCCTGGGTAAACTGAACCAGAGGCTACCCCTCCCTACAGCATCCTTGACAACCAATTGAAATTCAGTAGACATAAACCCTGAGAATGGCTCCAGGCTGGGCTCTGTAAGTATCTCAGGAGCTAACTCCTCAGGGAAAAGTTGCTGTTTGCTGAAAGGACTCAACTCTACCCAGAACCTAGCGTCATCACAGCATCTTCATACTAGAGGAAACAGCCATCTCCCTCTTTAGAGATACTCAAAGCAGATCTCCCTCCCATTGAACTAACTTGGGAGGGAATCACAAAATCCTGGGTAAAGCAGAGAATTTTCTGCCTACTCAAACAAACTGACTTAAGAAACCATATAAGCCACAGGAAAATCAAACACCACAAGCATACCAGAGACTCCAACAAGAGACTAGTTACATACACAAGGGAGATACAGGATATTCCCATCCCCCCAAAAAAAATCAAAGAGCATTTTTTGTACCTTTATAAAAAAATTTTAATTTTTTTAAATTTTAATTTTTAACATTAAAAAATTTTGTTTTCTATTAACTTTTTTTCTTCCTCTTATAACATTATTTTAAGGGTATATGTGTGTGTACTTTTTTTTCTTTATAAAAATTTGATTTTGTTTAGCTCTACTGACCTTTCGACCCTTTTATTCTTTCCTTCTCATTCTTTTCACTTTTTCTTCTCTTTCATTCTTCTTTGCATGACTTAGTTGCTGTTCTGCTCATCTTCAGATAAACCCATACTAGATTATTAGACTTTAACTCCCTGTTGTGTATACATTTAATCCAGAAATTTATTACTCAATTTAAAACCTCTTAGACTTAAATTCCTTAATAGAAGTACTACCTCTTTATACCTATATAATATTTCAAGCATTTTTATTTTTGAGTTTTACATGTCTCCTTTCTATCCTATCCACAGTCTTCTCTGAATATCACATATTCATTTTGCATAATTTATAAATGTTGCACTTTTTAATTTTTTAATTTTTGTTTTTCTATTTTTTCTTGTCTTTTTTCTTTCTCTTTCTTCTTTTCCTCTCTCTCTCTTTATTATCATTCTATCCAACCTATTTCCCGCTTTGAGATTAGGACTTAGTTAAGTTAACTCTCCCTCGGACTTTCCACATCACTCTATTCTTATTTTTAACCACATTTCTTCCTAAACCTAATAATTTCTGTTTGCCAAATACTTCTTTGCTGTTCGTAACCCACTAATATATAGTTGATTGATGTTGAACAGCTATATCTGTTTAGCTAGATTGTATCTGCAGACTTTTGACTGTGCAACTACAGGCTTTGGTTGATGCTTACCTTAAAATAGTGTGCTAGCACAAAACTGGTTTTACTTTCATCCTAAATGGGCAGAGTAAGCCGGAAAAAAAAACAAGAAAAATGGCAAGTCCAGTTATCTCAACTCCCACTCATAATAATCACGGGAGAGAACAGATAGTGAATAATCCATTGGAGAGTTCCCAAAAAGCTCAACAAACACTACTGGTAAACGTGATAAATGAAAAGATTGAAAACCTGCAAAGGACTCTGTATGAGCGTGATAGGGAGAGAGGAGGTCAAACAAAGGTCAATACAGGAATATCATGAGCATGAGGAAGCTACTCAAAGATTGATAAAGTAAAGGCGTGAGCAGGCTGAGAACATTCAAAGAGAAAGTCAAGAATGGCGTGAGTAGGCTGAGAATACTCAAAGAGAACTACAGGAATTGCGTGAACATGAGGAGTCTAATCAAAGAGTAATACAGGAATTGAGAGAGCGGGATGAGAATACAGAAAGATCACTAAAGGCATTCATGGAATCCATAAACAGCTGAAAGAAGGCAGGGAGACCACAAAGGGAATGCTGAATGGAACCAAACAGAAGGAATGGGAGTTCAAAGAAACCATAACCAATGAACTAAGTGATTTGTGAAAAAACACTGAACACCAAATTAAGGAAGTAAAGAAGTTCATACAAGATCTAAAACAAAGCTCCAACAAAAAATTTGAAGCCATCAAAGCTGAACAACTTGAAGGAAAAGAAAAAACAAAGTAGAAAGTCTTGATAATAGGGTTAGACTATACAGAAGATCAAATTTCAGGGATTGAACACAGCCTAGATATTGTAGAGAAAGAACATACAACAATCCAAGAAATATGATAGATCTATTCAACACTTGGAAGACACCATCAGAAGGCCTAATCTGAGGAAAACGGATATAGAGGAGCACCTAAAGACAGAAATTAATGGTCTAGCAAATTTGTTTCACAAGATCCTAGCAGAGAACTTCCAAAACATGCAAAAAGATAAGCCTATTCATATACAAGAAGCTTTTAGAACTCCAAATAGACCAGACGAGAATAGCACATCCCACCATCACATTATAATCCACACAGGATCAATTCAGACCAAGGAAAACATCCTTAAAGCTGTCAAGAAGAAAAGATCAATAGCCTATAAAGCAAAACCAATTAGAATCACCTCAGATGTCTCAGCGGTGACAATCAAAACCACAAGAGCCTGGAATGAGGTATGCAGGCCCTAAAGACAAACAACTATCAAGCAAGAATTCTGTACCCTGCTAAACTCTCCTTCATAACGAAGGTGAAATAAAAAAACTTCCATAGTAAAGAAAAATTGAAACATATCTCCACCAAACCAGCCCTACAAAAATTCTTAAATGAATTAAAATACAAAAAAAACCATAGTAAGTATCAACAAAACAAAGAGTTGGTTCTTCGAATAAATTAACAAAATTGATATACTCTTAGCCAATCCTTATCAGAAAAACAAGAGAACACACCCAAATAAATAAACTCAGAGATGAGAATGGAAACATCAACACGGAAACAACCAAGATGCAGAATATTATAAGGGAATACTTCTCAAAACTTTATGTTAATAATTTTGAGAACTTGACAGAAATGGACCTTTTCCTAGCAAATATCGAAATGCCAAAACTAAACCAAGATGAGTTAAACCATTTTAACAGGCCCATATCAAGAATTGAAATAGAAACAGCAACAAGAGACCTCCCACCTAAGAAAAGCCCAGGAGCAGATGGTTTTACAGTGGAATTCTACAAGACCTTCAAAGCAGAGGTCACACCCATACTCCTCCAACTTTTCAGTGAAATTAAAAGAGAAAGTTCGCTACCAAACTCATTCTATGAAGGCCTCATAACCCTCATCCCAAAACCAGGCAGGGACTCATCAAAGAAAGAGAACTATAGACCCATTTTTCTGATGAACACTGATGCAAAACTTCTCAACAAAATTTTGGCCAGTCGACTTCAACAATTCATCCAAAAAATCATACACCAAGATCAAACTGGATTCATTTCAAGGATGCAAAACTAGTTCAATATACGCAAATGAATTAATATAATTCATCGCATTAACAGGAGCAAGGATAAGAACCACATGGTTATCTCAATAAATGCAGAAAAAGCACTTGACATGATCCAACACTCCTTTATGATGAAGGTTCTGGAAAAATTAGTAATCCATGGGACATTCCTCAATACACTAAAGGCTATACATGACAAACCTACAGCCAGCACTATACTTAATGGTGAAAATCTAAAGCCATTGCCTCTTAACTCAGGAAGGAGACAAGGATATCCACTCTCTCCACTTCTCTTCAATCTACTATTGGAATGCCTATCTACAGCATTAAGACAAGATGCAAACATAAAGCGGATCCGAGTAGGGAAAGAAGAAGTAAAACTCTCCCACTTTGCAGATTACAGGATCTTCTATTTAAAGAATCCCATAGACTCCACTCCCAATTACTCAAGCTGATTCAAAACTTTGGCAAAGTAGTAGGGTATAAAATTAACCCGCAAAAACCAATGGCTTCTCTACATGCCAAAAATGAGAAAAGTGTAGCTGAAATTAGGAAAGCAACTCCATTCAGAATAGTCCCACAAAAAATAAAATACCTAGGAAGTAACTTAACCATAGAAGTGAAGGACCTCTATGATGAAAAGTTTAAAAACTTGAGAAAGGAAATCAAAACAGAACTTAGAAAGTGGCAAAAAACTCCCATGCTCCTGGATTGAAAGGATCAGCATGGTGAAATGCCAAAGGCTATCTACAAATTCAATGCGATCCATATCAATATTCCAACATTATTCTTCAAGGAAATAGAAGAGTCAATCCAAAATTCCATATGGAATAATAAAAGACCCTGAATAGCAAAAACGATCCTAAACAGAAAGAACAGTGCTGGAAGAATAGCAATACCAAATTTCAAACTCTACTATAAAGCCATAATAATCAAAACAGCTTGGTACTGGTACAGGAACAGACCTCAGAACCAATGGAATAGTAAGGCAAGCAAATCCCAAATTATTCATTGAGGAGATGAGTTGAAATTCATCATTTTACACACTAATACTCTTTCCTCAACAAAACCAGAGGATTTAAAATAACTAATATTTTTATGTTAATGGGTACAAATGTGCACGGATTTTCTAGAAATAAAATGATCACTCATGAAACCTTACTGGTACTTCAAAAAATGCTTTCCAATTAGAGGAATAATCTTCACACTTTTTCACACAATGTGAATCTGCCTGGTAACAGAACCCCAAGCAAGACTAAGGCAGCTAATAGCTATCTAATTTTTGTTGTCTTTTTGCAATACTGCTTTCTTATCATATTGATTAGTATAAATTCTATGACCAGTATAAAATCACATTTTTTATAAAAGTTACTAGGTGGGAAATTCATGGATGAGGTGGTGTGGTGTTTCTGATAGAGCCCTGTCTGGTTCAAAGGAGGAGTTGGTACTGGCAGAGCATCTGTTGTGGAGTTGGGCAAGGCTTTGATGGTGAAAGCATCTGTGTAGGGATTTGAGACAGCAGGGAGGGGACAGGAAGGACTAGATTGTTAGGGACAGGGTCTCTTGTGGAGTAGGTGGGACTTTAGGATGGAGGCTGGCAGGTGGATGGGTTTTCTGTGGAAGAAAGTGGGGTCACTGGGGAGGAGGCTCTTTGGGGCAAAGCTTTGAGAAGGAAGAACAAGGCTACAAGGGAGGTGGTTACTTAGAGGAAGTTTTCTGGTGGAGTACTGTGAGCCCTTTTGGGATATGTAGGGTGGGGTTTCCCATAAGGCAGGGAAGGGCATGGAGACAAGAGGCTGATAGAAGGTGGTGTTTCTGGTGCCAGAATGTGGAGCTATGAGGGAGAGGCTTTTCAGGGTCTGGTTTGAGAGGGCAGAGCGGTGCTAGGAAGAAGTAGGCTAGTAAGGGGAGGGGATTCTGGTGGATAATGGCAGGCCTTTGGGAAGTGTGTGAGGGTGGAGGTAGGTTTCTGGCAGAACAGGATGTAGTCATAATGTATGGAGGATTTTTTCAGGACCAGGACTTTGTGAGAGCAGGGATAGGATCCAGTGGACTAGACTAGTTAGGATGGGCTTTCTGTTGTAGCCAGTCACCACTTTGAAAAAAGGAGTAAGTTTGGGTGGGGATTTCAGTGTTGCAAGGAAGGAAAAAGACTTTGGACAGGGTTTCCAGTAGGGCAAGGCAACCTTCAAAAAGGGACTTCAGTGGGACAGGGATTAACAGTTGAGTTTGGTGAGGCTTCCAGATGGAGGCCAACTGTTGCATTGGTTTACAGTGGAGCAATGTGGGTGTTGAGAGATGAGATAGTGTGGTGGGCATTTTCTAGTGAGGGTTTTCTAGAGCAGGTCAGGGCTTGGAGCCATGGGGCTAATTGGAAGAGGGCTTTGAGGAGTGGAAGGTCTACAAAGGTGTAGGATAATTATGGGCAGGGTATCTGGTGGAGTAGGGTGTGGATCTGAGGGAGGATGCAATAGGGGGTGGGATTATCTGGGGAGCAATACAGGGCATTGAGAGAGTAGATATGGAAGGTGGAGAGGTTTGTGGTGAAGCAGGGCTGGTTTTCCAGGTAGGAGATGGGCTGTGTGAGAAGCTTCTAGCCAAGCAAGGGGGGGCTTCAAGAACAATTATAGGGAGGTGGAGGGTTTTGGTGTAGCATGATGGGCTTTGTGGGAAGAGGTAGTTTCAAGGCCGAGTTTGAGAGGTTAGGCCACTGAGAAGTAGACTACTTATGGGCAGAGTTTCTGATGAAACCAGGAGTGGCTGGAGGGAGAACTCTGGTTGGGGTGGGGTAGGGAAGGGAGGAGCTTGGAGGTACTAGGATATGGGAGCAATGGGACTATGAGTGACTAGAGTAGTTAGGAGTGGGGTATCTGGTGGATGAAGTGAGGATTTGAGGGATGAGCCTGATGTAGGCGGGGTGCTTGGTGCAGCAAGTTGGGACATAGGAGGAGATATGGAGGTGGCCTGGTTTCTGGTGGTGCAGAGCAGGGATTCCAGGAAGGAGTGTAGAAGAAAGCTTTCCCTATAGCAGAGGAGGGCTTTCAGGAAGGAGTCTGGCTGCAATCAGACCTTTGAAAATTTATAGTAGGACTACTAGGGGATAGGTTAGTTAAGGATGGAATTTTAAGGAAGAGGCTGACTGGAAGTGGGTTTCCAGTGGATCCAGTCAATTTCTATGGGAAGGGGAAATAGGAAAGGGGCAAGAGAGTGAAGAGTGAGGCTACAAAAAATAAACAGTTACTCTTAATAGGATCACCATTTTCTGTCAGTTTAGAATTATATTCCTTTTATGTATGCGAGAGATATTGGAGAAAGTAACCAGGCAATAATTCCTTCCTAGTGAAAGTTTTCTTTATTCGAGTTCAGTGAAAATAAAATCACATCAGGTTCAGAGGCACAAAGTAGACTAAGACACAGGAAGCACTGGACTTGGTTCCCAAGCACAACCTTTAAGGACCACAAATAAAAATTTTAAATGACTCACTTGGTCATAATGGACATTCTATTGTCTTAAAACTGTGAATGAATAGAACTTTTACTCTGATCATTTTAGAAATCCTAAAAGTAAGTAAGTAGTAATGTTTTAACTTTATATAATATTGGCAAGTATACTAAAAATAATTAAGAAAATATAAATTTGTATGCAGAATGTTTGTTCTCCATAATCAATTTTAATGTAAAAGAATTTAAAACTAGAAAATTACCATATAGTGAGATTGTGTCATGGTTTCCTTTCAGTCATCAAAATGGTGACTTAAGCAATGTGTCTTTATCATTGGATACATCGATGTTAAAACATATCTAAGAATGTGAAGCACTACTATACAGACCCTGAAGAAACTCAGAAGGATCTATGAAATGATGTTGGAATAAAATTAATGACTAATTACAGTAGGAACTGATCTTCACTAAGCCCATAAATATTTTGAGAAGAAAAGTCTACATTGAAAAATAAACAAAACAATGAAAAGGAATCAGGAAGGCAAACCTTGAGGTAAACATTATCCAATGAACAACATCTATTGAGGCATGATCACAAGCTTCTTTTACCTGTTACAGTTACTGATGTATGTTCTTCCCTAATGCCAAATAACAAAGACATGAAAATGCAGTAATAATTTTCAAGGCATTAGAGTTTACAGGAAGAATTCAATGAATGTATTGCTAGAAAGTAAAGATAGATGTCTGAGATAAAGATTGAAGAAAATATCCCCAGTTTCTGGCCCTTCGAGTTGAGAGGGGTACAACTCAAAGCACAAGGAGAATAGACAGAAGTACAGTAGTGCATTCCAGTAGTTCCCAAGATGCAATGATGAATGAAACAGCGGAGAAAATCAACATGACCATCACTGGACTTAGCACTGGAGAGAAGAGAGAATAACAGTGAAAATCCAAGGAGAATTACAAAGGATGCCCTACCATATTTGGCAGTAGAGTGCATGGCATTGTGGTCTAAAATATGTGGAGATATTATGGGAAACTACTTGTGCTCAAATGGTGCCATGAGAAGTGATAAACTTATGATTTACAGGACATTGAATAATCATAAAGATCTTGCTGCAGTAGTGCAGAGTTAAACCTTGATAAATTCTATTTTGAAACACCTAACACACTACAAAACGAAGACGATTCAAATTATATATAAATGGCTTGACTGCAACAATAGAGTTCAAAAAAATCAAATCATATAATGTGGATGCAAAAGGGAAACATTATTAAAGTAATCTGTAAACAACACACATTTTAGGTGAATAGTCCTGATTATAAAAGATTTGTTTTCCTTACGGATTTTGGATGCACAAAAACAACAAAAACAAAACAAAGCAAATGACACTTGGCAATAGAGGTGGATGCCAGTATCTCATCTCATGAGGCTGATATTGGAAGATCATGATTCACAGATGGCTGGGGTAGCAATCCACGAAACATTTATGTTCAATTGTTCAAGCAAACAGAGTGAAAGCTTGGTTCAAATATTACAGACTCAGTCAGTCTCTCTCTCTCTCTCTCTCTCTCTCTCTCTCTCTCTCACACACACACACACACACACACACACACACACACACACGGAATGAGAGAGGAAGAGGGAGAGAAAAAAAGGAATATTACGTGCTTAAAAAGTGAACCTCTCTGCAGGACTATCCTAAGCATATTTTAATTAATAAAAAATGAGGGAAACCATAGAGCTTATGTTTCTTAGAGTCTGGTTTCCTTCACATAATATGATCTTTTCCAAGACTTTCCATTTTTTTAAGAAAGGGGCTGTGTCATTCTTTCTGATAGAAGCATGAAATTCCATTGTGGATATATATCACATTTTCTTTTGTTTTTTGAGGGTGGAGGGTACGGTCGTGGGGCGTGAACTTTGTGCCAAGGTGCTGTCCCTCAGCTCTTCAGCACAAGGGCTAGCGCTCTATCACTTGAGCCACAGCACAATTTCCAGCTTTTTTCTTTTTGCTTATGTGCTGCTGAGGAATCGAACCCAGGGCGTCATGCATGCAAGGCAAGCACTCTACCACTGAGACACCTTCCCAGCCCATTTTCTTGATACATTCATCTATTGAGGGGCATCTGGCTTGGTTCCATATCTTAACTATGGTTATAATGCTGCAAAAAACATAGTTGTGCTTGTAGTTTTAGTGTGTTTTAGCTCGAGATCATTTAGACAAATGCCCAGGATTGGGATTACTGGCTCCAGAGTTATGTACATTTGACCATACAAAATGATGCTAATTGAAATGAACTCCAAGACATGGAAACAACAAGTCTTTTTTTTTCAGATGTCAACCTTGATGTCGGTAAAGTAGTGTATCTAGATCTTATTTTATTTCATTTGTCTTTTGCCATTGGCTTATCCCTGGCAATTTCTGTCTTGATTCTGGTACCTTCCATCTTGTATATACATTATCTGATTTGGAGAAGGAAAGGGAAATAACATAATAATAAAAGAAGTACCAAGAGTGACCCATTGCAACAATGATATTCACAAGACACTATATTGGCCATGAACTTAACAACTTTGGGGTCAGAGGAGGTGGGGTGGTCAAAGAGATAGGAGGACAACAATAGAGTGGGTAACTATTCAACAAGTATATACCTTACTCATGTAACTGTTACCATTCTGTACATTACCTTTAAATAAAATAAAAATTTTAAAAGTGAGTCTACCCTAGAAAAAATATCCTTTTCAAAATAATACATCGGTAACTGTACTTGTGAAGGATTCTAGAGTCAAGCTGTTAGAGCCTGGAAAGGGATAGATTGAGAAGCCATCTCAAACAGCAATCAAAAGGCTGAGAGCTCTGCTCTGGAAAGGTCAAACAGTCAAGAGAAGACAGGTGTATGCTGTATTACAAGAGTATTTAAGTTAGATCTGTTGGACACTAAAAGTTTAAGAATTTGGAGACAAGATGGATGTCTGTGCTATGGTTGTAATGACTATTGCTCCCTTCTGCTCCCTAACAATAAGGGATTCAATGATCAATATGTATACAAACAATAACACATGTTAATAGTTATAACCACAAGCTAGATTGATGCCTTAGTTTGTGGACATACCTGTAGCCTCTCACCCTCCACCACTCTAGTAGAATGAATATAAAGCATGTTAAGCAGGATTTTCGGATCCAGAATCTAGCAATGAGGCTTTGGGTCCTCTAGTGTCTTCTTTCTTATCACTTCCTGTGATTTCTCAATTCTTTGGCCAGGTATCCCACCATCTTTGCTGTTCCATGGTTGAGGTTAGTGACAGTACAGATATTCTGAACACTTCAGAACAAACTATGGAAAAACACTTCCTCAGAGAAGAATCACAAACTTATAGGAGCACCTGGAAAATTACCATACATCAGCAGTCATCCTGTGATCCCCTAGCAATAAAGTATAATTCAGGAGTATTTTTACTTCTAATAATATAAGAGATGGACAATTGTCCCTTTTGTACATTTGTTATTTGGTATTGCATAAATTTTCAGGAATACATATACATTGTGAAATAATGTTATTTATTTCATAGGTCACAAACTTTGTCACTGGAGTGATGACCCTGTCTTATCTCAGTTGCTTGATTCAGACTTAGATGAGTGTGAATTGCCTAATTATGAACATTTCTTCATGAAACTCAACAGCACAGAATGAAGTGTGAGGGTCAGGCCATTCCATACTTCTAAGGATTTCACATATATTAGAGTACTATATACCTACACTGCTCAGCAATCATGGCACATTGGTGTGTTATAATTGTCTTCAGATCAGAAATACGCTAGAGCTTAATCTAAAATGATGGGCTGTACATTTTCAACGCAAGTGTGATGATCGTTCCCTGCAATGATTCTCAGTGGAGAATCTTTCCTATACATTTTACTGACTTAGCTTCTACTCTGTGTTTTACCATTATCAGGGACAGTCACACTGTATCTAGCTACAATACTGCAGCAACCTTAGCTGCCCTTGAATTTTACCTCCAATCTTGATACTAAGGTCAACTCCGCAACTCTAATCACATAGTGGACACCTAAACTTTTCAAGCCTAGTTAAAAATTCAGCTATCATTGATCATTGCCAGTGTTAAAGATCTTACTCCTTTAGATTTATTGTGTATATTCTTGTATTTCCAACACTGCCTTAGATGTTGGTTTTTGAAGTAGAACTTTTAGTTTGCATTTGATTTATGGAGGTGTTAGTGATGCCAGTTGAACTGCATCTAATGTAAGTAATTTTGACATATGAATTTAATTTTGGCAATTGAAGAAGTGAATACACATCACTCACAAAAGTTTCTTTATATTTACTGGTATTGCTTTATTGTGAACTTCCTAAAAGCCTGTCATGGGAGCACATATCCCAAATCCCATCACATCTGTCACTGAGACAAGGCTTGAAAGGTTCAGACCACTTGACACTTCATAGTGAGAACCTTTCTCCAAGAAGGGTGAGAGCATAGCAAAAAGAGCAAATGAATCTTCCAACTGTTTTGTTACATGTTCTTTATACTTAGCCATTAAAAACACCATAATTATGACTTCTTACCTACTCTTTTCCTCTTCTGAACTCTTTTATTTATGGCTCTCTAAGAAATCACATAAAAATCTATATAAATCATATAAGAAATCATAAACAATATTTGTTAGGGATATATAACCTAAAATGAATAATTTCAGGAAATTATTAAGCACATAAAATGTAATGCATACCTAAAATTTTCTCTTTATTGAAAACTTCAGTACTTGTAGTTTATTTATTCTGATAACAAAGATTATAAACTAAGTTACAATAGTATTCCAAATGGAACACAAAATTAGAAACGTGAAGAGTAGCACTAAAGAATGCTACTTCTACCACTAATAGAGTAAGAATGAAATTTAGATAAAACTACTCCAGATTAAAAGCCACAGAATAGTTCCAACATTAGTGACTTTTTTTTTGTAAAGACAAATTTTCACAGATATTAACATCAATTGGGTATATATTTCTTAAGGCCATCAGGAAGGATGCTGTGACCATGTTGATGTAAGCTGACTTCTCTGGGACCTACTACACAATGTGCAGACACCATTCCAAACACTGCACCTGCATTAGGGTAACTTTAGTGCTCTTGACAGTTCTTCAAGTTAGGAAATTAATTAAGTAATTTATTAAAAACAGAAGTAGGCAACAAAACCAAACAAATTTCCCAAGTACCTAATACTGATCATTTGTAGACCCATAATTCAAATCCAGGTTTCCACCAAGCATATCTGAGGATATTCTGTAAGTGTCACATTCATTATCTTTCAAGACCTATGGAGCAGATGAGCCCACATTATCTTCCTAATTATGGTTATAACGGCAATAGCATTGCTACAGAATATATATATATATATATATATATATATATATTTAAAATGAAAAGTGTGTGGGTAATGACATTGTATGTGATCTTTATACCAAATAAAGATCAGTTTAACATCTAAAGAAATACCTGAGTGAACATCATTCAGCTTCCACAGTTTAGCATTCCTGGAGTGATTATTTAAGGAGAACAAATTCATGTAAAAGACACCTGTGCTGATGAGCAGAGGCTTTTTATCATTAAGTACCTTGAATACACAGGAAATAGTTAGTTATGGATATATAATCCAAAAGGAATAATTTTTTTGACTAATTACTTTCTTTTTGTACCAAAGAAAATCTATTTCCTCTTCTAAAACATATATAAATTTAAGGGATATTAGTGCTGTCAGTATAAATTATGCATGAATAATATATGTAATGTATTATATTATATAACATATAAATGATATATTTATAATATATGTATAATTATTGATATTCTGTAACTACTATAAATAATATATGTATAAAACTGATTTTAGTATTATACTGTGAAGGATACAAAGAATGACAACTTTATTTAAATAAATATATTTGTATGCTTTAGTCACATAATTTTTTGTGTGCCAGTACTGAGGCTTCAACTATGGCCTGGGTGTTGTGCCTGAGCCATTTCACTCAGACTGGCTTCATATAGTTATCTTCAGATTTCAGCCCCTAAGTAGGTGGGATTCCAGACATGAGTCATATTATTTTTTTAATCCCATCCTTGGCATGTTCTTATGTAATTATTTTTGAATGTTAAAGTATATTATGATATGATATTTCATTTCTAAACCAATTCAGAATAAATAACTACTTATTGGGTAAAACTATATGTTGCAATAAAAATTGTAAGGACCCTACTTTACTATCAATTTTCAAAGATATTGCTAGGTTAATTCCTGGACAGACAAGTAGAAAAATTAAATTAAGTGTTCATAATATATGTAATATATTACATAGCATGTAAATGATATATTTATAATATATGTATAATTAGTGATACTCTATAATTACTATAAATAATATATGTATAAAATTGGTTTTAATATTATACTGTGAAGGATAGACGGAATGACAATATTCCTATCTTAACTTTCTCATTTTCAACGGTAGACAAACTATGCTATAAAAATATATCTTCAAGAAAGCACATGTACAATCTTAATCGCTATAAACATCTTCTAAGATTGGCTACACGTATCCACTAGAATCAGCTTGCCACTGCAAACACTTTGTGAAACTTTCTGGATAAAGTTTCTTGTCCTCATCCTCATCAACCTTTCAGCAACTTCAGTGCAGGACATTTTCTCCTGCTTAGCCTGTAGATGATATCATCCTTTGTTATTTCCCAGCAAAGAAATTGTGGCTAGCAGGCTTGAACATTGATACATTCAGAAGTTCTTTGGTTGTGAAATTTTGCTTTCCTTTCTTGGCAAGTGAGCTGGAATAATGAAAAACATTTAAGGCAATATGTTTTATGGTAAAAGAAAACATACTGATTTGAAAATACTACAAATATTCATTCTTTAAAATTTTAATTCAAATATAATAGGGGTGGTTTAATAGAGCATGCCTTTAAATCTAGCTATTTAGATGGCTGAAAACAGAGGATCATAGTTTCAAGCTAGAACAGGTAAATAGACCATGAGTCACTTATCTTCAACTAAGAACCAAAAAGGTAAAAGTGGAGCTGTGGTTCAAATGGAAGACTGTCAGCCTGAGCAGAAAAGAAAAATAAAAGAATCTAGGCCCCAAATTTAAGTCATAGTACTAGCACACATATACCATATATATATATGGTTACTAAAGTATTCGAAACCTGGTCATAGATTAAATAAGAGGTGTGCAAAAATATGTAAGTCTGAAATGACTCCGAGGTATTTTGATAATCAAATAGTAATGAAGGATTGGTTTGTAGATAAAGAACAAAGCTCATTTGGGGATCTTCATAGTTTGTTTAAATCAGTAGCTAGGAGTTTTCAGTAGACAGGATGCTATTAAGGACTTGAATTAAAGAAAGAACAGAGCTGGAGAAAAAATAAATTATTACATATACTCAGTGGTAACAACCATGAGAAGGAATATTATGGACCTAAACCCTGGGATACAAATATGTAAAACATGACAAATGAAGAAAAAGTAATAAGTATGTAATGCAGATTTATATGGATAGGTATTTTTAATGTTTAAGGCCTATGAAGTGATTGTATGATGACCTAAAATTTAAGAAATTGGTAAAGTCAACTATACCTTGGGCCAACCATAGCTGATAATTTAAGTAAAACGGGGCCACAATAGTGTGTCTTGATTTACCAAAGTGAAAACAGGCCAATATTTGGAAAGCCAATTTTTGGACATGTGGTTGGAGTGATAATTACTGCAGTTTGTTCAAGTGTCAGTAGAAGGGTACAGTTTTAGCACAATGATAGAAATCTTTCAGGGATCTGGTAGATTTTCAATTTGTCTTCAATTTTCCTTTTTTTCTGAGAACCAAAATTTCATTACTGGAAGCCAGTCCCAAATTTTGCCTTTGGCAAGTTATCAGATATTCAGTCTATTACATGCCCAAATAATAGAGAATGAGAACAGGTCTACATTGAGCACTCACAGTAGACAGGTCTCTGGAATTTCTCAGGAAGATCCTTCTGCCATTGTTGGATGGATAAGGCTGGATAATATACGAAATAGACATCATAGATTGAAAGTAATCTGCTAAGTTGACACTTGAGATATTGGATGTTTTAACTGCATTGTATCGATTTTTATGAATCAGTTAATCAGATTCTTTATACCATATGATGTTACTAGACTATGAAATGCATGCTTATTGCATTTCTTTGTATATTTTGAAATCTGGTATAAAATGTTCGTCTTTTTTTTTTTAAATATGGATTACTCCTAGTTCTCAAGAGTGGGGAAATGCCCTGGAATTTTGTAACTTGAAGTCATATGTGGTCATGTGTCATATCCTATTTTCCTTGTACAGACTTGGTAATAAATTATATGTAATTTATTTTTTTATTTTTATTTATATTCTATTGCAGCACCTGGCTATGTGTAATTTAAACTGTAGTTTTTTTCAAGTATTTTATTCTACAGTGAAGTTTTTTTCTTACAAGCTTTCTAAAAAATATGTTATCTATTCAATTTTGAAAAGTACTGCTGTACTTCCCACTTATTTGTGGCATTTCTGAAATCTAAGTTCCTCTGTGTGCCAGGGTGGATACTTTTGTCTGTAGCAAGTATTGTTGAATACGTAACATCTGGCTACTTAGAGAACAAAGGATGTGAAGGGACAATAGCCAGATAAAGAAATTCCAGGACAATTCAAGGGCACCTCATGTACTCTCTGTGTAGGTGGATAGGGAGCATAGAAATTCTTACACTTGAAAGTGATTGAGTGTGTATGCACATAGGTGTTCACTTATTTATCTGTTGCTATAGTTTTACACATTCACTATTATAAAACAATACTTCATATATGTATACACACACACACACACACACACACACACACACACACACACACACACATATATATATGTATATACTGATCACAGTTGCCAAAATGCAGAGAACCACATCCATGGGCATCTGGGCATCACTTTCCTATGTTGCTCTTTGGGTAATAAGAATGAAACCTGGTATTGTCCTGTGGTAGAGAAATTAC
The DNA here is from genome assembly GCF_024711535.1 of Dipodomys merriami. NCBI lineage: Eukaryota > Metazoa > Chordata > Mammalia > Rodentia > Heteromyidae > Dipodomys > Dipodomys merriami. Next base: position 550,071 of record NW_027206435.1, on the reverse strand, counting down.
TCAGAGATTCAAGTATTTTTCTTTCAATATGTTGCTTGTTCCTAACTCTAAATTTAGGAAGTCTGTTAATACATAATATATATTATATTATAATATATTTAATATATAATGTATAATATATTGTACATTATAATATATATTATATATAATAGCTGACAGAATTATATATTCATAAGGAAAAATACAACAAACATATCAATGTCCATACTTTCCTAGCCATGATTAGGTTCAGTAGAGTTAGGTGAATTACATCTCAACAGGAAAATCTACTGAAGTTCTGATGACCTTGAGCTACATAAGGAGAATTCCTGTAAAAGGAGGCTCTCCTCAATTATAAGAAAAGATGTTTGGAAGCTTTTTTGTTTGTTTGTTTGTTTTTATTTTGGCCGGTCAAAGGGCCTGAACTCTGGGTCTGGGCAATGTCCTTCACCACTTCTGCTCAAGGCTAGTGCTCTACCAAACGAGCCATAACAACATTTCTGGCTTTTCTGCTTATGTGGTGCTGAAGATTCGAACCCAGGGCCTCATGCATGCAAGGCAAGCACTCTACCACTGAGCCACCTTCCCAGCCCAAGTTTGGAAGTTTTTGAGAAGAGGAATTTCGAATTTGCTTTGCATCCTTGATTAGTAATGAATAAGCACCATTTTACTCCAAATTTTGTCTCCTTTTATGTTCCCTAAACAGTTACACATGATCATCATTCCATGTCATATCTTTAAGTCCTTCTTTTATTCTTTTATAATTATTGTTTTGTTGTTGTTGTTTTGCTGATCCTGAAGCTTGAACTCAGGTCCTAAGCAGTGTCCCTGAGCTCAAGGCTAGTACTCTGCCACTTGCGCCACAGCACTACATTTGGGTTTTTCTGCCTTGGCTTGCTTTGAAGCATAGTACTCATATTTCAGCCTCCTGGGTGGCTAGGATTACAGGCATGAGCCACCAGTGCCTAACAAGTCCCTCTCTTTTAGATATTATTCTAAAAGCCTCCTATCCAAGGTCGCTCTTAAGGTAGTAAATGCACCTATGCATATAGTTCCAATAGTTCCTTCAAACTCTCAACTCCTGTTATAGCTATGGTGTGTCTTTTCCATTGTATCCTGAACCAACTTCAGTGTTTTCTTCGTAATCCATGATTCTAGATGTGTTACTAATAATTACTTAAATTTTGTGGCTAAAAACCCTAAATCACTCAACTATTAATTTCATTTAATTTTTTTTCAATTTGATTGTTCTTCAGTACAAATCTAAGCTTATACTCACCTCTTGCATCTATCTCTTGGCATGAGCAGAGCCTGGGACTATTCAATCTCAAATGCAAGAGGTTAGCAAGAGAATAGCCTATAGTATTCCTGCCTAAGAGTCAGGATATGTAGTTGAGTGCCTGAAAGTACAATGCATTCCTGGCAAGGGAAGGGGTGATAGAGACAACAGCCTAGAGAGCAAACTGACAGTCACAACATTTAATAACTTCTCCTTTGGAGAACCTGACCTCCTGCAAAGTGGCAGTGAAATAACTCATTTAGTGAGTTTTCATATATGAAGGAAGTTGTCATGTTTCACTACACAACTTAATTGTAGTCAAAGAGAGGGTAATTCTTTTGTGTCCTCCTTGGGCCCAGTCTCACTTAATCTCCATCTTAATCTTTGCTCATAGTCTATTCCTACCAGAAGGTCCCTGATGAGGAAAAAAGTGTGAAAGTATGATCTCTTGGCTTAAGATTGGCCCTGTGGGAACTAAGTCCACTTTTAGTTTTGAACCTGTTCATTCTGACATTGGGAAAGCTCATTCCCTGAATTGTGCCCTAGTACCAAATCTTTTCAGAGAAAGTCAAGGAATGACAGATTCTGCCTGAGGGAGTGAGTTTCTCCAATTCCAAAGAGGTCAATTAATATCTGATTCTAAGGTGCAGGTGGAAGTTTTTCACCAGATCCTCGAAGCTGGGGAGGATGTTAGCTCAGACTCCAGGCCATCCTCATATTTCTCCAGCTCTTTCTCATGAACCAAAAGTTTACAGGAGTTGAGTTCAGAAACAATGGGAAATGAGAGTAGCAGAAGAATCATTGGCAGGGGGATGAATTAGAAACGATGGGGGAAAGAAGGGCTCAGAAAATCTAGGATCACTCACATCATTTGGGAATTACATCATAAGATTAGGGAATAAAAGTAATAAATTACTACATAATTAGTAACTCGACTACTCTACATTACAACTGTTGAGTCAAAAGGTAGCTGTCCTAATTCTATTTTGATGAGAAAAACGGAGCACATTCTTTCCTCACAAAGTTCTACAGAGTATCTTCATCCATACCCCAGGTTGTTCTTACTCTCTACATCTGTTACTTTCCTTTGCTGGATTCAGTCAATGACACTTGAAAGTGTTATCATCTTCAGACATGTAATTACATTTTCTTCTAATCCATTTGTTATCAAATAAAACAAATTATGTGCAAATATATGTCTATGGTAAATTTTCTTCCATGGCATATTTATTTGATGATATTAAGTATTATTTTAATAGTTTCATTTTTAAAAATTGAGGAAAATGTTTTGTTACTATTAGCACTAATTATTGGCACATTTCTTTTGTATTTTTCCTTGTCTGTGTATTTGTTATTAAGATTCTAACATTGTCATTTCCCCCAAGTGTTGCTTTCTTAAAATTGCAACTTATAAACTATATATCATGGTCCTGTATGTGTGAATTGATATATTTAATTTTTGATCTAATATCCACATATTATACGATATCTTCAACCTATTCTAACTGCTCTGAAAATAAATAGGGAGGTCCCTCATTAAAGCAAAAACACAATGCCAAAAAATGCCAGTGAAATTAGGATTAGGTATATATCCATAAATATTTACCAATGATACAGTAGAAACATTCACTTCTCTTATATACCAGAACATATTTAAGCTACGAATAGCACATTTTCTTTATTCCCTCTTTCTGGTGCATCTAGGTTGGTTACACAGCTTGGTTGGTATGAATATTGCTGCCATAGGCATGAATGTTCATGTTAATTTATATTACTTCAATATGTATCTAGTTGCGGTAAAGGTCATCAACATAAGTGTCTTTTTGGTATTGTGTAAACTTCCGTTATGATTTCCCTATGGGTTGCACTCGTTTACAATGCCAAAAACCAAATACAGTTCCTTATTTATTTCAACCTTTCCAGAAGTTTAATTATCTGAGTGGTGATAGATATTCTGGTGTGTAAGATGGGATCTCAATGACTTTCCTTTTTTATTTTTCTATGTATTTCCTATGTGGATACGACTCTCAAACATTTCATTTATTCATTAAACACTTACATTTGTACTTCATTCCTGATAAGTGTCTTTCCTTTTGTTTTGGAATTTGATCAATTTTTAAGTTTTATAACATTTGATTTTTTTCCCATTCCAAATACTTTAGTAAATTTTTTTTCAATACAATGGTGCACAATTAACTAAAAATAACTGATTATACATTTATACCACTGGATGTTTTTGTTTGTATTTACAGCCAGGAAATTATTCCAATAAAGATGCTGAACTTCTTTCACTAGATATACTGAAAGGATAGTATCTCATATTGGCCTAAACTAATTTCAGAATTAACAGTCACAGCCTGGGCCACAACAGTCTGAGCTAAATAAAACCACTAACACAGCACAAACTGCACTTAAAGAGAGCAAAGGGCTTTACACAAGTTAGAAGAAATGCAACACGTTCATGAAGCAAATGTTGAAGTTCATAAGTAGACCTTAGGAATCTGAATATCAAGAAGATCAACGGATAAAAGTATTTAGAAGGACTTTAGAACTCAAAATTGGGGAGGGGGGAAAACCACTAGATACCAAAACTCAATGCTGAAGGGAAGGAGTGTGTTTTACCCCAAACCTCAGCTGTGTCTGACTCTCTTACGCCAAACACACACACACACACACACACACACACACACACACACACACACACACACACACACACACACACCTAGTGAGAGGCCTTAGCCAAAGTACAGGCATTCTGGACATAGACTCCATTTTGAAGCCCTTTCCCGAAAGTATCCATTGTGAAGGCCTTTAATGAAAGTACCCATTGTAAATAAAGACTTTTACTGAAAGTTAGAACTCAGGTTCCTGGAAAAACTGTGAAATGTCACAATAATGTTCTGCCCATAGCTTCCCTAACAATAGCCATCAGTGGATGACAGGAAGGTACATAAAGCTACAGATGTTTCTTAAGATAGTTTACAGTTTGCTGCTTACTGCTTAGCCTGTGCACACTAGCCAATACGATTGTTACAAGATTCAGTCACTAAATGTCAACTAATCATGTAACTGCCAAGGTAGGAACCCCCTTACCTCAACCCTATACTGTATAAAAACCCTGTTATCTGAAGGGTTGGGGCTTTCAACTCTGACCCACTGTGATGGTGACGGTTGTGAGTCCAGGCTCGAGCTTTCAATAAATGACGCTTGTGTGCTTGCATCGGAACTGGCTCCTAGGTGGACTTTGTGGATCCTTATCTAAGCACAAGACAAAAATCCCAGGGGCAGCTATATCTGGGACAATGACACATTTTTCCTCTTCCTTTTAGATAATCAAATGTGATGTTGCAGTTGGCTCCACAGCTGCCCCACATCTGAGCAGGAGGAAGGAAAAGATGCCTTGGCCTGCAGGATGGCCTTGTGTACCCCTGGCTTTCTGTGTAAGAATGCAGTTCATGGTCCCCTAAGCAGGGGTGGCCAAGCTGAAATGGGGGTAAGCTTTGGCTGGAGGATGGCACCCTGTGAGCCCTGCATGCGTGGTGAAGCAGCATGGAAAGCCCTGTGAGCATCTCCCGGAAGGCCTCTCAGTTGCTTAGAGAAATTAACTCCTGTAGTTGGACATGGCAGGAGCAGAGCAGGAATCCAGAAGATGGGGGAGGCACAGGAACAAATGCGCCTCTCCATCGAGACTCCTCAGCCATGCTAAGGAAGTTCACAACCCGCACATGGTGTCCACTCTGCAGGTCTCCAGAGGCTCTTCCTTTCTGGGGAGCAGTGCCTGGTCCTGATCCAGAGCTGAACTTCCCCAGTGGCCCTGGGCCTGGCTGGGATGGAGCAGGCCCTACCAGACATGCTTTTCTGCCCTCCTGCTCATAGCCTCCAAGCAGCTGCCCGGTCTGCAGCACCCAAAGCAGGCCAGCTCCATGGGGCAGACTAAGGCTGTGCTGGCAATTCCTGGTGCCTGCTTCAAGGTGAGAGAGAGGTCTAGCCCAGAGTGGAGCTGGTCCTCACTCACTTCCAAGGTTGTCCACAGAGGCATGACAACCACAGCCCCAACGTTGCTGCCCTCCCTGCCCCCAGAGTTTACCTATAAGTCCCTGCCTTTGTTCTTGAAATTCTTTAGGCACTGGTGTCTCATTTCTCATTGTCTGTTTGGGTGGCACTTGAGACTCCTTCTTCTCCTCACCAAGCTAACAGGCCCCAGCGGATTCACCCCAAATTCTGCACCTCATAGACACTCCCCAGAACCCAGTTGCCTTTAGGGCTGATGCTGCCTGAGCTGCTGGCCTACTGCCTCCTTCCTCCCTTCACAGCCTCTGCCAGGGTCTCCCATACTTTCTCCACTGCCTCCAACCCCTACCACCTCTTGGCCTCCTCCCCACAGAGCCCCCGTTCCCAACCCCAGCAGGGCCACTGCTCTGGGGAAAGACAACTGTGGGTCTGGCACAGAAGAATCAAAGGTGCAGTGTGCAGCCGGCTGATTGGAGGCAGCATAGGTCTCTGATCACTGTCTTTCATTTCACTTACACGTATATTAATTGCATTAATTTGGTATGTAAGATTGGATCTCACAAATTCTTATAAAGCCTTTGCAGAATAGCTGGTAGAAATATAGTCCCAAAATGCAGATTGAATCTTTTATAATTCTTTCAAGAATCAGAGATGTTTTAAGTAGTTATTGTAAGGTATATTAAATAGGTAGCCGATGAAGAGAACACCACATGCTATTCAGGCAGGAAAAGTCTATTTACCGAACTGCTGTCCCCACCATGCATGGTGGAGAAACATGGCTAAAAACGAAGGGAGGGCAGGAAGGAAGAGGTGTGACCCAGGCCAGGGACAGAAAGAGGTGTGGCAAGGTGGGGGAAAGGTTTGGCCACACTAGATCTGGATGTGACCTAGCAGGAAGGTCTGCCAGTTACCTAGGTAACAGATACTGGGCAGAAGCAGCCAAAAGAGAGGGAGGTGTCCCTGTGCAGACCTTACAGTTATAACCATCATAAACTCTAATTTCCATAGCAGAGTGTTATTCCAAAAATATTTGCTTATGCATCTGTTATCAATTATTTACAAGACTTGAAACATTTAAAATATCAAATATTATAAGAAGATCTTTGATTCATGTTGAATGGATGTTAGTAGGTTGAGCTGTTGCATACATTCCTGTGTGTGTGTGTGTGTGTGTGTGTGTGTGTGTGTGTGTGTGTGTGTGTGTGTGTGTGTGTGTGAGTATAGGGGGCGTTATGTGTATCATTGAATTCAAGGATAAGAAACTTATTTCCTTTTGCTGAGATATACATTATGGTGTTTTTTTGTTGGTGGTAGATTCTGATTGCTTGCCTTTGCCTGATGTGCTCATTCCAGCTCAATTTTGCAATTAAAGCTTCTCATTTATTATTGAACATATAGGGCTCTGATATTGCTTTGTCTTTACTCTGCCATCTAGGATCTCCTTTTCCTCTTAAAATATTAACATTCAATATAAATTTTACCTCCTGACTGATTTTCCTCTTTATTTTGCTTTTTGAAATAAGTATTATAAGACTTTTGATTTCTGTATTCATAAAGAAAAACCATTTTGAATTTTCTGTTTAATGTAATAATACCTGGACACATTTGTTAGCAACAAGATCTTAAAATTTCTTGTGTAGTTTTAGTTTAAAATACCCTCCTGCATGTTTTTAGTATGGAGAGACAAACACTTCCTAGTATCAATGATAACAGTTTTATTCATTAAAATATCAGATAATTCATAATTCTGAACATGTTTAGTGGCAAATGAATACATTTGCTCAGTGATTTCCTTGATAGACCGTGCACAAAAATACCACTCATAGGGGCTGAGAAGGTGCATCAGTGGTAGACAGCTTATCTTGAATGCACGAGACCTTGGATTTGATTCCTAAGCACCACTTAAGCAGAAAAAGCTACAAGTGGTACTGTGGCTCAACTGGTAAAGCACTAGTCTTGAGGTGAAGAGCTGAGGTATGGCAATCAGGCCCAGATTTCACGACCTCCGACAAACTAAATCAATAAATAAAACTCATACTGAAGAACATTAATTTCATAGGCTGATTACCATTTTATTTAGGGGCAGAGTGCCAAGATATAGCAGACCTTTGTTGCAAACCTTTAAGAAGGATGTCAACACCTAACAAGTACTAAAAACAAAAAGTAAAAAAATAGCTCTGACAACAACATATAGAATCGCCACTCAAAGAGAAACAAGTACTAAAAATGAAATACTTTTTATAACATTTCTTAAGAGATTCTGGCTCTACATTAATTATCATATAATGTGACCTTCAAAAATTCCATAGGTGGGCTTGAGTTTTATGGGCCCCTACAAAAACTGGAGGAGAAGATCATTAACTCAGATTTTTTAAATTGTTATTGTTAAGGGAGTGTACAGACAGATCACCATTTTATAAGTCGATAATGAGTTCATTTCTTGTTTCACAATCTCATCACTTCCTTTGCTCCCTCTAATTTTCCCTCCAGTCCCTGTCCACAAGAGGTATAGCTCATTGTGAACATATTATCTACAGAGTACAACTGCTGCATTTGTTTCCCTGTTCTCCTTGAATTTCTGTGGCTCCCTCAATGCCCATAAATGGATAAAGAACAGAAAAATCCATCTTGTTTCCTATGCCTGGAATTCATTTCTATATAAACATCAGTAGTTTTATGAGAGTGTCAGACTCTATCCAAACATCCTGAACACTTATACTTCCTGCACCCAGTCATAACTCCCACCGGATTCTAAGGTCCACAAAGTAATTCTTTTCACTTTCCACACAGGAAGAAGCTGAGAGTCAGAAAGTTTAAGTATTTTACTGGAAATACTGGGCTGAGAATAATGGCTCATATCTGAACATGATAGTTTGAAACCAACCCAGGTTGATGTATCCATTACATGTTTATCTCCAGTTAACCAGAAGAAAGCAAGAATTGAGTGTTTCCAGTGGTAGAGCTAAAATGCCACCAGACTTGAATGGGAAAACTAAAGGATAGTTTCAATATGATGATTTTTAAATATCAATTCTGTCCCATACATAATCTCAGACAGCATGCTCTCTCTCTCTCTCTCTCTCTCTCTCTCTCTCTCTCTCTCTCTCTCTCTCTCTCTCTCTCTCTCTCTCTCTCTCTCTCTCTCTCTCTCTCTCTCTCTCTCCTTAAAATAGATGTTACTACGGAAATCCAAATAGTTTTTTTGTAAGTTTTATTTTTAGCCTTAGTGAGGTTTGACTTGATAGTTTCTCTCTTGATGAGCCACAACTTAGAACTTTGTGATAATTATACCCATGTCTGTATTCAGAGAAACATTCTCCTAGTTAAGTCCTCCTTTTCCAGCAATGATAACTTTTCTCTTCTTGGCCCAGTTTCTTCTTTTGGGACTCAATATCTTAGACTTTTCTGTCTTGCATGGTCTATAAGTTCTTTGATCCAGTATATCTAAGCCATCCTAATAAGAAGGATTATAGGTGGTAACTACTGTACTGGACAGAACCTGGTTTGAGAAAAGTGTTCTAGGTTCACCATTCAGGGGCGGTTTTTAGTACTCACCCATAATCTCTTTGTCTTCAGAATTGGAAACTTGTTAGATCCAGGAATTCACGGGAAGCACACACTGTGTGCTATTTCATACTTTTTTAAATTTAATGACAGCTTCCACCTATTATGTACTTTAAGCATTGTGTAAAGAGAAAGATTGCCCCAAGAGACAGAAGCACTTTAATAAATGCTGCTCTCAAAACACAGGAGGAGGAAAAGAAGCTCTGAAGGAGCCATATAGCCTAGAAACCTTGAGTTCTTAGAAACTCAAGCTGCCTTTTATCTTACCTTCAACAAAGAAAGTCAGAGACTGCAGTGGCTTGTAAGCTCCATTTATATTCCTGAGCATGGGGCTCCCTTCCCCTTTGCCCTTCTAACCCTTTACATCAGGGCAGGTGGGAAGATGTAAGAAGAATGCTTAGAGTTTGAGCCTGGGATTAAAAACTTCATTTTGTGATCGTAAACATTCCACAACTTCTTGAATTGAACCTGAGGGGCAGACGGAAGTTAGGTAAGGAATTCAGAAACTTATAATTACTTCTTGGCTATCTAACTCATCCCTTCCCACCCCTCAGAATCATATTTCCCAACTGTGTAGACATCCTTACACTCTGTTCTCCTGGAGTTTGAGTATGGGGAATCATCTGCTTCTTATGTGTACTGATTTACAAATAGAGATTTTTTTCCTAGGCTCAAAATGATTTCATTGATGGAGACACTGTACAGTAGTCTAAACAGGGTTTCTTCATGTGTTCATACCCTAGGTAGGACCACTAAGGGCTAAATAGTAATCAAGGTTCACTTGCTGTCAGTGGTATTGCTCTGAGGAATTACTGTCAATGTTGCGCACAGTACCTAGTCCAAGGCCTTTTAGAAAGGCTACAGACCCAAACTGCTTGAGTATCTGTGTGAGATAATCATCATTGAGCAACTATAGTCCATGGTTTGTGAGACATTCACTTCTGTGAGCATATGCATATGAGGGCTCAAGAAGAAAGTTACTTGGAAGAAAGGATGCAAAATGTCCCCTAGAACAATGGAAACCCATATTTTGGCATGCTTAATGTTTTAACCTGTGCACTGAACTAACAGGAAAAAAAGACACACTAAGAAATCTGCCACTTATACCAAATAAAGAGATATGGTGAAAGTCAGAGAAAGGACATTGATTTCATGGTAGTCATGACAAACAACACCTTAGTACACACTCAGAATACTAACCCATACTTTTCTATTCACCCATGTTAATAGGTGTGAGTTGTATTTAGAAGTCCTCAGGGACTTCAGAACTGGAAGATGTAGGGGAGAGCCTAAGATTGGTCTGCTATTTGGGACATAAAATAACTAGTTTGATGATAGCCCTTAGTGTCCTACAAATATGTGCATTTACCCTAGTATATATGATAAGTATCCTCTCACTGAATTATCATTGGTTGTCTCACTTGCTGGCATAGCAGCTGTCTGGTAGCTCCACTGTGACTTCACTTTATTCTGCTGAACCAGAAATGGAAAAGGAGAGACTGACCACAACAGATTTACATCTTTCTCAATGAGCAGTGAATGGCAGGGGAGTATTTAAGATGCTTCCCGTGTTCTCAGTTAGCTAGTACTACCTTGGATTCCAGCTCAAATCTTGATAAGCAGATAAAGAACTTACATGAGATTGTTGTGCCAGATTCACAGCTAGAGATGTAGATGAGAATGTGGAAGGGTTTGGTGTGAAAACCACAGGTTGATATGAAGCACAATTCAAAGGATGTGGAAATGAAGCGAACTACCTGGAGGGAAAAGGAGAGGCAGCTGAAGCTGATGAGCACCTAGAGAGAGAAGACAGAGCAAGTTTGAGGCCAACTGGACATCAAAATAACCCATTTGAATTACAAGAGTCTGACTATCTAGAGCCACAAGGAGAGGTTGGAAGACCAGCAAGTGATCTTGCCCATTTCTAGGGAGCTCCCAGAATGCCAGGGTAAGAAATGGTAGTTTCCCACTGCTGCTGAACACATCTCAGATCCCTTGTTACCATGATAATTGACACTGGAAAGGAGCAGCGAGAGTTGTATGAGGTGATTGAAGCTCACTATGTGGAGCCAGTTCTGCAGCACTGTGCAGTGTGGTCTCTCAGGATGCTTAGGGCAAAGATCCTATAGCTGATGTCAAAGAATGCAATCTACTTGGAGTAGACATTTATGCATGGTACGTGCCTAAACACAACAAGCTGATAATGAGTTGCTAGAGGTAGTTCCCTAAAGATCTAACAGCCAAAACTGGAGAGGCAAACGCAGAGCTTTGCACTACATCACTCCACCATGCCAATTGCTTCTACCCTAGTACTGGGTACCTAGTTTGCACACGCATGACCTTGTTACCCTGATTGTGTCCTAAAATCTTCACAATTTTTATCTTTCAGTTTATCTATGCTTCCTTGTCCCTGCTAAAGTGTTCTGGAAGCAAACGTCCCCCATAAACAGGCTGGAGATGCAATCCTAATATCATATAAAATAGACTTCAAATTAAAATTAGTGAGTAGAGATAAGGAAGGTCACTATATACTAATTAAGGGATTTCTCCCTCAAGAGGATTTCACAATTCTAAATATCAATTCACCAAACAAAGGAGCACCAAAATTTATCCAAGAAACACTACTTTCCCTCAAATCACACTTAGATGCAAAGACATTAATTGTTGGGGACTTTAACCCACCACAATCCAAACTAGATAGATCAACTTGGCAAAACCTCAACAGAGAAACCGCAGATCTAAACAACTGCATAGACCAATTAGATTTAACACACATCTACTGCATATTTCATCCAGCAGCATCAGAATATACATTTTCTCAGCAACACATGGAACATTTCCCAAAATAGACCATATTTTAGGCCACAAAGCAAACTTGTCCAAATTCAGAAACATTGAAGTTATACCTTGCATTCTCTCAGACCACAAGGGAGTAAAATTAGAACTCAACACTAAAAGCCAGCAAATAATGTCCTATAACAAATGGAGGCTGAATAACACACTGCTGAATCACAAGTGGGTCACGGAAGAGATTAGAAAGGAAATTCAAATGCTCATTATATTCAACAAAAATCAACACAAAAATTACCAGCTCCTCTGGGACACAGCAAAGGCAATACTCAGGGGCAAGTTTATAGCTTTGAGTTCCTACATCAACATATTGGAAAGATCTGAAACCAACAATTTAATGAGACATCTGAGCCTCCTTGAAAAAGAGCAGCAAGATACACCCCAATACAGTAGACAAAGAGAAATAGTTAAAATTAACTCAGAATTAAATGAATTAGAATCCAAAACAAAAAACAAAAAGTCAACAAAACAAAGTTACTTCTTCGAAAAAATTAAGAGACCCTTAGCAAATCTTATGAGATAAAGAAGAGAACACACCCAAATAAATAAACTCAGAGATGAGAATGGAAATATCAGCACAGAAACAATCAAGATTCAGAATATTATAAAGTAATACTTCTCAAAACTATATGCTAATAAGTTTGAGAACTTGGCAGAAATATTTACATGCCGAAACTAGACCAAGATGAGTAAAACCATCTTAACAGGCCCATATCAAGCATTGAAATACAGCAATAAGAGACCTCCCATCTAAGAAAAGCCCAGAACCAGATGGTTTTACAGCATAATTCTACAAGGCTTTCAAAGCAGAGCTCACAACAATACTCCTCCAACTCTTCAATGAAATTGAAATAGAAAGTTCACTACCAAACTCATTCTATAAAGCCATCATAACCATCATCCCCAAAACAGGCAGGGACTCAACAAAGAAAAAGAACTATAGACCCATTTCGTTGATGAACATTGAGGCAAAACTTCTTAACAAAATTTTGTCCAATTGACTTCAACAATGCATCCAAAAAATCATACACCGCGATCAAACAGGATTCATTTCAGAGATGCAAAGCTGGTTCAATATATGCAAATCAATTAATATGATTCATCACATCAACAGGAGTAAGGATAAGAACCCCATGATTATCTCAATAGATGCAGGAAAAGCATTTGACAAGATCCAACAGCCCATTATGATGAAGGTTCTGGAAAAAGTAGGAATCTATGGAACATTCCTCAATACATTAAAGGCTATGAATAACAAACTTACAGCCAGCATTATACTTAATGGTGAAAAACTAAAGCCATTTCATTTTAAGTCAGAACCAAGACAAGGAATGTCCACTCATTCCAATTTGCTTCAATCTAGTATTTGAATGCCTAGATTCAGTGAAAGACAAACGCAAACATAAAGGGGATCCAACTAGGGAAAGAAGAAGTAAAACTCTCCCTCTTTGCAGATGACATGGTCGTGTAGTTAAAGAATCCCAGAGACTCCACTCCTAAATTACTCAAGTTGATTCAAAACATTGGCAAATTAGCAGGGTATAAAATTAACCCTCAAAAATCCATGGCTTTTCTGTATGACAATAATGAGAAAAGTGTGGCTGAAATTAGGAAAGAAACACCATTAGTAATAACACCACAAATCATATAGTACCTAGGAATTAACTTAACCAAAGAAGTGAAGGACATCTATGATGAAAACTTCAAAATCTTGAAATAGGAAATCAAAACAGAATTTAAAACGTGGCAAAATCTCCCATGCTCCTGGACTGGAAAGATCAACATCATGAAAATGGCAATAATTCCCAAGGATATCTACAAATTCAGTGTGATACCTATCAATATTCCAACCTCATTCTTCAAAGAAATTGAAGTGGCAATCCAAAAATCCATAAGGAATAATAAAAGACACCAAATAGCAAAAACGATGCTCAAAGAAAGAACAATGCTGGAGGAATATCAATACCAAATTTCAAACTCAACTACAAAGCCATAGTGATCAAAACAGCTTGATACTGGCACAAGAATAGACCTCAGGACCAATGGAATAGAATTGGAAACCCCGAAATGAACCTACAGACATATAGTCATCTAATCTTAGATAAGGGAGATAAAAAAATAGAATGGAAGAAAGACAACCTTTTCGGTAAATGGCCCAGGCAAAATTGGTTAAGTACTTGTAGAAAACTAAAGCTAGATCCTTATATATCACCCTGCACCAGAATCAACTCCAAGTGTATCAAAGATTTCAGAATCAAACCAGACACTCTGAAAACAGTTCATGATGGAATAGAAGAAACCATAGGTCTCCTTGGCACAGGCCGAAATTTTCTTAATAGAGACCCAGAAACACAACAAATTAAAGAAAGGTTGTATAAATGGGACTGCATGAAATTGCAGAGCTTCTGCATAGCAAAGGACACAGCTAGCAAGATCAATAGAAAGCCCACACATTGGGAGAAGATCTTCACTAGCCATACAACAGACAAAGGGCTCCTATCTGAATTATACCTGGAACTCAAAAAATTAAGTCCCCCAACAACAAATCTTTTTGTTTTTAATTTTTTTTTGGTTTAGTTGTGGGGCCTGAACTCTGGGCCTGGGCACTGTCCCTGAGCTCTTCAGCTCAAGGCTAGTGCTCTACCACTTGAGCCACAGCGCCACTTCCCGCTTTTTTCTTATGTGGTGCTGAGGAATCGAACCCAGGGCCTCATGCATGCAAGGCAAGTGCTCTAACACTGAGCCACCTTCCCAGCCCCCCAACAACAAATCTTCAAAGAAACAACTGCCCAATAAATAAGTGGGGTAGAGACTTACAGAGAAACTGCTCTGAAGAAGAAAGAAGGATGGCCTATAGACACATGAAGAAATGCTCATCCTCACTAGCCATAAAAGAAATGCAAATCCAAACACCATTGAGATACCACCTCACTCCAGTTAGAATGGCAAAAATCAAGAACTCTAACAACAACAGATGCTAGAGGGGATGTGGACAGAAAGGAACCTTACTTCATTGTTGGTGGGAGTGTAAACTTGTTCAACCACTTTGGAAAGCAGTATGGAGGTTCCTCAAAAGACTCCACATAGAGCTCCCCTATGACCCAGCAATCCCACTTTTGGGTATTTACCCAAATGTTTACAAACAAGACCACACTAAAGCTAACAGCATGACTATGTTTACTGCAACATTATTTACTATAGCTAAGATGTGGTACCAACCCAGATGCCCCTCAGTAGATGAATGGATCAAGAAAATGTGGTATACATACACAATGGAATTCTATGCCTCTATCAGAAAGAATGACATTGCCCCATTTGTTAGGAAATGGAAAGTCTTGGAAAAATTATATTAAGTGAAATAAGCCAAGCCCAAAGAAAGAAAGGTCCCATGATTTCCCTTATTTGCAGTATCTAGTATATGTGTGAGTCAAGCAGAAAACGTCAGATAAGTTGATGTTAGGGAAATGAACCCTAGGATATGTATTCAAATGTTGTTGTTTTTTTCTTTCATGCGATTGTTTCTAGCACATTGATAAGATCATTACTTTGTTACTATGTATGTCCCTCCCCTATCACTGTATTTGATGTCGGTATAATTTGTGGAGGAGAAAGGGAAAAACAAATCGTTTAAATATGGATACAGGTGGACCCATTGCAACAATGAGATGTACAAGTCGTTATATCGAAAACGAACTTTACAATTTTGTTGTGGCATGGCGGGGGCGGGAGCGGGAGCTGGAAGTATTGGGGGGGACAATTGGAGGATGGGAAGGGATAGTCAGGGGAAATAAAGGAGGAGGCTACAAAGCTTGATAAGAAATGTACTCATTATTTTGCCCATGTAATTGTAACCCCTCTGTACAGTATTTTCACAATAAAAAATAAAAAATATATATCACATTAAAAAAAGACATGTACTCATTGGTGCTGGGAAGGTGGTTCAGTGGTAGAGCACTTGCCTTGCATGCATGAGGCCCTGGGTTCAATTCCTCAGCACCACATAAACAAAAAGAAAAAAAGCTGGAAGTGGGGCTGGGGCTCAAGTGGTAGAGCGCTAGCCTTGAGCTGAAGAGCTGAGGGACAGCGTCCAAGCCCAGAGTTCACTCCCCACGACCACACACCCTCACCCCCAAAAAGCTATGTACTCATTATCTTGGCCATGTAATTGTAACCCTTTTGTACAGTATTTTCACACACAAAAAGATGTAACTTATTCAGTTTGGAATATAGTGAATGAGGAGATGAAGAGAAATAGTTTGGAGTTAATGTGTTCAAATACTTTATAACTTAGTATGATCACATAATAAAATGTAAGTATAAAAATAGGGTGATGAAATTAATAACAGGAATAAAATTTAACAAGCTACACTAAGTGGACATATGTGTATAACACAATTAAAAATACTTTGTGAAATTAAAATTTCCAATAAAAAGACAAAAATTCATTCCAGTTGTTATAGATTCATATGTTAATTTCTTTTTTTCAGTTAATTCCTTGACAAAGTAAAAGGAGAAATATATTTTGCTCATTTAGAACGACAATCTTGTCCAATTAGCATTAAAGTATTCTAGTTAATTGCTGTCAATGTGAAGTTGTTCAATCAACTTAATTATTATATTAGAATATTTTCAATGCATTCTTCAAAATATTATCTCTATAGGTATATACTTTTGCTATTTATTGAATATGTTTTCTTACTTAATTGCTATATGCCATTTTCTGACTGTAGTTTGGTGTATGCAACTAGGATATATTATACCTGATCTGGAAATCAATTATTCAAACAGGTTTTTTCAAATAAAAAATGCTTATAGTGAAATAAAGAGGTAAATTCAAATTATGTATATTTGAAGACAATGCTTGGTTAGTCCTCTTCTCACTTTACCCATTCCCTTCTTGAGAATAATACGCATTGTAAGGAAATGTTTAGAATATTTTGGAGAAATAGTTTGACTTTAAACCAGTGATTTAGTTTATGCTTCATTTTGTTTACTTTATATCCAGAAAAACTAAATTCTTTTTTTAAATTAATTATTTTTTATTGTGAAAATACTGTACAGAGGGGTTACAATTACATGGGCAAGATAATGAGTACATTTCTTATCAAGCATCGTAGCCACACCTTTGTTTCCCCTTCCCATCCCTTCTCATCCTTCCCCCGCCACCAACCCGCACAATCCTCCCCGCTCCCCCCACCCCGCCCCCTGCACCAAAGTTGTAAAGTTCGTTTTCGACATAACGACTTGTACATCTCATTGTTGCAATGGGTCCACCTGTATCCATATTTAAACAATTTTTTCCCTTCCCCTCCACAAATTATACCTACATCAAATACAGTGAACCCAGAAAAGCTTAATTCTTACCTTATCATTTTCCTTAGGCTTTATACTCAGGTTTAATCGCTGATAGGCGACAGATAAAGGTGACACTTTTTAAAAGTGGCTAAATTTAGGCTGAGGAATCTAGGTACAAGTATACTCATGCAGATAGGCCTCATCAGTCATGAGACCATGATATCAAAATGTTAACCTCTGCTTACTGGTGTCATGCTTATGAGATTCTGTGTATTATAAACAGTGATTATGAGCATTTGTTTTGTAAACAACATCATTTCATTGGTTAGGAACTGAAGTGAGACCTTATACTCAGAACTAAATTGCAGAAGAAATCCAAAATTAGTTAACCATATACACTTAACAAAATGTTTTAAAAATGCAAGCTAAAGGAAATAATTTATGAAAAAAATCAACATTTACAATAAATACAGAATCAGTATGACTGATTTTTTTTATCCAGGTTGCAATAAGGCTTGCACGATGACTTTTCTGATTATATGTTTAGTTAGGTCTTGATATTTAGTTGGAGAAGTTCTGTTCTTTCATATATTCATTTGTCAGATCAAAGAGTATATGAATTCCATGCCAGAGCCAACATCCAAAATAAGGTTATAGTTGTACCCTGCTACTTTGCCAACCTTTCAAATCACTTCGAGTATCTTGGGTCTTTTCTCGATCTCACTAAATAGGTATGCAATTTTGTCAGCACTAGAAATATTTTGACCACCATTTATTAAAATTGCATTTTCCAGAAGCTACTATTCTCTTTTCATGAGATTTTTTACTTTCATTAATATAAACTGCTGATGTTTGCCTTTAGATAACCCATGTTCATTCTTCTACAAACAGTGTAATTTAGAGTAGGTTTATATTGGTACACTCATGTAAACTGCTCAGATTCTATTACTTGCATATTTTGTGCTTGTTAAATCAATTATATTTAGTTGTCAATATGGATACGATTGGACTTATTCATTGCATTTATGAATATGTTAAGTATGTCATGATTTTTGTGATTTAATACTATAGCATTTTTTCTTTTAAATATGTGCAGATCTTACTTCATATACAGTTAGCTTTGTTTTAAACAATTTGATCCTTTCAAGGGATTTGCTATATTAGGTTCACCCAGATGAACTTAATTACAAATTAAAACAAACTTATTTCTGAGAGACAGTTATCCTTATAGCTCTACTCAAATTAACATGTATTTGAGGTTTTTGTACTTTTAAAAAACTGTACATAACATGTTTTTGTTCCTGGGGAATTTCCACTTTCTTGATTGTTTTTCCAGCTGTGGTGACTTCAACATATGTGGGCATTTTATTTCAATTTTTTTTGTGTTTCTATTTTGTTTCATATAAGAGAAAGTACAAATAGAATCAGTGATTTAGAAGTTTTTCAAATAGAATTCTAAGAGAGACATTTGAATTTTTATGACAACTGTGAATGGGCAGGTCTTAGTGGAGGAGTAGCAAAATAACAGAGACATTGTTGGATGTGAGTTGAATTCTTCCTCCATTTGCCTCACTATTTCCAATGATATTACTTCAAAGTCTTTAGTGAAAAGAAAATAATTTTGTCTGTATGTACTCAGAATTTTTGGTTTAGTAAAAGGCGAAAGATTTGTACGATCTGAAGAGAAACCAGAGTATTGGGGGGGGGGACACACTACACATTCATATTAGATTTTAACACTAAAATCTTTTTTTCTTATTTTAAAAACACAGTTGTGAATTTATAATGTTAAAATAGCACCTAATAATTTATATGAAATTGTCCAAACTATTTTCATTTCACACCATATGCATTATAGAATGTAATAATACTGTGTAAGATAGTATGTAATTATTGACTTTGTGCAAAGTTAATGATAGTGGATATTTGTGAGATACTGAGTAATAGTAAAAATTATATTTGAATCTATTAAAAATCCCAGTTACATCTAAAAATAACTCATAGTTATAAATTAATGCTGAAAAAATAAGTTTGTTTATTGGAAAAAGCCAGAAGTTTCAATAAGCTTGCTTTTTAAAAATTGACTTGGATCTGGGCTTTGGTGCCTCATGCTTGTAATCCTATCTACTCATGGCTCTGAGATCTGAGGATAGTGGTTGAAAGCTATATGGACAAAATATTTGTGAGACTCTTATCTCCAATAAACGTCCTAAAAACAAGAAACGGCACTGTGGCTTAAGTGGTACAGTGCTAGCCTTGAGCTGAAGCGCTGTGAGACAGTGCCCATGCCCAGAGTTCAAACCCCACGACCGACAAAAAAAAATGGCATGGTGTTTTACTTTATAATTTCATGATTTTTAATGAATGTTTGTTCAGTGAAAATGTCATTGGTTTTTTATATTTTGTGTTGGCATAAAATGAGCCACACCCAGAGCATTTTAATAAAGCAAGCTCTAATGAAGGAAGATAACATGAAGAGAGAACTACAGAATTTCTACAGAGACCTGACATCTTTCACAATTCTGCCTTCCTCCTCATACTTAAGAAAGTATTGACGAACACTATAAATATACTGCATTTATAACTTAAGGATCAGTGTTTTTTTTTCCAAACAGAAGCCTTCTTTTCCATGATTTTTGACATAAACTTTGGGGGATTTTTTTTTATTGTGATAGGATTTCATCCAAAACAAAGCCATGTATATTAAGAAAGTCAATGTTTTTAACTCAGAGTACTAAACAAAAGAGGGAGAAAATTATGGTTAGCTTATATATTAAGCACAAATATAGGCAATATCAAGATATTTTGAAATTGCATACTTTTACTGGATAAAGTTGCTCAAATCTATATTATCTACTTGGAAAACAAAGATTAGAGAATTCCAGCTCCAAGCAAGCCCAAACACAAAATGAAGTTTCAGATACTCTAACCATTTGCTGGGTGCAATGTTTTATGTTTGTGTTAGGAGGACCACAGTCCAAGAATACCCAGGCATAGTGATACTGCCTCAAAATAAGCAATCCAATTATAATCTGCAGATATGGTAGTAGTAGTGGCTGTTTCACAAGTATAGGGTTTTGGGTTCAATCCTCCAGTTCCCCTAGAAATTTAAGTGTGTGCCAGGGTAAGAATTTGGCATGTCTAAGGTCAAGATTTCATACTCGTTTAACAAGCTTTAATAAAGCCTTTACTTTTTTGCTATTTTTAAAAAGTATAACCATAACTTCCATGCCACAAACAAATGATTTCCAATTAGAAATTTTCTTTCATCCATTAAGTAATATGATATGTGTTGGATACTGTCCCACTGAAATCATACTAAAGATCAAAAACTTATTGTCTTAGAAAGTGACTGCATATGGAAACAGAATCTCAATGGTACCATTGAAGTTGAAGTCTCCTCCAAGAGAAGCAGAAGGTCTTGAATATGCCAAGGAAAGAGGACTCAGAAGAAGCAAACTCTGATCTTGGAGTTTTAGTTCCACTAACTCAGAGGAAATGTATTTACAGTGTTAATGCACTCAAGCTGTGGTAATTTATAATTACAATTACTAGCAAACATGTGTATTCTATAAGACATGAAAAGTCATTGACTCTTGGGGTCCATGACTCATCTATATAATGCTAGTGATTAAGAAAGATGAGACTTGGGGGATAATGATTTTCTGTCTGGTAGGAAAGTTCATGAGGTTCTATCTCCAATAAACTACAAAAATTTCTGGGCTGGAACATGGTTCAAATAGTAGACTGACTACTGGGAGCAAACAGAGCATGAGTTAAGTTCAAGCCCCAAATTGGGAGAAAGAAAAAGTCCTTACAAAACTATTATGAGAAACAGAATTATGAATAGGAAAGTAGAAACAAAAGAAATAAACTTATTGATACAAAGAAAGCTTCCTAATATGAAATATGGAACAAACTATAATATTTAGGGTTTTCCTTCCTATACAATAAAACTAAATGATATTTTGACTTGACAAAACTAAAATGTAAAACTGAATGCAATAAATAATCACATTACTTTTATGTTTCCATAATTTAACTTGTTGTCCTACAAATTTATAGAATACTGTAGCTATGGAAAAATCAATAAATGTTTCATTTTCATATAGGATGACATATCCTTGCAAGTGTTGTCTAAAATTGTTCTATACTGAAATGATCGTCATTGATATCTTTCTCAAGATTCCAAATGTTTATACTTTCAGCTGACCTTCCACAAAACTCATACCCCAAACATAAATTTTTGGTTTGTTCATGCAATCAAAAGAATATAAACATAAGTTTGAAAATGTTAACTACGTCTATCTGCTGTCATTAATGTAATAAAACTAATAGAATTAAGTATATACCCTGAGAGAAATAAGACACTTCCTTCTAAATACAGACTGGCAGGCACACACACATACACACACACACACACACACACACACACACACACACACACACACACACACACACACATTTACCACTTTCACTCAGGTTAGGTTCCTGACATTGGGTATCAGACAATGATCTAATAATCAATCTTCCTGCCCAGACATAAAATACATTCATAATTCCACACATACAAAAACACCAGAAATTCAAAATAATGAGAACATTTAACAGAACCAACCAGCTCTCGAGCCATGTACTCCCTGATTTCATTTATTCATGATGATGCATTTTTCATATCATAATTAAAAATAATTTTGAGTCTCTCTGATTAGCAGCCAAAAATATGTTATCATATAATAGAAAATGTAGGTAAAATTACCTGTCTGTAGGTAATCTTTAATATATCTTAACAAAGAATTCTTTTTAGAGTCTGTTTTTGGCATTTTGCCCTAATTACTCATATTAAATTACAAAGGACATGCCATATTCCTTAATTCCTTTTTCGTAAAGGTTATGCTATGGAATTGAATCTGATTTGGTTGCTTATTCTAAAGTAAATTTTCTCAACAACTTGAATTATTTTTTCTGTTACTCCTAAGCAATTTGAAATATCAAATAAAACTGGAAATTCCCTTCAGCAATGATTTGTGAATGGCATTAATGTTTGTGGAGGAATGCAGGACTTGAATTATCTAGAGTGCCTTTAAAATGGCACTGTTTGGGCTGGGAAGGTGTCTCAATCGTAGAGTGCTTGCCTTGCATGCATGAGGCCCTGGGTTTGATTCCTCGGCACCACATAAGCAAAAAGAAAAAAAGCCAGAAGTGGCACTGTGGTTCAAGTGGTAGAGCACTAGTCTTGAGCTGAAGAGCTGAGGGACAGCGCCCAGGCTCAGAGTTCGGGCCCCACGACCGGACCCCCCCAAAAAATGGCACTGTTATTCAAAAGGATGATCGTTTAGTCATCTTTTAAAGTGTGGTCTTCTTATTTCATCTAAGAAGATAAAAGTATGCTTTTCATCACATTCTTGCCTGCAAAACAGTAGAATTATTTCCTTTGTACAGTTGATGTCCAGCTGCGAATGTATTGAAACCTACAAACAACTGCACAGCTGTGTTAGCTGCTCTACATTTTGAAATTTTCTTCCAATAGCCATTCTGATTTGAGCCCAAATTCATGGGATAGTCACATAATCCACAATTACAAAGCACCAAAATATACAAAGACCACGTGCAAAATGAAGTTCAATTTTTTTCTGTTGTTTCCTTTTTTCTTATTGTCTTTTAAGGAGCTAGGAGCTGTTTATTTCTCATTATTGTTGATGTGACTTAAATACATTTACCAGATTTTTCAAATAAAATAAAGTGATATTTAGTCACAAAATACAGCTAAGCATTTGCGTGATTTTTTTTTATTCTAGTCCTGTTCTCAGTTATCTTCAAATAACATAGAGATGAGCCAATCATGTGTGTAAATCGACACGTATCAAGCACACAGAACTCTAATTTCTATACCAACTTCACCTAGAAAATAAAATTATCTTTTTTCATGTCTTAAGTAATCTACTTAAAAGAAGTTTTATTAATTTTATCAATAAATTTCATAATCTATGGAATTGATGCATTGCATAATTATTTGATTGCTCATTTCCACTGAATTAATATTACATGTAGTTTACTTTTTTACATATGAAATAATGACATTCTTGAGGATAAAACATGCCTGTTTTTCATTTTGGTTGCCAAAATGGAAATATTAGGCATTTTGAAATTTTAACTTTAAATCTAA
Organism: Dipodomys merriami; assembly: GCF_024711535.1. Classification (NCBI taxonomy): domain Eukaryota; kingdom Metazoa; phylum Chordata; class Mammalia; order Rodentia; family Heteromyidae; genus Dipodomys; species Dipodomys merriami. The sequence continues at coordinate 526,927 of NW_027206435.1, read as the reverse complement.
GCCTATAAATTTCACTAGGACTTGAATTGTGTTACTTACAACTTTCATATTAAAATAAAAAGCATTATTAAATAGAAAGCAAAATTATGTTATCACACCTTAATCCCTGAATTAACTTTTTGATAAAAAAACAATTATGTTTATATAACAAGATATGCATATGCAAACAAACTATGAGATATGGAAACAGAAAACTTTTTGTTTTTTGTTTATTTTTTATACTTTGTGATAATTCTCTCTTCTTAACCTTATGCCTGATATATTTATTGTACATCTTCAGGAAGGTGAGGGGTGGGCACAGAGCTTTAGGGAAAAGAGCAAAAAATTGCACATTGATGAAAGTGAACTATTTAACACATAGGTGGGGACAGGAGAGTGAGACTGGAAACAAGTGAGGGAACTGAAAACATTTCACAAAAGGAAATGTACTCTTTACCTGACTCATGTAATTGTAATCCATCTATAAATCACCTTCATAAGAACAGCAGAGTAAATTTATTTTAAAAAGGCAAAAAATGTTGTTTCTTAGAATCCTAGAAGTTTGTTTTGTTCACTGGTTTTAGCTGGTTGAGACTATCTCTGAAAATAGGTAGGTTGACATTCATTGGGCAAATATGTGAGCTACTAGTAGATAAATGTCAATTATGATTGTACATTTTTTAAGACTCTAATTCATTTATTTCTTTAATCTACTTTGTATTATTTCTGTTTACCAGTTTTTGGTTTGGCTTTTCCTGTTTTTCAAAGACCTAGTTCCACATCATTAGTGCTGATTCAAGATGGTTCTAATTTGTTGATATGCATACTCAAAGACATAAATTTTCCTCTGAGTATTGCCAGTGTTTTTGTGTCCCAGAAGTGGTAGTATTTTGTATGTTCGCTTCTACTGAATTCCATAAACATTGCAACTTCCCTACATATCTCTTCAGTGACTCGCTGATGATTTATCAATGTGTTATTCAGTCTGTGAGTTTCAGAATTTTCTGTGATGATTTTTGATGTCAAGATCTAATTTGGTCCCATCGTGGTCTGACAAGATGTAAAGAGTAATTTTATTTTTGTTTGTGAATTTTCATAGACTTTCCTTGTGATCTAAGTTATGATCGATTTTGGAGAATGTTCCATGGGCTTCTGTGAGGAATATGTATTGTGAAGCTGTTAGGTGAAATAGTCTGTAGATATCTGTTAGGTATAGCTTGTCAATGCAATTATTTAGCTCTGAAGTTTTTCGCTAAGTTTTTACCTGGGTGGCCTGTCCAGAGGTAAAAATGATGTGTTCAAGCAACCAACAATGTATTTGGATGTATGCATGTTTTTAGTGTAAGTAGTATTTGTCTGATGAATTTGGGAGCTCTAGGATTCAAGGCATTGATAATTAAAATTGTTATATCCCTCGTTTTCTTTATGAATATTTAATATCTTTCTTTGTCTCTTTTTTACTTTCATACCACTTTTAATTTAAAGCATATTTTATCTAATATTAGTATAGCTACTCTGGCCTGTTTATGAGGTCCATTTTTAATTTGTAAAGATCATGTACAGAAGGGTTACCATTACATAAGTCAAATAATGAGAGCACATTTCTTTTTGAACAGTGTCACCTCTTCCCTCATATCCTCCCAGTTTTTCCCTTTCAACCTCCCTCCCCCATAAGTTGTATAGTTCATTTACAATGTAGTGTCTATTGAGTAGCACTGCTGTATTTGTTAACCCTGTGTCTCACCATCTCTGTGTTCCCCGTTGCGCTTTCCAAACTTACATATGAGACAAAAGGTGCAGAAATATAAAAAATACAGCATCAGAACACAGAAGGAAAAAGCAAAATAATAAAAAAAACTCTCATTGTCATTTCTTGGAGATTATTTTAATGAACATTATTTTATATGATGATATTCATATAGCTATTTACCCTTGGTGATCTTCTTAAAAAGGCATCCTCCTTTGACCTCACTGTATAAATGTTTAGAATCCCTTATAATTTATCATGTGCAAGTGTAATGTTTTCTCTTTTACCATCCAAGTGTTTTTACTTTTAGAATTAGAGGCACATTCTAATACAACAAATGAGAGAAATCAGGCAACTTATATTTCTTTGAGTCTATCTTCCTTCACTTAATATAAGTTTGGTCCAAGTCTTTCCATTTCCTTATGAATGGTGTAATATCATTCTTTTTCTGGGTAAATAGAATTGCATCATACTGAAGATTTTCTTCATGCCAAAGGAAAAACTTAGCAGGATATATAGAAAGAGAACAGAATGGAAGAAGATTTTTACTAGCTAAGCATCAGACAATTGATTTCATAATTAACCCATATTTAGAGATCAAAAAGTTAAACCCAACAAAAATAAACCCTCAAATAAACAAGAACCCAATTAATATATGGGATAATACTTCTTAGAAGAAGAAGTAAGAATGACAAATAGACACATCTTTCTCCATAAAAGAAATGCAAATCCAAATAACACTGAGATTCATCTCACCCCTGTAACAATGTCATTATGAAAAATCGAACAATCACAGTTATTGATAAATGTGGCCCAAAAGAAACTCTATTACCCTGTTGTTGGGAATGTAATCTTGTTCAATCCCTTTGGAAAACACTATGGAAATTGCTCAGAGAACTGAATAGAGAGCTACCTATGATCCAGCATTCCACTAACGGGCATTTATACAATGGAGCAGAAACAAGACCAAACTGAAGCTACCAGCAAAATCATGGTCATTATTGCATTATTTTCTCTAGCCAACATAAGGGAGCAGCCCAGATGCCGCTCATTGTAAAAAGAGAGAAAGAATAACATATGTATATATAAATTATACATATATATTATATATATACCTAATGTTATTGATCCCAATTTACAATTATATATGTGTGTATATATGTATATATACATATATATATGCATACATAATGGAATTCTGTTAATCCATCAGAAAGAATAATATTGCACCATCCTTAAGGGAAATGAAACAATTATAAATAATATTAAGTGAAATAAAGCCCACTCAGAGAAACTTAGCTTGCATGATTTTCCTCATTTGTGGTAGATAGAAGGTGCCTATAAATATAAAAGTAAACACACTGGATGGTATGCAAGGAGGTACAAATGAATTATCTGAAGTGTCATGGAGAGTGAAAATTCCATAATTCTCTTAAAAGAATAAGTCACAACTCAACAAAATAATTACCAATAAATATGTACTGGAAGAGAGGACAGTGGGGGGCAATATGTGAGGGGTAGGAAATTGAAGGTGAAAAGGATAGTATACAGGCAAGAATCCATTGTATACTTCCAAGAATTGAAATATACAAAGGAAAAGGTAGTGTGAAATGGGAGTGAAGATGTTGAAGTGGTAACACAATTCCAGGTGCACTGTACACCTAAACTGCTTTGTTAAATGGCAAGTGATTCCATAACATAATATTGAGATACGTAGGATTGGGCTTGATTGGAAGGGGTGGATGAGAATGTTGAAAGAGGTGACAGTGATCAAGATACACTGTATCCATAAACTCAGTGAATGTACAACTACTTAAAGATAATAAAAATACTCAAAAATTAATTATGATAGATGAATAGAGTTGAACCTCAATTCACTTCCCATTTAAAAATATTTTTAACCTGTAGACTTGGAGAATAAAATTCAAATAATAAAATTTTATGAATATTTTTGTCACAATTTGTGATATTAACTAAATATTACTTTGCCTTTGTCAGCCATTGGGCTTTTATAAGAGAATACTTCAAAGTAAGTGGCTTAAAAACAACAGGAGTATATTACCCATATGCTAGAAGCTCGAATATTAATTATAAAAATGGTTGTTCAAAGAATTCCTTATCTTATGGGGGTCCACTTTCTGGTTCATTATAATCTACTTGCTGGACGTTCATATGGCAGAATAATTATATTGGGCTTCTTTCATCACAATCATTAATGTAGTGTCATCTCTGAAAGGTTGGTTCTAATATCACCAGAAGGGGGAATAGAATTTCAACATGTGTATCTGGAAGGAGTTACATAGTCCAATACACTTCGCAATTTTTGCTTTAACTCAGTGTAGAGTATCATTTGGATATTATTTCATATATGATAATAACTTAAGGACAAACTTATATCATGTAACTTATGTGAATAATTCTTTTTAGAATGGGAATAATTATAGTGATAGCAAAGTGAAATATGATTGTTTAGTGGCTCTTCAATCACATCATAGGTAATCATGTAAATGTGGCACAGCCTTTTTAAGGACCTTCTGATGTATTTGAACAATCTCCGATGAGTTAATTGCTTTCAGAAATATTCATTTGAGCCAACAAATACAGATCTGTTTGATTTTAATTACTTTCTGCTATTAGGACTCAGACACCAAATTCAGAGCATGCTAATTTCTCTGATAAAATACATAATAAAATTTTTATAATTAATATAACATTAAGAATGTAATATTAATAACACTACAAATCCTTGTATTCACATTATATAACATATTGACATCCTTTGGTTTAATCAATTTTTAGAATATTTATACCTAAGTGTAAATTGTTGGCAAATATTTATTTGGTGATGTAAAAAAAATTCTAAAAAGATTTGCATACATATTGCTACAGATGCAAACAGATTCACGAGGTTATTTTTGATCCTTCATTTGTTGCTTACATTCATCCATACAGAACATGCAAAGAAGTGAAAATTGCAAACTTGAATTTACTAAAGGATTCATTATATGAAGTTTTTGTTGGGCTAAATATATTTTATAAATTAAATGGTTTTGTCCTTTCCTTTTTCGCTCCCCTCCTTCCTTCCTTCCTTCCTTCCTTCCTTCCTTCCTTCTGATTTTTTTTCCTTCGTCCTTCCTTCCCTCCATCTCTTCCTCTCTCTCTCTTTTTCTCCTTCCTTTCTTTCTATCTTTCTTTGTTTCTTTCTTTTTTCTTCCAATCTTCCTCTCTTTCTTTTACTCAGAATATCTCTTATGGCTATGGAAAAAATACCAACTGTTGTACTCCAAGGTGTTATGAGTAGTTAGAAATATTAACTAAATTAATATTAATTTTAATAACCTATGATGTATCTTAAGACAAATTGTACTAAAAACTTCACAAACATTGCAAGATATGTAACAAATATTACTTTTCATAATATTGTTTATTTCTTCAAATCAAAATAAGCATTTAGACTTAATATTGTATGTGTGTGTGTGTGTATGTTGTTCTTGTGATTTTAATTCAAGACCTATCCTTTAGTTTTTATTTGTTTTTTTTTCCCCCTCAAGTATGTTGCTCTATCGTTTGAGCCACAATTCCACTTCTGGCTTGTGTGTGGTTTATGTGTGTGGGTCTTGTGGTGTGTGTGTGTTTAATTGAGATGTGTCTCACAAACTTTCTTGCCAAGGCTGGCTTTGCACACCCGCTTACTGAGTAGTGAGGATTACAAGCTTGAGACACTCATATTTAGCACAGGATTAATATATCTAAGAATAAAATGAATTTCATATTATTTGAGTTCTAGAGGCTCAATTTAACAAATTAACACTTAGATATTTATTTAGTTATTAAACTTGAACCTGCAATGTGAAAAATAGTTTTCATTTTTATGAAAAAAATATACACTCAAAGGTTTAAATGACAGAATCTTTGGACAAATTGAAATAATCTATTATTTAAAAGCAAAAAAGTGATTGTTAATCAAATTTCTCATGTAAGCTAAAAGCAATAAGCTCTGTCAAGTTGAATGCTCTGTCAGGCAATTTTTCATTAAAGTAAATATTATCTACTGTGGTCACATGATTTTCTCTTCTTTTTAACCTAAACTTTTTTTTGACATAAAAATGTAGATTCATACATTAGGGAAGGGGGTCCAGTCGTGTGGCCAGAATGCTGGGTCTGGGCGCTGTTCCTCAGCTCTTCAGCTTAAGGCTAGCGTTCTACCACTTGAGCCACAGTGCCACTTCCAGCTTTTTTATTTTTGCTTATGTGGTGCTGAGGAATCGAACCCAGGGACTTATGCATGCAAGGCAAGTGCTCTACCACTGATCCACCTTCCCAGCCCCATACATTTTTTGAGTATATAAAAATCTTAGTTACTGGTCATGTATTTCTGAGGTTTGATTACCAAGTCATTTCAGAGTAACACTGAATTTCATGTATTTTATGTCAACAGTGATTTTTAGAAATTGAATCAATCTCAATATAAGTAACTGAAGCAAGATATTCCATCACTTATCCAATTATTCCTATAGACTTGAAGATAACTTATTTTTGAATACATATTATACCTACTCTCTATAGAATAATTAAAAGATCATGATAGTATTTATTTTTCCTTCAACTTGAAAGAAAGAACCTCACTATAGATGACAAATACTTGAATGGAAATGCCATAAAATTATGAAAAATTCAAGTCATTATGAGTTATATGAAATAGTCATTTTGGAAGGTCACAAAATGAAACCTCTTGAAGCTTCCTTATCTGTTAAATAAAATGTATTTGCACTCAAAATATTTCATTCATCTCTCCAACAATGGTATAACCAAACCACCTCTATGCCCAATACCATCTCTAATATTTAGGAACAGAAGTTATTGCAATTGTATAGAAAGATCTACCACCCCACTCTAGAAATTAAATCTGAAATTATAAAGGATTACGATTAATAATTAGATTTCACTATGTTGCCATACAGAGATGAACCCTTTCAAGTGGGCATAGTCATAAAGATTTGGTCACTAAGATTTTGTGATCAAAGAGGATGTTAAGATCAAAGTCATTTCTTCCTCTTCCTTTTTTACTTCTCTGTCTCCTCCTACTTTTCCTTCTCCATCTCCCTCTTCCCCTCCTCCTCTTTCTCACTTTCTCAATCCTATTCCTCCTCTTCTTTACTTCATGGCTTCCATGAATACACATACTCCATCACATGTTCCAGATATCAGGTATTGTACCACCACAAACCCAAAACAATGAGGATAAGAAACATAAATTGAAATGTATAAAATCAGAAGCCAAGATTAATCTTTCCACCTTTTAAGTTAATTTTATAAAGTATTTTGTCATATTAATAGGAGACTGACACTGCATGCTCTCATTTATTTTGAGGGTTAAGATTTACTGGAAATAAATCTGATCAACATTGTCCTAATGAAATGATTGATTAAATTATTTTATATTTGGACAAATCTACTTTAAAATATCAGATATACTTCAATAAGAGGCAAAAATGTGTTCAGAGGAAGATGGCAGAGGAGAATCTGGAGGCTAAACAAGCTCTGGCATAGAAAGCAAGTTTAATGTTCAAGTAAACAGTCCTAGACTACAGAATCACACCAAGTGTGCCATCATAGTACAGAGAGTTTCACCAGAGAGGGAAAATCCAGGCAAGGAGACAGATTTAAGCATGTGCTTGTAGCCATGTCTGTGGCGGCTGTGGCAGCAGGGCCAGTGGTTATAGCCACCATACCTACAACACAGAGTCATGGGTCAAAGGAGCCAGACACAGAGGGCGAGCAGATTCTACTCAACAATAAGAAATGACAAGGAGCAGATATCTTCATCCTGCAGATCACAGACCAGAGACGGTCCAGGAACAAAGACTCTGGTTGTAGTAGAACCCTGACATCCTCACTCCTTCCCAGGGAGCAGAAGAGGGAAGGCCTCCCCTCCCTGCCACCACCATCAGAGATATCTTTGATACTGACAAAGACCTATTTGAACAGCTATCTCCAACTCAGGCATTGGAAGAAAACAAGAATCATTTAGGAGGTCACAGGAGCTTGACCTGACCTGTCAGACTCACCTCCACTCAAGGGAAAGTCAACCAGCCTAGGCAAGGAAGCCCCGCCCTTAGAGGAGTGACTTTCTTCACTAGGTAAACAGAGTCAGGTTCCTCCCATCCCTAAGGCAGCCTAGACAATCAATTGAAATTCAGTAAACATAAAACCTTGAGAATGGCTCCAGGCTGAGTTCTGTGAGTATCTCAGGAGCTAGCCCCTCAGTTAAAAGCTACTGTTTGCTGAAAGGCCTCAACCTAGCCTCATCACAGCATCTCCAAACTAGAGAGAACAGCCATCTCCCTCTTTTGTGATACTCAAAGCAGATTTCCCTCCCACTGAACTAGCCTGGGAGGTGGTTCACAAAATCTTGGGTAATGCAGAGAATTTTTCTGCCTAGTCAAACAAACTCACGTAAAAAAACAATCAAGCCACAGGAAAACCAAACACCACAAGCCAACCAGAGACTCCAAGAGAATGGTTACAGACACAGGGGACAAACAGGGTCTTCTCATTCTACACACCCCTGAAAAAATTCAAAGAATATTGTTTAACATTTTTATTTTTAATTTTTTATAAATTGTTTTCTACTAATCTTTTCCCTCTCATAATTTTAATTTTAGGTGTGTATATGGGTGTGCTCTTTTTGTTATTACTCCTGACTTTTTGGTCCTTTTTTATTCCTTGGTTTTTTGTAAGACTTAATTACTGTTCTGTTAATCCCCAGATATTTACCCATCTTTGATAATTAGACTTTATCTTCCATTGTGTACACATTTAATCCAGAAATTTATTATTTAATTCACAACCTCTTTGTCTTAAATTCTTTAATACCAGTATTACCGATTTATACCTATATAATTTTAAGGTAACTAATTTTGAGACTTTTTTTTTTAGTTTTTTATGTCTCCTTCCTATCCTTGCCTTCCTCACATCCTATCCTTTTCTTCTCTCAATATCATATTTAAACATACATACTTGTTAAGTGTTTCACTTTTTTAATTTAATTTTTTTCATTTTTTCTTGTTTATTTTTTTTCTTAATTTCTGTCCTATCATTCTGTCCAATCCATTTCCCTCTATGAGATTAGGACTTGGCTAAATTCACTCTCCTTTTATCTGTCCACATCCCTCTAGTCCTATTTTTCCCCACATTTCTCCTTAAAACTAATAATTTCTGGTTTGCCAAATTCTGCTTTGTTGTTCTTAGCCCACTAATCCATAGTTGTTTGATATTGAATAGATTTTATCTGATGAACTAGATTGTATCTGCAGTTTTTTGACTGTGCTACTACAGGACTTTGGTTGATGCTTGCCTTAAAATGGTGTTCTAGCACAAAATTGGTGTTATTTTCATACCAAATGGGCAGAACAAGCCAGAAAAACACAAGAGAAATGGTAACTCCAGATACCTGAACTCCCACTCATGATAATCTGTTGACAGAATAGTTAATAAATAATCCAGAGGAGAGTTCCCAAAAATCTCTACAAACACTATTGGTAAACATGGTGAATGAAAAGATTGAAAACCTGCAAAGGACGAGTGTGAGTGTGATACGGAGAGACAGGCAAACCAGTGATTCATACTGGAATCTGATGAGCATGAAGAAGCTACTCAGAGATTGATACAGTAATTGCATTAGCAGGTTGAGGACAGTCAAAGCGAAATACAGAAATTGTGTGTGCAGGCTGAGAACACTCAAAGAGAAAGACAGGAATTACATGAGCAGCCTGAGAACAGTCAAAGAGAACTATAGGAATTGCATGAACATGAGGAAGCTAATCAAAGAGTAATACAGGAATTGCGAGAGTGGGATGAGAATAGACAAAGATCAATACAGGCATTCATGAAATCCATAAACAGAGAGCTGAAACAATTCTAGGAGACCACAAAAAGAATGATGAATGGAGACCACCAGAAGGAATGGGAGTCCAAGGAAACCATCACCAATCCACTAAGTGATTTGAGAATAAGCACAGAACACCAAATTAAGGAAGTAAAGAAGTTAATCCAAGACCTAAAACAAAGCTCCAACAAAAAATTTGAAGCCATCAAAGCCGACCAATTAGAAGGAAAAGAAATAAAACACAAAGAAGAAAGTCTTGACAGTAGGTTAGAACATGCAGTAGATGGAATCTCGGGTATTAAAGACAGCCTAGGTGTTATAGAGAAAGAACAATTACCTAAGACAAACCTAAGAAATATGATATATCTATTCAATATTTGGAAGACACCATCAGAAGTCCTAATCTGAGGAAAATGTGTGTAGAGCAGCACCTAGAAATAGACGTTAATGGTCTAAGAAATTTGTTTCAGGATCCTAGCAGAAAACTTCCTAAACATGCAAAAAGATAGGCCTATTCAGATACAAGGAGCTTTTACAACCCCAAACAGACCAGACCAGAACAGGACATCCCACTGTCACAGTATAATCTGCACAGTATCAATTCAGACCAAGGAAAAGAAGCTTAAAGCTGTCAAGGAGAAAAGATCAATCACTTATAAAGGGAAACTAATTAGAATCACCTCAGATTTCTCAGCAGAGACAATTAAAGCAAGTGCCTGGAATGATGTATGCCATGCCCTAAAGACAAATAATTATCAATCAAGAATACTGTTCCCAGCTAAACACTCCTTCATAACCAAAGGTCAAATAAAAACCTTCCATAGCAAAGAAAAACAAACAATATTTCTCCACCAAACCAGTCATACAAATTGTCATGTACTAGAAACCCTAAATCTCAGAGAGCAGCTCCAAAGGCAGTTCTGGCAGTATCACTTCTTATACATTCTTCTTAAAATCTTCTCTTTGCATGATTGCTATTATTTTGGAATTATGGTTAATATTTACTTGACTTCTATTTTTAAATAATGCACCACCCAATTCTGGTTCTCTTTTTCTTACTTTTTGTGTCTAATCTATTTCTGAAACATCTTTATTTGAATTAGAGGAACTTCTTATTGTAGTTGAGTCATTGTTGAGTTTGTGTGCATGTCACATTAAAATTGTACCTTTAAGCTTTTTATCTTAAAATCATCAATTTTTCATTATGTTTAAATTCTGATAAAATTTAGCCTCTCAACTCACACAATGTTAATGCAGTCTTATTTCATGCCTCCCAAAAGCAAACAACAATGTACTACTTATTTTAAAAATGTTTTTAATTTTTAAAATTATTATATATTTTTTAAAAATTACCCAAGGTAAATTGTTTCTTAGATATTTAGAGTCATATCAGTCTCTATTGTGGAAGCCATAAAGGGGAAATATTGCTTTTATTCTTCCTTGAGCCACTCTGATTTACTACATCTATTTCTAAAAGAATGAAATTCTGGCTTTGAAGCCTTTTGCTTGATATCCACAATGTCACCCTTCCTTTATTAATAGAAGAATTTGGAGAAAGGATGAGAATTTACGCTAGAAAAAGGAGAAGAGGAAAAGAGAAGGAGAAATCTACACATTTTGTTCTTCCTCATCTCAATCACAAGCTCTGGATAATGATTGTGGATATTAGATACAGTGGTCTAGAGTGACTAACCACATTTATAGAAAAAGATAACCCCACAAGTGATCACATGGGAAATGATTATTTATAAAATAAAAATGTAATAGCATCAAACAGGAATTGTTATCTTTTTGATTAGTTCTTGTTTAGTAATTGTTAAATTCTGGTGTACTATAGTCAACTATCATAAAGGTATACAAGAATGGTAAACTAACATCTTAATACTTTATTCTAATTTTAGCTTAATTCTTGCTGTATTATACATATGTTGCTGTATTTGAGTTTTGCCTCAATTTCACATTCTATATTCTTACAGTATATAAGTTGAAAGAAGACTCCCTCTAGAAATATGCTATTTTTATAGCTAAGGGAAAAGAAGTCCGCTAATAGACCCAGACAAGGAGATAGAAATATTCCTCTAGAAATAGTCTTTGACAACTTCTGGTTCATTATTGTAAGTTGAAGTAAGTCACATGACCCAACTTGACTTTGCAGAGTAGAGGTAAATGTCACCTGCAGAAGCTGATGCAGGACATAGAGTAATATGCCAAGTATGCGACCCTTGAGATAAAGAAGAAATTGAAGAGAACTATAATAGAATCAATCATACTTGCCATCACATGTCTCTGCAGGAAGGAAGGTATTATGTAGCTTTGTTTCTAAAACTACTGAGATCTTCAAATCATGTCTTTTATTTTTGGATGTTACAGGAATTAGAGAACATTTTGATACTAAAACAGGATAAAATCTCAAAGAAAGCTGGAGTAATCATTTCAATACTACATTTTGTTCTGCTAGGAAAAGAAACCATTTAATTGACAATACTTTATACTTTCTTACCTAGTATCTTTTTTTCCCAGAACTGGATTTTGTTAATATAGGTGAATATCCACCAGGATAAATGTCATTTTTCTGCATCTTGTGCAGACAGCATAGTCAATTAGATGTAGGTGGGAGTTCATTAGTAGCATTTTTTTTAAATTGCAAAAAATGTGGACAGGGAGCAAATATACATATTTTTCAACCATCATATTCCACTTCCTCCTTCTTCCTTCCTAGGACACACACCCAATCAACAAAAAGGCTTAGATATTTGGTTCTTGACCTTGACAGTGGAAGCAGAATGTTTTGGATGTCTGAGCTGTTAATAGTTGCCGCGGACCGGGTTCTGTCGGGACGATGGAGGATACCTAGGGGAGGAACCTGGAATAGGACGGGGAGATGGCAAACAGACAACTCACACACATTAGGAGTGGATGCTGAGTGCTGAGTGCTGAGTGTGATTTAATGCAGAGGATAACAAACTTTTATAGCAAAAAGTCTCCATAAGAAAGGGCAAAAGGTTACATAATCTTGCTGCAGGGCTTCATTCTTGGGCGGTCACCAGCTGGTCGCCTGAAAGGGCAAAAGGTTACACAACCTTGCTGCAGGGCTTCGTCCTTGGGTGGTCACCAACTGGTCGCCTGATAGGCACTTGTTTCCAGCTTTACCTCTATTTTTAAGAAATACAATGGGTTTCAATGATTGTCACCAATTAACCACTACTTTTTTCTATAGAGGCCTTAACTGTCCCATTAAGATCTTTCCTGTTCCTTCTTTAATAGTAAACACCAAGGAGACTTAGATTTAGCAAGTCTCTTAGTAAATGAGGAAGTTCTTTCTCCTAAGTAGTTATCTCAGCAATTGCCATACATTCTTTCTGTTCTAGCCGCGCCTACAACTTTTTGTAAATTTCTTACAATTCCTTCTGGAGTGACTTTGTGAAACCCCCAATACTTTTATATTTACTTATAACTTGTCTACTAGCCTCCATAAGAGGGGTTTCAGGGTAGCACTTAACTCTGGTGAGTTAGTCATATTTTTAAGACACTCATCAGATATTAGGAAAGAGCTTTGAATAAGGGAACGTTGACAATGAGTAAGTACAATGAGCAGTAGAAACAGTAAAAGATTAATAGGCACTCTTATGAGGAAAAGATAGGCAGAAACATATCTTTTCCAGGGGTTTTTGCCAGCCTTTTCCCAGGAGTAGGCCTCTTAGAAGCCCTACTCTCCGAGGTAGACTTCGGTGAAGTCCCAAAACTTGGAGATAGGTTTCTGTAAAGCCCCATTCTCTGAGGTAGACTTCGGTGAAGTCCCAAAACTCAGAGATAGGTCTCGAGGCCCCTATCATGGTCTGATAGATGGTTTCCCATGCTAAGCAGACTCTACTGGGGTCGGCGTGGCAAATAGTGTTTTCAATAATAATGTCACATGCAACAGTCCTATGTGTCCTGCAGGTCAACACTGTACTTCCTTAGTGATATGATAGGAATGTGAACCTTACTGGACTTAGTATTGTTTTCCACTTCCTTTTCTACCACCTGGCCCAAATTATAATACAACGTAATGGAAAGAAAAAGTAATGCCATCTTAAGAAAGTCATTTAGGGTTCTGGGAATTTGGCTTCATGGTACAGTGATTCTTCTATACCACATAAACAGAAAAAGAAACACTGGAAGTGGTGCTGTGCCTCAAGTGGTAGAGTGCTAGCCTTGAGCACAAAGAAAGCAAAACGTCAGGAACATTTCCTTGGCCCTGAGTTCAAGCCTCAGGACTGGCAAAAATGTCACTTAGCTAGTAAATGCCGAATAGATAACCCATACTTGGAATGTATAATTGCTCCTTCCAACTATTACCTAACAGTAGTCCTTAATTCATTTTTTTACCCATATTAGGATACACTGTTGTTGTTTTTTTAAAAAAACAAAAACCTTTTTTTAACAGGACACGGCAATTAGTGTCAAGAATGTGCTTAGATATCAGGTGAAAATTAATCCTGGAAATTCAAAGATTCCATGCTTTTGAGTGGTCACTTCTAATCACAATGTGAAGGGTATCTAAGTGAGATTTGGAAATCTTTTTTGGTCAGTTATGGCACCAAAAAGGCAGAGGCTAACTAATAGTTTTAACAGAAGTGAAGGAATAACTCCAGCTCAAAGAAATAAATGATAATAATAACTAAATTATAACAGAAACTGTTCTAGGGAACCATTTTGGATTATTGAGGAACTAGTTATCAACTAGGCTCATTCCTCATTGCCTTTAACATTCTAAATCACTTAGGCTAGTTCTTAATCTCTGTGTGATAAGTTTTATCTCCTTCTATGTTGTTCTTTAATACCTGATATCCTTTGCTTTCTAAAACTCTGTCTTTCTCTATTTCTCTATGAATAATTCCTAATACTAAATAACACCTACAGAGATGGCAGAGGATGCTAATGTAAGTGTCCCATAGTTCATGAGTCATTAATATAACAACATGGAAAAATGAGGACATATTTATTCCTACCTCAATTTTTCTGAAAAGCTGCAATGTCATCATTTGATTCAAATTTCCATTCTTTGTCTACATAGTGTCATTAAGTGCACTAAATTCAAATATGAGCCAGGTGCTAGTGGCTAACGCCAGTAATCCTAGCTACTCCGGAGATTGAGACCAGAGGGTTGTGGTTCAAAGCAAGACTGGTCAGGAAAGTTCATGAGACTTTTATCTTCAATTAACCACCAGAAACCCGGAAGTGGTTCTGTAGCTAAAGTGGTAGAGTGCTCAACTTTAGCTGAAGAGCTGAGGGACAGTGCCCAAGATGAGAGTTCAAGCCCCACAACAAACAAAAAAAAGTGCAAATATGATTTTCAGTTTCCCCAAAAGGAACTATGAACTCAATAGTAATCTTCCTAAGCATAAAAAATAATTCTGAAATGATTCAGTGCACCTACTTTAGCTGAGTTATTTAAGTTATGGCTTTTTTGATGGATATATTCTATTATTTTAAAAATTATCAAATATTTGCTTTATAATAAACTTCTTCTAATATTTCTTGTTTCAAAAGAGACGTCCATACAGTTGATGTTACTTGGTTTTCTCAGTTCAAAGCCAACCCAGGCAGGAGAGTCTATCACATTCTTATCTCTAATTAAACACCAAAAAAGCCAGACGTGGGGTTTTAGCTCAAGCAGTAGTGTACTAGATTTGAGGGCAGGTAGACAAGAAAGACAACTGTTCAGGGACAGGGTCCAGCCACTGAGTTCAAGCCCCAGATCCAGAAAAATCTAAACAAATGAAGAAGCAAACAAAAAAAACCCACATATTTCTTTGGTATCATCCTTACAGCACTGGTTTGAGAAAAGGCTCCTTTTACTTATCATACTCACTGAATCCTGCATTTTGGAATCCTCATTGCTATGGCGAACTCAGGACCAGATTAAAGCAATGGATAACTGACTTTTGCAACAAGAGAATCATCTCAGGAGTTAAATATCCATGCATGAGACACTTTAAAACCTTATGTCTTTGTTTCTTTGAAGTAGAATACTTTAAAACAAAATTATTTTCTTTAATTTTCTATGCTGGCCTTCAAATGGCAGTTTGTTTCCTTTTGTAATACTCTCAATTAGAAGTTTACAGAAAAGTTTTATATGAGTAAAGAACACACTGGAACAAGTCAGAGACAGAGTTTCCTTCAAGCCTGGGATTATTTTCTTGTATAGTAAAAAGGACAGCACAAATTAACTTGAACTTGGTCATTTCCCTATATTCAATTCCTCTCTTGGAATCAGTATCCACTTCCCATAACAGTTTCTTCCACTTACTTCCAGGAACAATCTATGGTGCTACTCCCGGTAAAATGAATGTTTTCGGGCTTCATTGAACTAGCACAAGTACATCTTTGGACATGAGGTAACACGTGTTTCAGAGACAACTTACTAATGAGAAAATATGGAAATGTCATGGTTTATAAAACATTATCCATGTACATATGGCCATATAAGATGATGTTAATAAAATGAACCCTAAGATAGGGACACAACTTGTTTTTTCTTTCTTGTTATTGTTTTAATGTACTAAATGTACTATGTGATTTTTTTTGTTTCTCTTCTATTTTCTTCTTCCATGGTGTAACCCCTGTTTTCACTGTATTTGATGTTTTTAACCTGCACCTTGCATATACATTTTTTCTAATGAGGGGATGGGAAGGGAAATAAAATGCTGAAACAAAGATACAGTATGACCCATTGTAACAACGACATGAACAAGACACTATGTTGAAAACAAACTTTAAAACTTGGGGATGAGAGGGGGTAGTTTGGATGGTAGGGAGAAAAAAGATGACAGGGGAAAAGCAAAGAGGAGGTAACAATGTTTATTAGATAATGTATTTATTAACTTACTTATGTAACTAACCCCTCTGTACATCATTTTCAAAATAAAAAACATGAAAAAAAATTATCCTGGAGTACATTAAGTTGAAATTTCCTATGCTCTGTAAATTAAGACCAATTTTAAGTGGGAAGAAGGTTCTCAGAAACATTTTTTTGTGAGTATGTGTGTTGTTCATTATTTCCCAAGTGTACATAAGTTAACAGTAGGAGATACAATAAGAATAATAGGAGAAAGAGAAGTTCTGTGTTTAAGTATAATGGTCCAACACACTATAGAAGACTCTGCAAATAAGACAACTTTGAAACAATAAAGCCAAGGCCAGTATGTAGATCTATGGGAGTGATATAGAGAAAGCATTACTACTAATGAAACATGAAGGATGAAGCCACTCTCTTTCACCCACTAACTCTAAATCATGGTAGCTAATCATGCAAATTTGTAAAAAGTAGAATGGAAGAATTATTCTGGTTCCAAGGAAGTCAGATATAAGAGTATGGACTTAATTGAGAAAAAAAGGCCATGTTGAGAAAGCAGGAATTATACTAGCAATGAACTGGTGGCTAAGATCACATTTCTTTTTCTATTTTTTCTTTCTTTTTCCTTTTCTTTCTTTCTTTTTTTTTTGTTTGAATTGTTGTGGGGCTTGAAGACTGGGCCTCCACTCTTCAGCACAAAGCTAGCGCTCTACCTCTTGAGCCACAGTGCTACTTCCAGTTTTCTGGTGGTTAATTGGATAAAAGTGCCTCAGAAACTTTCCTACTCATGCTGGATTTGAACTGCAATTCTCAGATCTCAGCCTCGTGAGTAGCTATCATTATAGGCGTGAGCCACCAGCATCCCGCTTAACATCACATTTCTAACAGTGTACATTCAGCATATGTAATGTGTATGTTTCTCTATCTTTATATGAATTCGAGTTAAAAATCTGGGCTACAGCTTTTGCGCTCACAAAAATGTTTCTAGTTTAAAAGTTAATACTCCTGGAAAAATAGAATGTAAGAATGTAAAGGAGTCTGGGAAGTTCAATTTGCATCCAGCCTGGGAGAACAGTCTTTGAGACACTATTTATAATTACCAGCCAAAAGCTGCATTGGAAGAATGGTTCATGTGATGGAATACTAGTTATGAGCAAGATTGCTGAATAGAGCTTGAGGTTTTCACATATATATACAAACATGCACATACACACAGAGACACTTATATGTGCAAACACACATATGAAACAACTCCCAGAATGTGTAGAAATGTTAGAAAATAATAAAAAAAAATGTCCTAAGGCTAGAATCAAGTGATAATTTTTTAATATTATAAAGTCCTCAAGTGAAATTTCCTCCAAAACTCTTGAGAATATTACATAGTTAAGGACCAGAGATAGTAAGAAAGTCAAGTAATCATTATTGAAGGGGTTGGATCCATGGAGGAATGAATCAGAGACCCCTGCAGGTGTATCTGAAAATGTTCGTATCCTGCGTCAAATGTTGGAAGATCTTCGAAAATACTACATAAATATTCTGAGCCAACAGTCTTTTGAAAAATATTATCAGAGAAGTTCAGAAATGCTACTCTGTATCAAGATTAAATAAACCAGGAAAGTATGGTAGGACAATGAGATACAAACCTGGAATTCTAGCACTCAGAATAAGACAGGAGATTAAAGAGTGGAATTATATAGTGATACCTTCCCTGTACTAGGAAATATAATTTTGTCTCAATGAAACAAAACAAGAAAGGAATAAAAAACAAGAAAGGAATATACAGTTGCAAGTTTGGGCTAATTTTGTCATTATGTTTTAAGAAGTCAAGTTTCCTATTGAAATGCAACTCATATATAATCCTCAGTTGTGTTTTAAATGCTGTCATAATTACAGAACATTATTAGATGCAAAATAGCTTATGATTCCCAACCAAAAATTTGAAAAAGTAAGCATCATTCTGTTGGACTCCAAAGAAATGATGAAGGATTACAAAAGCTTAAGCCTGGAGAAATAGCGAAGTTCATCTAATGTAAGACTTTGTAGACCTGACTAAATTAGAATTTAGATTTAAAATAAATGTTTTTGTTTGTAATTTTTCTTTGTAATTTCATATTCTATTTCATATTCTATAGGATAGAAGATTTAATTCACAAATTGACAAATGATTCTGGCATTCTATTTGCCTAAAATATTCTTTCAAGTGAGGTATAATTAGAACTTAGTTAATAGATAATTGCAACAGTTCCTGTGTAACATGATAATGTGAATAATCTAGACAAAGTTGCCAACAAATTTATGATATTAATTTATAAATTTAGAAAAGGCAGAATTTTTTGAGACTTTGGTGCACCATGGTATGAATAGAGTAATTGTGTGACATCCTTTTTCTTCTACCTATATATAACACAGGAAGAAATTTCCTTAATTACATACCTTTGTATACAATGAGAAAATGCTAGGTTTGGGGTTTGTTTTTATTTTGTTTTTGTTTTTTGCTTTGTCCTAGGGCTTAAATGTGGACTGGGGGACTGTCCCTGAGACTGTTTTGCTCAAGGCTACTGCTCTTCCATTTGAACAACAGTGCCACTTATGTCTGGCTTTTCGTGAGCAGCTTATTGGAGATAAGAATCTAAGTAACCTTCCTGCCTGAGTGGGCTTTGAACCATAAGCTTCACATATTCCTATTCAGATCTCCTGAATATCTGTGATAGATAAAAATATAGCTATAAATAATATTTGCAAGTGTTTTGATCTCAAGAATACCACTGGGGGGAAAATGATGCAGCAAAGTTTAGTGTAGCATTCTTTCCCCAATAAGAAGGGCATCACATTAGCAGAAGAGTAGTATTTTTTCACAATAATGACAAACTAGTCCTGATGGGAATTTAGGGAATTTTAAGGTCCACCTCACAAGTTGGAAACTGTTGGGCTAGTATAACTTTACAGCATAAAAACTTAGGATTGATGGTCATAGAAATAATAGTTTACTCTGATGAACATATGTTTACACTTGAGGAATTTATTATAGATACTTCATAGTTTTATCTTCTACCAGAATGTGGCTATTTTTTCTGTTGACTTTTAAATATGTACTCCCCCCCACTGAAAACTGCATTTATTGCAGAATAAAATGCAAACAGGTACTGTTTTGAATTTCTCTGGAATAGCATGTTCAGAATTTGAAAATGAGTAGTTAGTAGTCATAGGAATGTTGAAGAACACATATATTCTCTCCTCTTAACAATTAGTCAGTTTTCAATGTTAGGAGTTTCCATAGAATTGAACTGTTTTCTGTTTTAGTATGACAATACTAAAATAATGTTTTTTTCAAATTAATGGCAAGTATTTTCTGAAAATTTTGTATAGTTTGATAACACTCAAGTTGATGACCCTCTGATAAAGAAAGGGGTAATTAATACAAATTAGAAGACAAATAGGTTTCATTTTTTTAAAAAAAGTAATACACATAGAATAATATTTACTATACCAACATAGTGAAATTATATTTTATGTAGCTTATTTTTTAATTTGATTTTATTTTCCAAGTGATATATAGAAGGGGTCGCAGTAATTGTAAGGTAGTAAATACATAGCATGTTTAACTTTTTACCTCCTCCCTCATTTTTCTTATAATTTTCCTTAACCCCAATACCCCTTAAAAGTTGTAATGTAAATTTCCAACAAGTCTTTTGAGTATTGCTATTGCACTGGTTTGTCTTTTGCCCTTTGTCTTTCCATTTTGTTGTTCCTCTTCCCTTGCCAAATTAAGATATGTGTATATACAATACATAGGATCCTGAAATCAAATACAGCAGGGGATAAACCATAGGGGAAAACACAAAAGAAAAAAGAAATCAAATTGTACATTAAAAATAACAACCACAAAGAAAAACCTCTGTTTCCATTTCTAGGACTTTATTTTGCTCAGCATTATCTTATAAGGTCATATAAACATAACTATTGAGATATTCGGCTCATCTGGTAGAACTATTCTAGACATTTCCTACTTATTACAAATGAGGGAAACCATGGAATCTCTTTGTGTCTTGCTTATTTTACTTAGTAGGATATTTCCAAGTCTTTCCATTTCCTTATGAATTAGAAGCACAGAATTCCATCGTGTTTGTGTGTGTGTGTGTGTGTGTGTGTGTGTGTGTGTGTGTGTGTGTGTGTGTGTGTGTGTAACATTTTGTCAATTCGTCCATCAACTGAGAGGCATATTGGTTTAAGACATGATTGCAAGTAAGTACACTTAGGGTAATTAAAAAATGATAGATGCACTTCCCCAGGCATTCTAAAAGCATGATTTCTAAGTAAGGCAGGATTTTATGGTGGCACAAGTTTTGAGATATCTGGATGAGTCTATGTATATCTTGCACTGAATTAGGCAGGAAGATATCCAATATCATATAGGATAAAAATGGTAGTGACAAAATATTCCATTGAGAAAGATATAGGAGGTTGCCAGAAGTATGAAGTAGTTGAGATAATTTTGAAGAATTTAGAAATGCAAGCTCAGGTATGTCTCTTTAAATAATAATTATGTAAGTCAAAGTGCAAAAGAAGGGGAAGAGAAGAAAATAACTGATATCAGGTCATTGTCCCAAATCAGAGTATAAAACATAATCAATAACTTCCAAGTTAAAAAGAGACCAATATAATATGTCGCACTTAATTTAGGTACATGCAAAATATTTACTTGGCTTTTTCCTACTTTAATGCTCCAAAATAAATGTAGACATAGAAAAGTTATGTGATTGCCATTATTTCAACCTGAACACTAACTGTGATGAGCCCTCTTTTTCTTACTTTGCACTTCGAAAATAGTAGCTAAGTTAATGATGTTGTGGCTGATTAGAGGTAGACTAAGGGGCTTCTACTTGTACAATTATCCCAGAATAGTTTAAAGCAGTTTTTCTAACAAGATATCCAACTACATTTTCTGAAGTTGTGCTTTGAACACACCCTCACACTTGAGCAGATTATTTGAAATTATACTTCAGCATTTCCTTAGCACATTCTACTTTGTGCCTTTGTCTTCTTTGCACATTCCTTTTGACTTCATAGTTGCTCTATTTCCATTTCATCTGTAAAAACTGCTAACAACATTGTTCAACTACCACTTCTTGTTTGCACATGCCCAGTCTATGTATGAAGGTACTTTGTATATGTTAAGCAATAGGGTAGTACTCACTCTCTGAGGAGAAAAGTTCCACATTATGCCCACATTAGAGGGTGTAGAATTTAAAGCATTTTGAGACAGTGATATTAGAATTGAAAGGCTCCTTAGGGACATTTTCTTGGAGCTCATTAGTTTACCCAGGAGAAATATAAATATGCACAAAACATGGAGCTAATTAGTAAGTATCCGAATTAACACTAGATCCTAGATGTTGTGTTAATACAAGTCACCATTGTATTATTGTTACATCAGAATCCTTCCCTACTTACAAATATGGATGAGAAAATGAAAGAAAGGCATTAAAGCAAAATGTCTTATCTTTTTAGGCATTTAATCCTAGTGATGAGGGTAATGTCTGAACTCTTCCATTCAATAAACGTTTAAAGTTTATAAGAGTACTTCCTACTTATAAGAATTTGTGACATGCTGATTAACAGGGTTATTTCAGCATGGAGATATCCCTAACAAGAACTAGATTAATAGAGTATAGGACAGTTATGATGTGTCAATCAGTCATTTTCTATTCTAAAGAAGAATCAATTCGAGGAGTGTTCAGTAACATCAGTAACATCAGTGTTATTTGTCCTAGATTTATAATGAATAGGCTGATAAAATATCCAAACATATCTAAAGGTATTTCAATAAAATCCCAAACTGATATGGATACATGTGTCACTCATTGGAACTGTAGACAAATTAGTCTTATCTGTGCTGTAGTTCAATCTATAATGACCTGGCTAAACAAACTCTTCAAAAATTTTCACAGAATTCCTCTGAGTAAAGATCATGAGTTATATCTCTACAATTCTTCTAAGGTCAGGATAAAATCATTTGTTCCCAGCATTTAAAATAAACAGGATCTGTTGAATTCATGGATCCAGAATTTTATGGCTTCACATTCATATCTCAAAATTTTATTAATATGACTTTCACCAAAACACTGTTCTTATTGAACTTGTCTATGTCCTTTTAGTTTTCAAATCCAAATAGCATATTTCCTTCAATATCTTCCTGACAATTCTTTCCCTCCTTTAATTCTGTAAATCTGTTTTTATTACTTTCTTGTTCTTTGTTTATCTCTTTCTTCTATTCTTGTCCACTATAATGCTCACATTGCTCACATTTGTGTAAAAACTTTCCTTTTCCTCTTCCCTTTAATAATGCCCCAGATTTTATTATTCTTTTTCATATTAATGGTCGTGGATATTTTAATGATGTCTAAAAAGACTTATCTATGCATCTGTTTAACATAAATTTTAGAAGTATCAGAGAGTTTTTTCCTCTAAATCCATCATTTCCACCTGTAGTCCTTATTACCAAGAATATTTACTAACATGGTTGCCAGCCAGAGATGTGGAAGCACTTTAGATTTCTTCTTATCCTTCTACTTCCATCCATTAGATAAGATGAATGATCAAGATTTTCTCAGTTTCTGTCACTAATATAATTTCTATGTACTCCTTTTTATGCCCCTGAAACCGGCCTGTTTCAAATTCTCATCATTGGTCACTTAGTCCTAAAACAACCACTTACATAGTATGCTTTTTCCCCATAGACTTTTCATATTGTTCATCTCCATCACCAAATTACTACTCCATGTAAGCCCACAGAGTGAAGATCTCAGAAACAAATTCTAGTATCATTATTTACTCACTACATTGACTGTTGGCATTACATTTCTCATCTGTAAATGGATATAATCTACCAGAAATATTGAAGAATGTATTTGTTGACTTCTAGAGTAAGAAAAAAGAACAGTGAAGAGTCCTTACATTTTCCACCTTTCCTTGCAAATAAGAAAAGAGTCAAATTCAGTATGTTGGTTTAAAATCACAATTTTTTTCATGCAGAAACAAAAATAAGTCATCATCAGGCCACACTGTGGTCATCATCCTCATCAAAATTATTATCACCATCATAAGTGCTAATTATTGAAACTCTGATATGTGTCTATGACTTTGCTATTATTTGTCTTTTGATTAATAATTTTAATGTTACCACTGTGCATACATCCATATTAAAATTTTGAACAAATAAAGAAACAAAAAAAACTATACCATATTAGGTAGCTTGACTATGTGCTTATAATAAATTATGGAATAGATTTTTGAAACATTGCAAATTCCTAACCAGTATGAATTAACTTCCTCTCTCTCCGTCACTACACACATATATTTAAGAGTTTGAACAGAACTTTTTTCAAGTGATATACTGTAAATGTTACTACAATATCATGTGTATATCTAAAATTTCCTTTAAAGTAATAATCTCTACTTTCAAATCAAGTATTAGTTATTTTATTCTTAGAAACTTTTAGATAAAGACTGTATATCTTTGAAATGAAAAAGGTCAAAATAGTAGCATAAAAATTTTAGAGGGAGTCTTTCTTCAGAAATACATACACACACACACACACACACACACACACACACACACACACACATATATATATATATATATATATATATATACGTTATGTGCAGAAAGACATACATTTTTAGAGATTATTTGTCATCAGAAATATGTACAAATATCTAAATTTCTGTGTAGAACCATGTACATTATAGTGAAAGATACAACTTAAAACATAATTAAAATTTTAAAAAAATATCAAACCAAATGCGAGTGACTCATGCTTATAATTTGAGCTATTCTGGGTGCTGAGATCGTAGAATTGTGTTCGAAACTAGCCCAGACAGAAAAGTACTTGTTAGAGTCTTATCTTCATTAATCACTAAAAACAGGAATTAGCTCTGTGCTTCAAGTTGTGGAATGCTGGCCTTGAGCATAAAAAGCCTTGGAGACAATGCCAACGTCTTGCAAACAAGAACAACAACAACAAAATATATCACATTAATTTCACAAAAGCAAATTTTAACTGCTGTGAACATTTCTTAGAAACATGAATACATGCCCCTGGAAAATGTTAAGTAAAAGTATAGAATATTTACTTCTATGTTAAAGACATGACTATTTAGATTGTTTAAGATATTTAGGTGATGATTAGGAATTAAGAATAATGAGAGTTGGGTAATAGATTGGGACTGGACTTTTATTCTATTTTACAGTAGTAGTAAAATGATATGTGTAATGATTATATAAACTTATTCTTGCTTAGTATATGAATTATATTAAGTGATAAACATTTTTAAATGATTTCCAATGCAAAGGGTTATCAGTTCTTTTTTAATTTCAAAACAATTAAGAAATGTATTCCAAGGCTAGTTTGCTCTAAGACTATATTTGTTTTCTAAAATTAATTTAGGAATGAGTTAAGATTTAGATAACTCTGCACAGCAGAGGAGAGTGAGAGGGGATAGAATGATGGACCACATAGGAGCTGTATGTCATTGGTACTGTATTTCAAAAAACAGAAAGACTTCAGAGAAGAGAAAGAGGAATATAAGGTGTCCTGTATCAAGTTTCGTTTTAATCCACCTAATAGTTTTGACTGAGAGTCACAGAACATGGAAAAACAGAAAATAAAATAGAAAATAAAGCATTGTAAAAAACTGTTACAATGTAAGGAAATTGTAATAGGAAGATGATAATTAATTTCTAAAGAAATAAAAGAAAGAATAGGTAAACTCTAAAGGGAAAAAGAATGAAGAGAGAAAAGAAGCAAAGTAAAACCTTCATCAATTACAAACATAAGAGTTTGGAAGTGGAAAGGCAGTAGAAATATTGTAAATAACAATAAAATAACAATAAAAATTGCTAACGTGGATAGAAGATGGATCACATTTTATCATATATGATTTTGAATTCATAGGAAATGAAAATTTTAAAGTCATAATTTAAAACACTATTTGAATTATAACTAGACAGTATAGCTCAATGGTAAAACATTGGCCTAACATATGTGAAGCAATGGTGTGATCACCCACACATTACAAAGTACACACAAAGCACCCACACAAAAACCCCACATTAACACAGACACACACACAATTTGGAATATTGATATTATCATATTAAACAGAGGAAATTATCACAAATAGTAAAAATATGTTAATATGAAATCATATTATTGCTCATACTATTTAAAAGTTTAGTAGAAATAAAATAGTCACAATATAATTGGATTCTTATAGATCAACTAAATTGAAAATTAAGACATAGAAGACATGAGAACCTTTGCAAACAAGTTTTAAATAATAAACATTTTGAAACATGTTAACTTTTATTTTGGCAGAAAATTGATGTTAATGGTATTTTAACTCAAGATTTAGAATATGATAACCAGGGGCTCTATATCTCGCTAGAGATGGTTATATTTCTAATCATTTCACTCTTGATACTTTTATAATAAGGTCTCATCATTTCAAAGCCTCTCCCGAATCACAAACTCTACTTAAAATTCCCACCATAGCTAGAAAATGGAAGCCACAACTCACCATGCCCTGCTCAAACTTTTTTAATTCAAGTACAAATATTTCCAAAAAGTGACCAGGTAATGAAGCCTTCTTAATAAAATATGTGCTTCTTGAAAACACAGTAATGACAAATATGTTTAGAACCACAAGAAATTAAATTTATTTAAATTCACCAACCATATAAAATTAAGAAAATAATTTTTAAATATTCATGTTAAATATTTTAAAAGCAAAATATGTGTCTAAATAATTTACATGTGTAAAACTCATGCAAAATTAAATTAACTAATCCTATGACTCTGAAAAAAGAATTACACTCAAGAAACAAAAGAAAATAATTAAGTTCAAAATTTGAAATTTAGAAAATAAAATGAAATGCATTCTTTAGTTGACTTAAGTAACTGTAAACCCTCTGTATATCAATTTTATAATAAAAATGCATGAACAAAGAAAGCAAAAATACCCATTGATCAATAGCAACAGCTAAAGCATCAGTATTTCTTTCTTTTACTGTACAAGAAAATCGATGGATGGGATAACAATGTTCTTTCCATTAAAAAATATACACATTACCTTACTTATGTAACTGTAACCCCTTCGTACATTACCTTTACAATAAAATTAAATTAAAATTAAAAATAAACTAAATAATATACCAATTAAGAATTCTTAGAAGCCATTGTTTAAAAACTTTGTAAAAAGATGCCCTAAGTACCCAAGGAATATACTTTGATGATACTATTTAAATACTTAAACTTCAGCAGAGAAGCAAAAAGTTTACAAATGTTATAAAGTAAAATAATAAATCAGAATATATTACTATTAATAAAAATCATAAGTTGAATTTATAGTGGTAATCAAATATGTGAGAAATGAGACGAATTGCCATCCATGTGCAGTTAATAAGTGAGAAAGAATTTGCTAGGTCTTTTAAATTTATCTTAAGATAATGAAGAAACTATTTTGTCATATCATATGATAATCAGATAAAGATGATATTAAACCAATGAACAGATTGTACTAAGTTTTGGGATGTTAATGTATTTACCTATTTTTGTTGTTGGTAATTGTGGGGATTTCAACTTGGAGTATTGTTCTTGATAGGCTGGCGTCATATCAGTGGTTAATTTTAGAATAGGGGTTCCCTTTCCACCAGAACATGCACCCAATCTGTCCTTTTAGCCTTCCCATCATCAATGGCATCAGAGTTGCATACCAATTTGTCTAGCTGCCAACCTTGGCTGGCCTGGATTCTGCAGTCCTTCCAATCTTAACCTCTAGATAGTGCAGGATGGTTGAAATGATCAAATGCACCCAGCTATACATTGAGAAGGAGGTCCACTAAACTTTTGGCTTGGGTTCTGTTCTCAAGCCTCCTAAGTAGTTAAGATTAGAGATGGGAGCCCCTGGTGCCAAACAGTAACAATATTTTTAAAGCAACTAGACATATATATGAGTTAGGCTTGGGATTACTTCAGGAAAAGAATAAAAGAGCAGTGAAGCATAAAGGACAATCAGAATTTTAACTAGCTACTCAGAGGCTGAATCAGCTTAGCTAGCTACTCAGGAGACTGAGATCTGAAGACCACTGTTCAAAGCCAGTCCAATCATGAAAATACATGTGATTATCTCCAAAAAATCAGAATGCAGCAATGGCTCGAGTTGTAAACCACAATGAGGTATAAGCCTAGTTGATAACTAGTTCTTATATAACCAAAAATATTTCCCTAGGACAGTTTCTGGTATATGTTAGTTACTATCATTTATTCCTCCAACTGGAGTTATTCCTTCTCTTCTATCACAACTGTTAATTAGTCTGTGCCTTTTTGGTGCAATGACTGACCAAAAAGATTTCCAAATCTCACTTAGACTAGCCTTCTCTGTGATTAGCAGTGACCTCTCAAAAGCCTGGAATCTTTGAATTTCCAGAATTCATCTTCACTTGACATCTAAGTACATTCCTGGCATTAACTGCAGTGATCTAATGAACAAAACATTTTTTTCAACACAGTATCCTAATATAGGCAAAATGCATGAATTAGGGACTGTTGTCAGGTATCAATATGGAAGAAGCAATTATATATCCCAAGTATGTGTTCTTTATTTTGCATTTACTAACTGTTTTGTTTTGTTTTGTTTTGTTTTTGACAGTCCAGGGAGCTTAAACTCAGGGCTAGGGAATTATTCCTGATCTTTTTTTTTTTTTTCTCAAAAAAAAAAAAAAAAGCCACCACTCTACCACTTGGGGCACAGCACCACTTTCAGTGTTTTTCTGTGATGAATTGAACCCAGGGGTTCATGCATGCTAGGCAATCACCACACCATGAGGTCACATTCCCAGAGCTCTAAATGACTTTCTTAAGATGGCATTACATTCATTCCATAACTATGTATCATAATTTTGGCCAGGTGGTAGAAAATGACATACAAAACAATACTAAGTCCAATAAGGCTGGATGGACAATGAAAAACCGTCATGGTCTAGCCAGGGCACAGAGGGGCTTACCTCAAGGAGCTGGTTAAACAGGCTGAGCAAGACAGCTCCTAACCCACAGCCTACCTCCAGAATGAGAGGGCCACCTTGGGTTCCAGCCACATGGGGACGCTGGGCCACCTCCTCCAGCACGCATTAAACCATTTCCTGTGAGAGAGATAGAGAAAGAAAGTCAGAATTACACTTAAGCCTGGTGCCCATGGCTCAGACCTCTAATCCTAACTACACAGGAGGCTGAGATATGAGGATCGTGGTTCACAGCCAGCCCGGGCAGAAACGTCTGTGAGACTCTTATCTCCAAAGAAGCACCAAAAAACTGGAAGCGGCGCTGTGGCTTAAGTAGTAGAGTGCGAGCCTTGATCTGAGGAGCTTGGGGACAGCGCCCAGGACCAGAGTTCAAGACCCAGACTGACAAGAATTGGACTTCTTGACAATAATAGCACTCATTTTCCCAGGGAGCATGGCAGAGAAGTCAGGCCAAGCTTCCTGTAAACTGGAGGTCATGAGTATGTCACCTGGCTTCTACTTGCCTCTGTATCCCCAGCTGCAAACCTGAACACAGTGAAGGATCCCCTTCCTTATGTGGATAAGGTAAGGATGAAAGAGAGCTATGTTTTGTTTCACAATCCCTCAACTGTTCCACGATTAATAACAGGCCCCACCTGAGCCTTTTCCAGGTAACTTCCTTTCATTTGCTCACAGAATTGCCAAGAACCGTATCTGATGGCCGCTCCCTCTGTGCCCTATACCAGAGATCCCTCTGTATAAATCCCTTGTTTCCTCACAATTGTCCCAAGAGGAGACTGAGGTCCAATTGGTTGAGGCCTAACCCAGGGCTTAGCCTGTGGTCAAAAATTGGCTGCCGTGCACTAAGAGTTTGAGATAATCCATCTAAATCGATGCATGACCATGGTGCTACATGTCTACTATCCCAACTACAGAGGACCAGGCCTGGTGGAGCATGCCTGTTACAGATAGGAGGACCATGATCCAGCCCAGCCTGACCATATATTAGTCTCTATCTTGGAAATGCCCAAGACAGAAAGGCTTGGCTCACATGATGGAAGACCTGACTGGCAAGCATAAGGCCTTGAGTTCAAACCCTAATATACCAAAAAGAATCTGAGGCCCGGTACCAGATGCTCATGCCTGTAATCCTAGCTACTCAAGAGTCTGAGATCTGAAGATCACAGATTAAGATTTAAAATAGCGTTGGTGTCACCCATCAGACATTATGGTGAGAAGACCCGGAGTCTGACCTATGCTGGTGCACTCCATATTCACAGGGTGCACATCCTTACTAAGTTCTGGCCACACAATCTGTCCCCCTGGGAAACCACCCCCTGTGGGACACACCCCCAGGTCCTCCCAAGCTCCCACTGCCACCAACCAGGCCCAAGGGAGTAGACAGCTTCAGGGCACACAAATCCCTTGGTCTTGTAATTTAATGGTGATGAGTCCCCTTCAAGCACCTTACCCTTCCAGGCCCCTAGACCTCAGCCGTGAAGCCCCCAAAGATAGCAGGAAAAGTTACCAAAGGGTCCAACTATCTTTGTTGCAACCCACTTCTACACACACACAAATCCAGACTGGTGACAGAAGACTCATCCATGCAGCACCTGAAATTTGCCAATTGATCACTCACCTGAGCACTGTCAGGATGTACAAGTAGAAAGATGATCTCTCTCTCTTGCTCTCTCTCTCTCTAATGCGCACACACACACACACGACTCAGAAGTGCCTCTGTTCATTCCTCATCTGGCACAATGTACAACCTGGAGCATGGAGGTTCCCTTGAAAGAACCAGAGGCTCCCACCCAAGGGGAGCACCACTCAAATGAAACAGCACCACCACGCCTCTCCCTTTCTCCAGGGCCAGATCCTCCCCCTTGGGAACAACCAGCCTTGACCACATTCACCAAAACCCTAAGCTAGGATGCTGGGTGAAGGAGTCCTGAGACAGGTGTCTCTTCAGAGCCTGGAAAAGGAAACTAACAGAGGGTCATGGTGACCTCAGAGGGGTGTCTGACCAGGGGTGGGGGGAAATGGATGGAGTCCTAAGGATACATACATCGACATACACCTTACTTCTAACCTACATGCTCCTGGGCTAATTGGTGGATTCTTGGGGAGGACGAGGAGATCAAATGGAACAAGAGCACCAGCACATGCTGGCAGAGCTGGTGATGATCCTGTGAGAACTGTTGACAGCTGAGGGGTAGGGGAAGAGGCCGGGTGTATGTGTGAGGGGGGTTGGGGTATTCATCCCAGATATTCACCTTCTGCTTTGACCCCCAGCGCCCTTCACCTCCCTCCTGGGCTTTTCTGGGACCCTCTTCAGGTGAAAGGATGACCAAGCACAGAAGACAAGGGCTCAC
This sequence comes from Dipodomys merriami, assembly GCF_024711535.1. Lineage (NCBI taxonomy): Eukaryota > Metazoa > Chordata > Mammalia > Rodentia > Heteromyidae > Dipodomys > Dipodomys merriami. The sequence goes on along the minus strand of NW_027206435.1, from coordinate 496,045 downwards.
ACAGCAAGGGGGGTGTCTATCTTATGCATCCAACAACAATCATGTCCAGAAGAAAAGAAAAGACCAGAGAGAAGGCAGGTATGGAGGTGCTGCTCCCCACCTTTGACTAAAGCCACCAAGTTCCCACTAGGGAGAAAAAGGGTGCAGATGCATGGCTCTGTGTCTCCCACTACTCCAGGCCAGGGACGATGTGGCGCCCCCTCTTCACCCATCACTGTATCTGCCCTTTTCCTGGGACATTGGCCGCTAGGGATGGGGATGGGATCCCCGGGTTGACACCCATCCCCTACCCTTTTGGCGCATTAGTGGCAGAGCCCTGGCTGGACTGTTGGGTATGAGGGAGGTGCAAGTCTGGGACCTGGGGGGGGGGGTCTCCAGGTACGAGTGTCACAGGGTGCAGGCCCACTGGGTGGCCACTCACATGTGCTGCTGGGAGAAGTTGTTGGCTGATGCTCCTGGTGGAGTGAGCAGCAATGGAGGGGGCATTGCAGACACTCAGGTCCAGAGCCGAGGACCAGGGGCCGGGACCAGGTCATGGTTGCAAGCTTACCAGAAGCTTGCCACCACCTGAGGTTTGAAATGTGGTGCCTTGGAGGAAGCAGAGGAGGGGGCTGGGAAGCAGGATGGCACATCAAATTCCTACTCCAAAGTAGTTTCAAGTCTCTTGCTCACTACTCAGCCACCTCTACCTTCTTCAACTGCTGGTAGTGGTGACAACCAACCGAGGGAATCCCGGGGGTACACGGCAGCATGGAATGTGGGCATGGCCACAATTCTTGTATTCCATTGGTCAGAAAGAAACATGAAAGAATGGCGTTGTGGCAAGAATCCTGTGATGCAGGCAGCATGTACAGAGTCAAGATGACAGCAACTCCCCCAGCCACTTTTTCTGGGAACTATGTCCAATTCAGTTGGGCACAAGAGGGTGACCTGCTTTAGTCAGATGGCTGCACAGATTCTTGTGTATGTCTGTTGTCAGTCCCAAACCTTGAACTCAGGATCTGGGCACAGCCCATGAGCTGCTTTTGCTCAAGGCTAGCCCTCTACCACAAGAGCTACACGGCTCTACTTCTGGCTTTGTTGGCACTGAAGTTGGACAGGAGTCTCAAGGACTTTCCTACTTAGGATGACTTTGATCCTCCCATCACAGCCTTGTAAGTAACAAGGAGGATTGCTGAGAGCCACTGCTGCCTGCCTCATCATTGGTCTTGCTGATGTTCTTGGACAGACTTATGAGTTCCCTATCCTCGGGTTTAAGTGGTGAGAGCTGGAGCCCACAGTTCGAATCCTGGTCCTGACACCTCCAAATGGCAAGAGATCCTAAGAAATCAATTCCTATCCATATGATTGCCAATGGAATGCGATTAATGTCATGAATTAATGAGCAGTTGTTGAGTTATTCTATGAAAAATTTATACACAATTATATTATAGGACACTGATCGATTTTAATTAATACTTTATTAAGCATTTAAACAATCACATTCATAAAATGGAGGCCTAATGAAATACCGAAGAATTGGACCTCATATACTATAAAGGTGCCAATTTTTCTGCCAAGACTGGGATTGGAACTCATGGTCTGGGTAACTCTGTTGCACTGTGTGGGGCGGGGAAGATTTCCTCCTTGAAGACAAGAAATTCAAGTCTGTTCCTTAGGCCTGAAATTGATCCCCACCACTAGAAAACATCCTACAATTTACATATATGATTTATATTTATATACATATGTTGACTCCATATTGCATTCAGTGGAGTTTTTCATTTTATTTTTTGTTTTAATCATGTATTGACCGTTTATTTTATTGACTATTATGACACATAGAACATTGATTACATTGAATATATAGTATATAGGTCTTCATATGTATTCCACTTCATACCTGACACCCAGAAGATTCACAGTAAAGGAAAACATGTGTCAACATCAGCTTCTTACTCCACGGTTCATTGTTTGGGAGTGCTGGCATCTGAACTCATGGCCTACAAGGCCAAATTCATGAATGGGTGAGTGTCAACACGCCATCCTGGGGCAAATTGAGCTGACAGGCAGTTCCTAGGACCTGAGATCGAGCCCCAGGGGTTGACAAAATAAGAACAGATTGACACACAGATGGAAGTATACTAATAAATATATATCTTTATAGCATGCCAGACATGTCTGTCCATTATTCACTTATATAGACTACATTTGTACCAATTCTTGGGTATTTATTATGCCTCCATGTAATTATTGTTATTGTTTTCATCCTTAACCTATTAATGAAATCAATCAGTGTCTTGAAATTATTGTGTTCCTGTAAGTAATAGTATTCTTTTAATGCCTCATAATATTAAATAAAACCAATCAGCCTCCTAAAATTATGCTAATTTTATAGAAGCATCATTTACAATCAACTTATTCAACCGTGACATTGATAACATTCCATTGTTATTCCTATGGATGGGAACAAGTATCTTAGTATCTCCTGCCATTGGTTGTGTCAGGACAGGGATTCGAAATCAGGGCCTACCTTGCCATGTGAGCTTATTGCTTCCCCGGTATTCTGCCAGCCTTCAGCAATGCAAGGTGAAGTACACTTTGCAACAGTGTCATTCAGACCCAGGAGGGTCACCATGCAAAGAAAGAAAACATAAAAAGCTATCTCACTGCCACGCCGACCCCAGTAGAGTCTGCTTAGCATGGGAAACCATCTATCAGACCATGATAGGGGCCTTGAGACCTATCTCTGAGTTTTGGGACTTCACCGAAGTCTACCTCAGAGAATGGGGCTTTACAGAATCCTATCTCCAAGTTTTGGGACTTCACCGAAGTCTACCTCAGAGAATAGGGCTTCTAAGAGGCCTACTCCTGGGAAAAGGCTGGAAAAACCCCTGGGAAAAGATGTGTTTCTGTCTTTCTTTTCCTCATAAGAGTGCCTATTAATCTTTTACTGTTTCAGCTGTTCATTGTACTTACTCATTGTCAACGTTCCCTTATTCAAAGCTCTTTCTTAAGAGTGTTGATGACTCCAATATCTGATGAGTGTCTTAAAAATATGACTAACTCACCAGAGTTAAGTGCTACCCTGAAACCCCTCTTATGGAGGCTAGTAGACAAGCCATAAGCAAATATAAAAGTATTGGGGGTTTCACAAAGTCACTCCAGCAGAAGGAATTGTAAGAAATTTACAAGAAGCTGTAGGCGCGGCTAGAACAGAAAGAATGTATCGCAATTGCTGAGATAACTACTTAGGAGAAAGAACTTCCTGTTACTCTCTTTCATTTGTTAAGAGACTTGCTAGATCTAGGCCTCCATGGTGCTTACTATTAAAGAAGAAACAGGAAAGATCTTAATGGGACAGTTAAGGCCTCTATAGAAAAAAGTAGTGGTTAATTGGTGACAATCATTGAAACCCATTGTATTTCTTAAAAATAGAGGTAAAGCCGGAAACAAGTGCCTATCAGGCGACCAGCTGGTGACCACCCAAGAAAGAAGCCATGCAGCCATATTGTGTAACCTTTTGCCCTTTCTCATGAGACTTCTGTTATAAAAGTTTGCTATCCTCTGCATTAAATCGCACTCAGCACTCAGCACTCAGCATCCACTCCTAATGTGTGTGAGTTGTCTGTTTGCCATCTCCCCATCCTAGTCCAGGTTCCTCCCCTAGGTATCCTCCGTCGTCCCGACAGAACCCGGTCCGCGGCATCTCACAACATTTTTCTGTGCATTTTTTCCCTGCAAGGCCTGGGGGTTTAGGATCCCAGGAGCAGCTGTGGGCCCAGTGGCTCCATCCCAGCCTTGAGTGATCAAAGCTGAGGCAGAGTTGCCATGACATGATTTCAAGTGCCGTGCTGAGCATAAAATAAAATAAAATAAAAAATAAATGAGCTCCCTGGCTTGCAATTCGCGCTGTTTATTCTGCCCAGTTTTGGGTTTGAACTCAGGGTCTGGGTACATCTGCAGCACTGTGGATGAAGGGGAATCTTACCATACTTGAAGATAAGAAAGTCAGGTCTGTTCATTAGGCCCGAATTCAAGCCCCAGCTCTGGAAAGCATACTATCTATATACATTGTAAAGATAGGATGTATACTTACCTATAGATGTTCAGTCCATACATGTTTGGTGTGGTTGTTCCTTGTATTTTTTATTCATTTATTCACCATTGATTTTATTTACTATGATGACACCCACTCCGTTTATTACATTAATGATATACTATCACATAGCATCTAGATTTGTAGACATGTTCTCCATCATGCCTAACACCCAGGACTCTGAGAGAAAAGGAAAATAATTTTCACACTCAGTTTCTTACTTCATGATCCACTTATTGGTAGTGCTGGGATCTGTCTCAGGGCCTAGCAGGTCCAATTGTTGAATAGGTCAAGGTGAACAAACCAGCCTGTGAGCAACTAAGGAGCTAGGCCATTCCCAGGATCTGACATCGATCCTCAGGGTGCCCCACGACAGCCATAAATTCATTATTTAAACATAGTATCTATATTAACATATATGTTTGGACAGCATCTTGCATTCAGTGTACTTTGTATTGTGTATTTTACTGAGTATGGTGACAGGTATAACTGTGATGACATAGATAACAACCTGTTCTTATGGTTATAGGGTTGCCTATGCATTCTCCATCTTTGTTGAGACCCAGGACTTTCACAGGAGAGGAAAACATGTGCAATGTTTGCCTTCTGACATAAGGATGAATCTTTTGTCAGTGCTGGGATTTTAACTCAAGTAGCTCTGTTGCACAGTGGGGGAAGGGGAAGCTCACCATCCTTAAAGACTTCAATGTCAGTCCCAGTCCAGGGACTAATTTGAAGCCCCAGCACTGGACAAAATAATAAGCCCATCTTTTTTAAACATAGGATCTCTCTTTACCTACAGGTATCGTATGCATCTTGCATTCAGTGTAGTTTTTTTTATTTATTTTATTTTTTATTTATTCATGGATATATTGTGTATATTATTGAGTATGGTGACAGATATAACTGTGCTGACCTGGACAACATATTTCTATGGCTATAGAGTTGCATATATAGCATTCTCCATCCTCTCTGAGACCCAGGACTTTCATAGGAGATGAAAGCAGGTAGATCGATTGGATTCTCACATAAGAATGAAACTTTTGGCTGTGCTAAGATTTGAACTCAAGGCCTACCAGACCCAATTGGTGAAAGGGTCATGGTGAGCACACCAGCCTATAGCCACTAAGGAGCTAGGCCATTCCCTGGACCTGAGATCAAGCCGTGGTGGGGGACAATATAGTCATAAATTCATAATTAAACCAAGGATCTATATTTCCATACATGGGTGGGCAGCATCCAATTTTAGACTCAACTGTTGCATGAACTACTCTTTCAATTGGTATTCGTATGCATAGGAAAAAGTCCCTTGCGATGTCCTGCCATTGGTAGGTGTCAGGACGGGTTTGAACCAGTAACCTATGTTAACAGGTTGGACTATGGTTTCCCTGATAGCCCACCAGCTTTCAGCAATGGCAGGTCAGCTCCAGTTTGCAACCAGGTAATTAAGACCCAGGATAGTCACCTTGCAAAGAAAAAAAATCATAAAACCCTCCAGCCCTCTACAGCTCACCACTTTTTGTGCTTTCTAACTTTTTTTTTCTTCTTGCAAGCCCTCTGGTCCTAGGATCCCCTGATTGAATATGGGTCCAGATGCTGCACCCCAGCCTAGGGTGATCGAAGCTAAGGCAGAGTTGCCACGACATGAGTTCAAGACCCATGGTTGGCCAAAAAAAAAGAACAAATAAAAATTAATTAATTAATTTAAAAAATAAAGCTCACTTGTTTGGAATTTCTGCCAGTTTTCTTTCCTAGCCTGGGATTTGAACTCAGGGTCTTGGTAAATGTGTAGCAATTTGTGGGAAGGTGCAGCGTTGTCACTACTTAAATTCAAACCCTGTGCCAAGCCAAAAATAAAAAAAAATAAGTCACTGACCAGGGCAGGGGGTGTAGTTGTGGAGATGGGAGAGAAGGTAAGGTAGGAAGAATACAGATGAGGAGGCAACAATGCTCAAGAGGAAATGTACTCATTACCTTGCTCATGTAACTGTAACCCCTCTGTACAACATATTTACAATAAAAATGTACAAAAAAAGAAACAATGTAGTTCTCAGAGAAGCACTTTAGGGGTAAAGGAAGGATGTCTGAATAGCTGTACAAAATTCTCCACTGTATTTTTGTTTAATGTTCAGTATGAAACTGAATAAACATACCTGCTTCCTTTAAAAAAAATTAAGTCTCAGTCTTGGAACTGGGGCCAGTATTTCTGCCATTGCTGGGATTTGATCTCACTGTCCAGGTAACTCTTTTGCACCATGGGTGAAAGCGAATCTCACTGTCCTTGAGGAAAAGAAATTCAGGATAGAGTTCCCAGGGCCCGAATGAAGGCCCTGCAATGGAAAAACTATTTTTATACATGTGTAATATATGATATATACTTACATATGTATGTTTACTACATATTATGATTACTATTGATTTTGTATTTTATTTTTATTTGAGTCATTAATTTATTGTTTTATTATACACATAATATTTATTACATTTTGAACATACATTATAAAATTATACACAATAATTTAGGACATTAACTCATTTTTCATTAATATTTTATTAAGTGTTGAAACATGATACATAATTAAATGGAGACATTTGTCACAGTCTTCAGTTTAGAGTCTCACTCAAGTATGAGCTGTGTTTTACCTTTGGACACCTTACTATAGTGATCTCTTTAGATGATTTATAGTCAGAAACATTTTCTTGAGGATAGGCAAGTTGAGGGATAAAATTGTAAGGGTGGGGCAAGAAATGTGGCTTAGTTGTAAAGAGCTCACTCAGCTTGCATGAATGCCAGGGTTTGAATCCTCAGTGCCACATACTCAGAAAGAGCCAGAAGCTCAAGTGGTACAGCACTAGCCTTGAGAAAAAGAAGCCCCAGTACTGTCAAAAACAATAGGCCAGATGCCAGTGGCTCACACTTGGAACCCTAGCTCCTCTGGAGGCTGAGATCTGAAGACCACTGTTCAAAGTCAGCCTAGACAAGGAAAACCTGTTAGACTATTATCTCCATTGAACCAACAAAAGCCCACGTGGCATGGTGGATCAAGTGGTACAGTATTTGCCTTGCTCAGGAAAAGTGTCTAGACATGATTCAATTCACACAACTCGAAAAAAGTAAGTACTTTTCCTATTTGCTAATTAGGAGAACATTCTCTGGGAAATGAACGCTGATGTAGACCAGAATTGAAGTCAGAGCTCAAGGTTCAAGTGTAGTAGATCCATATGCCCAGCCTCTCAGACTCTAGCATTATAACCTGTGTCCTACGGGGTTCTGAAAGGTCCAATGTTGAAAGACTTAATATGCTCCCCAAGCACTTTGTGATGAACAGTTGACTTGTATTGTCGATGTCATTACACTTCTGAACCCAGCAGAACAGCAGTGGCTCACACCCGTCACCTAGCTCAGGAGGCTGAGATCTGAGGATCACAGGGTGAAGCCAGCCAGAGCAGGAAAGTCTAGGACACTCCTACTTCCAATTCTGAAATGTCAGATGTTCAAGAGCTTCCTGTGTTTCTCTTGGTGATGAGAAGTTACTTGCACTCTAAATGTTCTTAGAATTCTTGAGCTATAGAAGCAGAAAAGAAACATTTTTTACCCATCCTGGGTTCAAATGAAGTTTTCAGGATCCAAGCCCTAGCCGTGTTAGCAGGAAGAACTCCAGTGTAACACTGTATTTGAAAGACAGAAAACAGTTTCAAAAGACATGCTAGGTGAAGAGACCTAGGCCTGCAGGATTAGGAGGCAGAATGTACATAATCAACAGGGAAGTCAGCTGCAAAAGCACTTCATGCATTCCAGGCACAGCTAGCAATGGGGGGGATCCATGAAACATTTGTTAGAGTTACATCAGGATCAGGCTTTTCTCAGCCTCTTCAAACAATGACTGATTAACCTTCTCCCTCAGGTGAAGGGAGCCTCAGGCTATCTTTAGGTTAACAATAGAGAGACAGTTTAGTGGGGGAGAGTGGAGGAACAGAGAAGAAAAACCCTGCTCTCTGTCTTAAGGAGTGGGGTTTTGACTCTCTATCTGTCAGATTTAAAAGACCGTTCTTCTACCTCTGCCAGTCCATTCTCCTTCCTTCATTCTGCATATCATTAATGCAAATTCCCAGTCCAAGGAGAAGCAGGGCCCTTTCTCTTCTGTCTCCAAGCACCTGAGTTAGAACTTGACTCTGCCCTCTTGGCTCTGGGGCCTTTTGCTGCCTGAGAAGTGGGACAGATACAGTCTTCCTGCTCTGTGGTTGTGTGAAGACAATGTGGTGGCCTGGCACCCTGCAGAAGGCCTCACACTGAGAAGTATTCCCTTCTTTCCTCCTGACGTCCAAGATCTATCTATCCACCTACCTACCTACCTACCTTCCTACCTACCTAAGTAGCTAGTGATCTCTTACCAGTTCTTGGGGTGAATTCAAGGCCTGGGCACTGTCTCTAGCTCTCTGCTACTTGAGACAAAGCACCAATTCTGGCTTATTTTCTGTGTGCTACTGAGGAATTGAACCCAGGGCTTCTTGCATGCTAAGCAAGCACTCTCTCACTAATCCACATTCCCAGGCCCCTCATCTTTTTCTTCATGGTAGTTTTTACATAAGTATGCTCCAATTTTATGTCCCCAAGTTAAATTTTCTGAATATTGGTTATTTCTATGAACCCTAAACTTTTCTTCCCCTGCATGATTTGTGACTGTCCCTGCCTTGGCCTCATAATAAAATGTAAATAAAGGCTGCTGAGAGCTTAAGTGTGCATCATATAAAGAAACAGGCCTGGAACCCTGGAAGAGTAAAGCTATGTGCTTGAAATGAAGAGAATGATGCAGTATGTCCAATGAGTATATCTAAAAATAAATCAGTAAATAACGCAGAAGCATTGAATATCGTCTGTTTGCACTCAGGGTGGTAATATACACACATAAATAGGTAGGGCATTGATACATAATTTGGTATTCTCTTTTTAAGTTTATTTTGTGGCCATCCCAGGGCTTAAACTCAAAGCCCGATGCGTTCCTCAGCTGTTTTGCTCAAGGGTGAGGCTCTACCACCCCCACAGCTCCACTTCAAGACATCTGGTCATTAATTGGACATAAGCACCTTCCAAACTTTCTTGCCTGGTCTGGCCTGTTTTTCCTGCTGGGCTTTCTCTCTCAAAGCTGGAGCTACCCTCTGGGCCAGTGCTCCACTTCTGATTTTCTGTTGGTTTTTGGAGATAAGAGTCTCAAAGACTTTCCTGCTTGGGCTGGCTTGAACAGCAATCTCCTGAGGAGGCTTCAAGCGGCTTTCCTCAAGGATTCGCCAAGGAGGTGCTCCACACAAATCCTTAGTCTACATCTTGAGACCATGAGCTCAGAGCAGAAGCTCAGAGCTTTACCATTTTGTGCCACAGCTTCATTTTTGATCTGTGTGTATGTGTGTATGTGTGTGTGTGTGTGTGTGTGCACGTACGCTTCTGCTCTGAGCTCATGGTCAGCACCTAGGCCCTGCGTTCAACCCCAAAACCTAGCCACCCAGGGCCCAACTAAGAGAAGTGAAACATTTCAAAACCTGATGAGTTTCACCAGACTCATATGACAGGAAGCATTGTGATACCAGACATATGCTTGGATTTCCCAAGCTTCTAGAAAAATGGGAGAGGCATCATAGGTCCATCATTGCTGCAGGTCCTGGGGTTGAACTGTGAGCCTAGGCATACTCCCTGAGCTCCTTTTACTCAAGGGTATTGCATTAACCTTGAGTTCCAGCCTTAATTCTAGGTTTTTCTGTGATCTCTCAGAAATAACAATGTCCGGGACTTTCCTATGCTGGCTGGATTGAAACTAAGATTATCTACATCTCAGCCTCCTCAGGAGCTGGGATTACAGTCAGCAGCCACTGGCACCTGCCTTTCTCTTCTTCTTTATTTTTTAATCTGGACAATATGACTTCTTAACAGTGTCATTCCAATGGTTTGAATTTATAAGTAAACTACCCCAATGTTCTTTACAGCTGCTTTCTCTGAGGATTTTCTCTCCTCATCTTCTCCTCTAGTCACAGGTTTGAAGCCAAAAGTGAGAAATGAGTGCCACAGGATTTGGGAGCAAATGTCCACAGGACAGGCCAGATTTGTCACTGCATTGAGCTGTAGTGAATTTACTGTGTCAGAATCAGAGGACCGTAAGCTGGAGCAATCCTCATACTCTCTGCATTGCTCCTTTTGTCTATAAAAAAGACCTAATAATTATGAGTGCTTTGTGTCTCCAACCTTAAGTATCTAAAACACACTAGAAGCATGTTCATGTTTCTGTTTTTCTCTAGCACACACACATTCATGTACAGCTTCACTTCTGGTCTGTGTGTGTGTGTGTGTGTGTGTGTGTGTGTGTGTGTGTGTGTGTGTGTATGCGCGCTCGCACGCATGTATGCACATGCACATGTGTGCATACATCAGTCCTGGAGCACGAACTCAGGACCTGAGCACTGTACCTAGTTTCTCTTATACAAGGATAGCCCTCTCCCACTTGAGCCACAGAGCCACTTCAGGCTTTTTTCTAGTGAAGTGGTCCTTAGAACTCAAGCCCAGGGTTTCATATATGCAAAGTACTCTACCTCTAAGGCACATTCCCAGTCCACTAATTCAGGTTTGTTTGTTTGTTTCTGTTTTTTTATTGTTGTTGTTGTAGGTTTTAGGAGTTAAAGTCTGGGCCTGGTGCTGTCCCTGAGCTCTTCAGCTCAAGTTTTGTGCTCTACCACTTGAGCCACAGAACTACTTCAGGTTTTCTGGTGGTTCATTGGAGCTATGTGTCTCAAGGTCTTTCCTGCTCAGGTTAGCTTTGAACCATGATCCTCAGATCTCATCCTCCTGAGTAGCTAGGATGACAGGCATGAGTCACAAGCACCCAGCTTCCACTTCAGGTGTCTTAGTGGTGAATTGGAGATAATAGTCTCATGGGACCTTTTGTGTCTGGGATAGATGGGAACCCAGATCCACAGATCTAAGCTTCTTATAAGGCAAGGTAACAGACTTCAGCTATCAACTGCTAGTCCGTGGCACTCTGCTGCAAGGGGGTTAGTGGCTCCACGTGATGGAGTGTTAGCCATGAGCCCAAGAGGTAAGTGTCAGCGCCTAGGCCCCGAGTTCAAGGTTCATGACTGAGAAAAATCAAAACACAACACATGTCCACAGGAGACAACTCACTAGTCTTCAGTAATACATAATTTTGTCTCTGCCATGGAGACATATCTGAGCCTCAATATTCTTGTCTGCATAATCATCTGAGTTGTGGAGGTCTTCGAGTACCAGGTGAAAGAATGCACCCGATGAAGGACACACCACATGTTACTCTTTGCAGGACTCAGCTGATAGCACCCTATGAAGGACTCAGCACATAGCTCTATTCGATAAGCTGTCATTAGGATTAGGGTGCTTTCATCAGCATCACCATTCTTTGAGGAATATTTCACAAACCAAACAAGTTCATATCTAATGGTTTAATGGGATTTTTTTTGGGGGGGCGTTACCCAGGGTGCTTGAACTCAAAGCATGGGGATACTGTTCTAATAATATTTGCTCAAGACTAAAGCTGTACCATTCAAGCCACATTTTAAAGTGTCTCTCAGACTTCCTGCTAGGACTGGGTTTTAAAGCCCCCAAGCAGCCGCGATGATAGGGGTAAGCAAGCAGCGTCTGGTTCCTTGCAGCTGGGTTGCAGGGGTTTACATCTGGCTAAGTCAGGTTAGGTGGCAGCTGTCTGCACCAGACTCCTAGCTTGCTTTGTGATGAGGTATTTGAAGTCCTGTCCTTCTACAGTTGCAGTTAGAACATTCTGACTTTTTTGGCAGCAGTCCTGGGGCTTGAGTAAGGGCTTTGACACTGTCCTTATGCATTTGTTCTCAAGGCTGGCACTCGATTAAAAGACAGCAGAACTTCCAGGTTTTCTGTTTATGTGGCACTGAGGAATCAAAACCAGGGCTTCGTGCTTACTAGGCGAGCACTCAACCACTTAGCCCCAGGAGTGAACAAGATATAAATAGATAGAAATTGTTGTGTATAAATATTATATATACAAAAAGAGAGATGTCTGTATATTATTAAATTATAGATAATATTACTACCAATTATTAGGTATTAAATTATATGTCCATTTAATGATGTGTCCCAGTTGAACCATTAATAAAGCATTAATTAATAATTACTCAATAGCTTGTTATTATTTATCAAATATGTATATACATCCATACATATAATTACATATTTTATAGAATGAGACAGATGTCTATATATAATTAAATTATGTATGCATCATGTGTTACTACCAATTATTATGTATTTAATTATGTCTTCATGCAATTTTTATTCTGTTAGTGCTTAATAAAATATTAACCTTAATGCAGTCCTATAGTTATTATATCTAATTTAATCTTACAATGATTCATTACTAATTCAATTTGTTTATCATTTATTGTAGTGATAACTTTTCCACCTATGACATTTATTACATTTATGACATCCTCTTACATAGCATATAGATTTGCATACAAATTATACACCCTACCTGACACCGAGCACTTTCAAAGAAAAAGAAAACATGTGTCATGCTCAGCTTCTCACTCCACGATTACGTTTTTGACAGTGCTGGGATCTAAACTCAGGACCTACAAGGTTCAATTCATGAATGGGTGACTGTCAGCACAGCAGCCTTTAGCCAATTCATCTGCCAGGCAGTTCCCAGGCCCTGAGATCAAGCCCCATATGTTGACTCCATATCACGTTTAGTGTATTCATTTTATTTTTGTATTATTCATTTATCGACCATTTATTTTATTGACTGTTATTACACATGGAATATTTATTACATTTATTACATAGGGCATAGAGTTGCCTGTGTATGAAATTTCACACCTGACACCCAGGCCTTTCACCAAAAGAAAACGTGTCACTATGGGCTTCTTAATCCACGATTCAATTTTTGTGAGCGCTGACATCTGAACTTACAGCCTACAAGGTCCAACTCATAAGTGGGTGAGTGTCAGCATGTCAGCCTGGGGCATATGGAGCTGACAAGCAGATCCAAGCACCTGAGATAGAGCCCCAGGGGTTAACAAAATAAGAACCAATTGACATGTAGATGGTAGTAAAATAAATATAGATTTTTATAGTGCCAGAGATGTTTATACATTATTCAGTTATATATGTTACATTCCTACCAATTCATGGGTATTCATTATGACTTCATGTAATTAATATTATTGTTTTCATCCTTAATAAATTATTAATTAAATCAACCACGTCCTGAAATTATTGTGTCCATGTAATTAATTGTATTCTTTTAATGTGTGAAAAATATTAATTAAAATCCATCGGCCTCCTAAAATCACTCTAATTTTATAGTAGTATCATTCAGGAAGAACTAATTCAACCTTGACATTCAAAAACTTCCATTGGTATTCCTATGAATATGAATGAGACTCTTAGAATGTCCTGCCATTGTTAGGGGTCAGAACTGGGCTTTGAACTCAGGGCCTATGTTGCCATATTGGCCTATGGCTTCCCTGGTAGCCCGCCAGCTTTCAGCAAGCTGAGTCATTCAGATCCAGGATGGTCACCTTGCAAAAAAGGAAATGTAAAATCGTCAGCCATCTGCAAGTTGAACGGTTTTATTCTGTATTGATTTATTTACTTTTTTCCTGTCAGCCTTTGGGGCCTAGGAACCCAGGTTTGGCTGTGCATCCAGTGGCTGCACCCCAGGCTAGAGTGATCGAAGCTGAGGCAGTGTTTCCGCGACCTGGGTTCAAGCCCTGTGGCAAAATAAAAATACATATGTACATATATACATACATACATACATATGTACACTACAAATATTTAAAAATTTATGAGGCTTCTTGGCTTGGACTACACACCATTTTTTCTGGCAGGCTTGGGATTTGAACTCAGGATCTGGGTAAATCTACAGCACTATGTGGGAAGGGCAAGCACACTGTGTTGGAAGGCAAGAAAGTCAGGCCTGTTCCCAGGGCCTGAATTCAACCCTAGCACTCAAAAAAATAATATTCATATACATTTTAAATACATGACTTATATTTACTTACAATTGTTCACTGCAGGGGCTGGGAAGGTGGCTCAGTGGTAGAGCGCTTGACTTGAATGCCTGAGGCCCTGGGTTCGATTCCTCAGCACCCCATAAGCAAAAAGAAAAAAGCCAGAAGTGGCATTGTGGCTCAAGTGGTAGAGTGCTAGCCTTGAGCTGAAGAGCTGAGGGAAAGTGCCCAGGCCCAGAGTTCAGGCCCCACGAACAGACCCAAAAAGAAATGTTTACTGCATATTGCAGTTAGTGTAGTTAATCATTTTATTTTGTTTTTAATTATTTGTTATGTATTTTAGTGAGTATGATTAAACATATAACATTTTTTACATCCTATCACATAGGACATAGATTTGCATATATATTGTACATCATACTTGAGGCCCAGGACTTTCATCGGTAAGGAAAACATGTGGGACAATTGGCTTCTTCCACCAGGATTAAGTTTTTGGCAATTCTGTGATTTGAACTCAGGGCCTAGAAGGCTCACTTCATGAATTGGTCAATGTTATCATACCAGTCTGATGCAAGTGAAGTTGTCGGGCAAATTTGAGGACCCAAGTTCACCAACTTAGAGTGGCCAATATATAAACAGATATATGTGTAGACTGAAGTGTGTGTGTGTATTTACATATGTATATGCATCTATCAATAAATGTATACAGAGACAGACATTTATGTAGATTCTAGTGTATAACTCCATACAAAGTGTGATGTCTATATTGTATTTATATAGATATATATATTCTATTGCTACCAATTATTTGGTTTAAAATTATGCCTCCATTAATTAATCATGGTATAAGACTTAATAAAATATTATATTAATCAATGATCTATATTTATTGTGTACAATCTTATACTAGAATGACTAGCTAATTAATGATTCAATTAGTACATTTCATCATTCTATTAATGTTGAGACAAACTGCTACAATTAATTAAAGCGTCCTTCTGGCAGACAACTAGTGCCCTGAATCTAATGAAATGATTCATTATTGGCAGTGTTGCCCCCCTAGGTTTCCAGAAGCTTGCTAAATCTAAGCACTTGTGCAAAATCACAATGCTTCCTGTCATCTAGGGCTGGTGAAGCTCATCAGGATTTGAAACCTCTGACCTCTCATAGTTGGCCCCTCGGTGGCTAGGTTTTGGGGTTGAACACAGGGCGAAGGTGCTGACCATGAGTTCAGAGCAGAAGCTCAGTGCTTTCCCATTTGGTGTCACAGCTTCACTGCTGGTCTGTGTGTGTGTGTGTGTGTGTGTGTGTGTGTGTGTGTGTGTGTGTGTGTGTGTGTGTGTGTGTGTGTGTGTGTGTGTGTGCATACACCAGTCCTGAAGGATTCAGGACCTGACCACTGTACCTGAGTTTCTCCTGTACAAGGACAGCACTCTACCACTTGAGCCACAGAGCATTTTAGCTTTTTTTTCTAGTGATGTGGTACTGAGGATTCAAGCCCAGGGTTTCATACATGCAAAGCACTCTACCCCTAAGACACAGTCCCAGCACTCCACTTCAGGTTTCTTTTTTCTTATAAGTTGGAGGAGTTGAAGTCTGGGCCTGGGTGCTGTCTCTGAGCTCTTCAGCTCAATCTAGAGCTCTACCACTTGTGCTAAAGAGCCCCTTCAGATTTCTGGTGGTTCATTGGAGATAACCATCTCAAGGAATTTCCCGCTTAGGCTGCCTTTGGACTGTGATCCTCAGCTCTCAGCCTCCTGAGTAGCTAGGATGACAGGTGCGAGTAACCAGTACCCGGCTTCCACTTCAAGTTTCTAAGTGGTGAATAGGAGACAATAGCCTCATGGGATAGTTTGGAACCCAGATCATCAGATTTCAGCTTCCTGAGTAGGCTGGATGACAGACCTCAGCTAAGGACACCTAAGCTCTGACACTTTACTGCAAGGGGTCGTTGGATCCACGTGGTAGAGTGCTAGCCATGAGCCCAAAATGAAAGTCAGCGCCTAAGCTCTGAGTTCAAGGTACATGATGGAAAAAACTAAACCAAAATAATTGTCTGCAGGAGACAACTCACTAGATTTCAGTACATACATCATTTTGGCCCTGACATGTGGGCATATCTGAGCCTCAACTTTCCCATCTGCACAATCATCTTACTTGTGAAGCTCTTACAAGGACCAGATGAAAGAATGAACCCCGTTTAGGACTAGGCACATAACAACTCATGAAGAACTCATCACATAGCGGTATCCCAAATGCTGTCATTAGAATTAGGGTGCTTTCATCGGTATCACCATTCTTTCAGAAACACATCACAAACCTCACGAAGTTCACATGTAATGATTTAGAGGGGTGGGTTTTTTGGGGGGGAGTCATCCACGTGGATTGCACTCAAAGATTGGGGGTACTATCCTAAGATGTTTAGCTCAAGCCTAGAGCTCTGCCACTTTGAGCCACAGGTCAGAGTTTCGCAGATTTAATGCCAGGGCTGAGTTCTAAATCCACCAGTGTCAGATCTCAGCCCTTGAGTATCTTGGATGACAGGGGTGAGTGAGCCAGCAGCATCTGTTTCGGTGAAGATGGGTTACAGTGGTTTACCTCTGGCTAAGTCGGGTTGGAGGTCACCTGTTAACACCAGACTCCAAGCTTGCTCTGTGATGAGGTATTTGCAGCTTATCCTTAAATCATTGCAGTCAGAACATGCTGGTTTTTTTTTGGTGCCACTACTAGGGTCTTGAGTAAAGGTCTAGACACAGTCCCTATGCTTTTATGCTCAAAGCTAGTACTCGACTATTTAAGCGAGACAGCATTAATTGAAAATTAATGTAGTATAATTGTTGTATATAGTTTTATAACATAATCATACACTAGTAATTTATTTGTTCCTTTTGTAACATTTCATTTGTATGGATGTATATCAGAATGTGCCATAGAATCTCCCACCATTCATTCATGGCAGTACCAGGATTTCACCTCCAGTCCTAAGTTGCTTCTTTTGGCTATGGCTTCCCTAATAGCCCACCAAACATCAGCAATGCAAGGTCATGTACACTTTCTGAGCCTTGTCATTTAGACGCAGGATGGCCACAACGCAAAGGGAAAAAAAAAGTAAAACCACCTTCTTGAACTTCTTAGTTTTTTTTTTTTTTTTATTGCGAGAATACCATACAGAAGAGTTACAATTACATGGGCAAGATAACTAGTACATTTCTTATCAAGCACTGTTGCCTCCTCTTTGCCCTTCTCATCTCAGTTTTATCCTTCTCTTTTGAATTTTTTTTTGCCAGCCCCAAGATTTGAACTCTGGTCCTAGGATCCCAGGGTTGGTTGTGGCAGAGATGCCAAGACCTGAGTTCAAGCCCCATGCTTTGACCAAAATAATAATAATAATAATGCCCTGGCTTGGAATTTGCACTATTTTTCTGGCCGTCCTTTGATTTGAACTCAGGGTCTGGGTAAATCTGTGACACTGTGGGTGAAGGGGAAGATCACCGTCCTTGAAAACAAGAAATTCAGACCAATTCCCAGAGCCTGAATTGAAGCCCTAGCACTGGAAAAAACTAATATTTATATATGAGATCTATTTATATTGCATGGGTTTACAGCATATGACGTTTATTACAATTATTAATTTAGTATTATTACACATATAATGTTTCATTACCTCATATCACCTAGGATATATTTACATATGGATTATATATCACACTGAGTCCAAGGACTGTCACAGAGAAGAAAAAATGTGTCAAAATTAGCTTCTTACTCCACGAATAAGTTTTTGGCCATTCTGGGATTTTAACTCACAATGCCCAATCCATAAATGGGGTCACACTCTTAGCAGACCAGCGTGTGGCAAATTGAGCTGCCAGGAAGTTCTGAAGACCTGTGATCAAGCCACAATAGTGCCCAATATATAGATAGACAGAAAGATAGATAGATAAATAGATAGATAGATGTGAATATATATATATATATATATATGTAAGTGTGTGTATATATATGCATATATATACAAAGAGGGAATGTGAAGATATTATATATATATATAACCAATTATTAGTGATTACATTATGCCTCCATTTAATGAAGTATTATGGTTGAATACTTACAAAATCTGTAATTAAAAATTAGTCAATATCCTTCCATTAGGTGCTAGAATGGAAGATATAAATCTAGTAATTTGTGTGTGGCATTCTAAAATAGAATCAAGATTTAACTGCAAATTATTACTTTTATAACATTCGATTAGCATTCACATGAATAGGAATGAGTTTGTCAGATTCTCCCTCCATTTGTGGGGAGCAGTCCTAGCATTCGAACTCCAGGCCTGGGTAGTTCCCTTCGAAAGCAAACCATTGGAATGGCACTGTGAAGACTTCATATTGTCATGATTAAAAAAAGAACCAGAAGAAAAGAAAGCCAGGTGTCAGTGGCTTCTAATCAGCGGCTATAATCCTAGCTCCTCAGGAGGCTGAGATGTAGAGAATGCCAGTTTGAATTCAGCTGGGGCAGGAAAGTTCCTGTCACTCTTATTTGTAAGAGACCACAGGAAAAAAAATACACACATGGGTGGGGCTGTTTCTCAAATGCAGACACTACCCTTGAGCAAAAGGAGCTCAGGGACATGGCCTAGGCTCATAGTTCAATCCTGGACCTGTCAAAAAAAAAAAAAGAAAGAAAGAAGGCAGTAATTCTATGTCTCTGTGTATTGATGGATGGTGTATGGATGATGGGCATTCAGCAGTTTGCCCATGCCCAGCCCCCAAACCTGGGCAAGCTGAGACAAACGCTGAGAAAATAATAAGTCTGAGCCGGCAGCTTGAACAAAGCATCCTTCTCTGCCATTTAAGTAGTGAAGCCCCAAAGGCTTTGCCTGTGCTGGTGTGTGCAACAGGTGCATTATGTTGTGGGAGAGGTATCCCATCAGGACACCTAGAAGCCAGCCAATGCCTCCAGGAAGACCACTCTTCCTAGGCTGTAGTTGTCCAAGGTTCTGGCTCCATATTCTAGATCCCTCTGTAGGATGTGGGGCCTGGTGCCTATCACTCATTCATCATTCCTGATTGCCAAGTCTCAGGCTGGTCCCAAATCCTGGGAAAGATAGGAAATAGCCAGTGATTTCTGCGCTGAAAGGGGTTAGCCAATAAATCCCACCCTCATAGCTCCTGTTAGAATTGAGCCTTGGGCTGCGAATGTGGCTTAGTGGTAGAGTGCTTACCTAGATTCCACGAAGTCCTGGGTTCGATTCCTCAGTACCACAGAAAAAGAAAAAGCCAAAAGTGTCACTGCGACTTAAGTAATAGAGAGCTAGCCTTGAGCAACAGAAGCTCAGGAACATGCTCAGACCTTGAGTTTAAGCCCCAAGACTGGCAAAAAAGGGACCCTGGTGAGACATATTCTTCTGGGACTCAGAGGAGGGCAAGGTTAGAAGTAAGAGGTAGAGGTCAGGTGTTGGTGGCTCACCCCTGTAATCTTAGCTACTCAAGAAGCTGAGATCTGAGGATCAAAATTACAAGCAGGAAAGACTATAATGAGACAATTTTCTCCTATTAAACACCCAAAAAGCCAGAAGTAGAGCTGTGGTTCAAGTACTGGAGTGCTATCCTTGAGCACAAAAGTTCTGGGATACTGTGAAGGTGATGAATTCAAACCCCCAGACTGGCACAAACACACACACCAAGATAGAGCATTTGCTAGTCAGCCTTCACAAGTTCCATCTCTAGCAATTCGATATTTTAAAAAAAAGAGGGAAAAGGGAAGGATAGAGTTGGTCCAGGAGGTGATATAACCAGTGCCAAAATTCCACAGGAGTTCTAAGATGTGGAACAGGACAGAGATCCTCAGGCAGAAGGTCGATCTTGGGCAAAGGTCCTGAGGTATGGTGTAGAGGAAGTCGTGTGGGTAGAATGAAGGTTCTTTGGCTTCAGACAAGTCTAGCAGTACATTCAAAGCTGGGTAATGGTTTGTACTTGAGTCACAGGTAGGGCAAAGGGTGGGGACCCAGAATGGGGCCCAGGGGGAAGATTAGCTTGGCTTTTCCAGTGACCCCAGCCATTTCCAGTGGCTGGAAGCCTATTTTTCACAGCTCCTGACCCTCAGAGGCCTCCTTTGCATGGAGGAGTCAGGGCAAATGCAGGGAAGAACTCTTTCTTAAGAAAAGTTTCTATCAACCAGTGGCTCAACCCCTGTAAATCCTAGCTATTCAGGGGACTGAGACCAGATATCGTGGGTCAAATCCAACTCAGGGGAAGAAAGTTAGTGAAACTCTTTTCTTGCCAATGAACTACCAAAAGGCAGAAATGGAAATGTGGCTCAAGTGGTAAAGTGCCAGCCTTTCGAAAAAGTTAAGAAACCAGGGCTCAAACTCTGAGTTCAAGCCCCAGTACTGGCACAGAAAAAAATAAAGAAAAGCTTTAAGAAGCTCCTAGCCCACTGTGGTGAAAGGCCAGATCAGCTAAGCGCATGTGGTTCATGCATGTCCTCCTAGATCCTCAGGAAGCTGAGATCAGAGGATTGTGGTTCAATGCCAGCCCTGGCAAGAAAGTCCAGGAGACTCTGATCTCCAAGGAACCACCAGAAATCTGGAAGAGGTGCTGTGGATCAAATGGTAAGCTGAAGAGCTGAGCTACAGTGCCCAGGCCCAGAGTTTGAGCCCCTTGACAAACACCTGTTTGGAGCTCACTCTGTGGCTCTAGGCAGAGTGCTTTCCAATGGGCCCCTGAGGGTCAGGTCTCCCAATGTCTAGGTGTCTTCAGAGCAGTCTCTTTGGCGGCCTTTGTGTATGGAACAGGCCACAGTATCGAGAAGGTTCCCGCCTTGGGGCATGGAGGTCATCAGCCGGGTCATCAGAATGGCATCCGTCATGGGTGCAGTGTGCATCTGAACAGTAAACCGACATTTCAGACCACGGTTCTGGGCCAGGAGGGCCAGGAGCTGCAAGATGGCACAGCAGGTAATGCCCACTCATGCGGGTATCACAAGTTTGTGACTCTGTCAGGCACACCTTGGGCAGGTGTGGGCTCATGAAAGACTTGTAGGCTCAGGTATCCACAGCTGGCTGGCTGATGCTTGTAGCAGTTGCTATCCCAGGAGTCCCAGGGCTCAGAACCCTGCTTTCCTCTCCACTGCTTGGGGACAGATGAAGGTCTGCAATCTTGGACTGACTACAACGAGCATCCATAGTGTCCTTCCCTTGGTCCTGTGTCCCCGTGCACAGATGGAGGGGCAGATTCAATGGAACTTACTGCCATGGCCCAGACCCACTCAGCCCAAGAAGGACTTAGGGAGAAAGCACTTGATCTACTTTGAGAGTTTACTGTGACTATGACTATGCCTCAGGACTGCCCCCAGTTCTAGCTCAGCTCGTGTGTGTGTGTGTGTGTGTGTGTGTGTGTGTGTGTGTGTGTGTCTGTGTCTGGGTGTCTGTGTGTATATGTGTGTGTGAGCATGTGCGTGTGTGCACGCACACCCATGCATCTTGGTGCTAGGGCTTGAACTCAAGGCCTGGGCTCTGTCCCTCAGTTTTTTCGTTCAAGGCTACCACTCTACTACTTGAGCCATAGCTTTTCTTCCAGCTTTTGAGTGGTTATTTGCAGAAGAGAGTCTCACACACTTTTCTAGCTGGACTGGCTCTGAATGGTAATCCTCACATCTCAGCCTCCTGAGGAGCTAGGAATAGGACATAATCAGCTATTAGCATCTGGCCACACTTTCCTTCTTGACTAAAACAGAGTACTTCTCTCCAAGCCGAGTACCCATCTGCAGCTTCCCCTCCTAAACCAGGCTTCAGAGGAAACATTCCCTTCCCAGAGGACAAAGAAATAGGATTAATTTTGAGCTTTATGTTCTCCACACAGTCAGCGGCTGCTGGGAGCTGATGTAGAGGTGAGAGGATCTAGGCCAGGGCAAGCAGACAATGTGTTAGAACAGAAGAGAGTATGAGAAGACATCTTTGTAGCTGGATGCCAGTGGCTCATGTCTATAATCCTAGCTACTCAAGAGTGACACCTGAGGATCAATCAAGATTCAAAGCTAGCCTGGGTAGACTCTTCTCTCAAATGAATCACCAAAAAGCTGGGAAGCAGAGATATCCTAGTTCAAGTGGTACAGCACCAACCTTGTGCAAACAAGCTAAAGGATACCACCTAGGCTCTGAGTTCAAGCCCTGGTAAACACAAACACACACATACACACACACACACACACAAACACACACACACTTACATGTGCACGTACACACACATACACACGGTAACATCCTTAGCAGCTGCCAATGGCTCATACCAGCAACCCCAGCTACTCAGAGGCTGAGCTCTTAAAATGGCAGCTTGAAGCCAGCCCAGGCAGCAAAGTCCACGAGACTCTTCTCTCCGCTAAACTACTAAAAAAGATGAAAGGTGAGCTGTGGCTCAAGTGGTAGTGTGTTAGCTCAGGGACAGTGCCTAGGCCCTGAGTTCCAGATCTGAGATGTTTTTCTTAATAGACAACCTTTGCCATCCCCATCCCCACAGGCCCTATATCCAGATTTTGGTTATCCTAGATCTCACTTCCACTCCTGCCACTTCCACAGCACTGCCACAAAAGGCTGGTGTGTGGCCAACACTGGATTAAGAAGTGAACATACACAAGGGGGTCATAGCCAGGTCAAGGCTAATGCCCCAGAACATTGAGGTATTGGCCATACCAGTCTCTCATACCAGTCTCTCATCCACCAGTTCTCTAGCCCTGGAATCTAAAGTCTGTGCTTCTGTGTTCTGGGCATCCAGAATTGTCTAGAAGGACCTAGAGAGGCCCAGCTGGGGCTGGAAGATAGACTTTCCTTGGTAAGGTACAATGACATTTCCTAGACACCGACAGATACTTCCAAGCCACCTTGGCCTCACCTCTCATGTAGCCCCGGAAAATCCTTGGTTGGGCGGCCTTCAGTCAGCTTTCATGCTTGAGTTGTCCAGAGCCACAGACAACCACCCTTCTCCCACTCCACTACCAGCCTTCAGGAAGGGACATGCAGCCAGAGGACCAGCTGAGGAAAATGATAGGACATCACATGACTGAGCCCCCGCCCCCCACACCCTGTGTCGGGGGAGAACCTATGCCACCTGCCCTGCTAACCCAGGATCCCCTGGAGGTGGCCAAAAACATGGACAACTGGATTTGGGCCCCAAAGAAAAGCTGAAATATGCAGGTCTCTGGCAATTTAAGACTCATTGTAGACCCTGATAAGGGGCTAAAGGCAAGGTTGCTGTGCAGGAGGGGCACCATGTGAGGTCAGAAAGAGGCAAACAGGCACCAATGAAGGGGACAGAGAAAGATGATGGAAAAATACACACACACACACACACACACACACACACACACACACACACACACATCACATGGGTAGCCCAAGGCCTCAGCAGTCCCTGAGCAACTGAATACCCCAACCCTTGAGAAGATGGCACTACCATCCTCAGACCAACTATAGACAAAACTCAGAGCATCTCACATGTCTGGAATGGCTCATGACACAGCATGCCATTTCCTACTGTACACACCGCTATGTGGAAAACTCAGCTACCTTATTTTTGGTTGTTGGTCATGGGGTTTGAACTTTGGGCTTGTGCGCAGTCCCTCAGCTCTTCAGTTGAAGGTGCATGCTCTACCACTGGAGCCATAGCACCACTTACGGTTTTCTGGTAGTTCACTGGAGAAAAAGTCTCACAGATTTTCCTGGCCGAGCTGGCTTTGAAACTGGATCCTCAGAGCTCAGCCTCCTGAGTAACTAGGATGACAGTTGTGAGCCACTGACAATGCCTGGCTTCAGCCACCTTCTCCCACCCAGGGGAAACCCAACTTGTCAGGCCACAAACCACCTGCAGCCCTTCCCTTCAGACTTTGACACCAGCATACAAAACCATTCTTCTATGGATCGGGAGAATATAATTGACACTACCCTCCCACCCCTATTCCCATTCGCCTACTCCCTGCCTAAGAAAGGCCACGACCTCTGGAGATCTTGGTAAGGCAAAGCCCACCATGCTGTAACTTCACCCTTGGGCAAAACTGGGGAGTTCTTAGAAATTTCTGTACCCTGAGGACAGCACCTGGTCTCCCAACCACAGTAACCCCACTCCTTAACCATCTCTTGCAGGCAAGGAGTGTCTTTCTTTTTTGGATTTTTTTTGTTTTTTTTTGTTTTTGTTTTTGTTTTTGGCTGAGGGGCTTAAACTCAGGCCTTGGGTACTGTCCCTGATGATGATTTTTGCTCAAGGCCAGTGCTCTACCATTTGAACCATGGTGCCACTTCTGCTTGGAGATTGGAGATGAGACTCCCCTGGGACATTCCTGCCTGTGTTGGGGAAACAAGATACTCCCAAGTAGCCAGGATGATAGGTATGGGCCATCGGAGCATAGTTTATGGTGTCTCATTCTTTAGAATTTCCAACTAGTCTTCCTCTAGACACTCCAACCTAGTCACTCCTCTAGATCCCTTAGGGACAGCAAAGGGAGGCTCGGAATCTGGGTAGGGCCGTAGGCATTAAAGTGCCCCTTCCACATCACTACCCCTCTCTAACCTCCCAACCGCCTCCTCTGGAAGGCATGGTCATCTGGGGCAGATCAGATCCACTAGGATTTCTGGGGCCTGCCCTGTATCCCCCTGCCACACTCAACCAGTATCTGAGGATTTCTGGGGCCAGCTACTCCATGTCCTGGTGGAAGATGTTGGGAGGTTTGCTGATAACTGGGTCCAGGAGATGCCAGGGCAGGAGTGTCCAGCTTCCCTCTGTCAAAGAAGGTGACACATAAAATAGATGGATCTACTAAGAGCTACAGGGCATAGCCATCCAACTGTCACCAAGGACCCTTGGAGTGCTGTTTTATGTTGACAGTCCTGGGTCTTGACCTCGGGGCTTAGGTGTTGTACCCAAGCTTCTTTTGCTCCAGGCCAGTGCTCTTCCACCTGAGCCATGTTGCCACTTCCAGCTTTTTCTGTGTATGTGGAACCTAGGAATTGAACCCAGGGTTTCCTGTGCGCTAGGCAAGCCCAGTACTGCTAAGACACAATCCCAACCCTGGATAGCTGTTCTTCTGTAACCACTCAGGTGTGTCTCAGGACAGTCCTGCACATCTGTACCGAGTTTCTCAGCAGCAGCTCTGGCTGGAAGTGAACATGCTCCACTATGTTGTCCTTTATGTACAGCATCTTTGCTCTGTGTGCTTCCTGTCAGATACTCCTTGTTAAGCAAGACCCCTTTTCAAGTGCACTTCTAAGAATCCTGCTCCAATCACCCTGGCAGAGTGGGGTCTTCTCTGCTCTGCAGGCTGTTGGCCTTGTCACACTCTCCCTTCCTGCTGGTGTGGGCTGAAAGCACATGAAGGAGAAGGCCTGGTTTCCACCACCCAATTTTTGAAGGCTCTGATACACTAACCAGGGACCAGTGCTGTATCACACTCCGTGAGAGGACAGTGGAGGCCCAGGCAGTCTGGGGGCAACAAGATGGGTCCATTTCTTTGTGTGGGCTTGAACTGAGGATCTGGGAGCTGCGTCTCTGAGTTTTTGTACTCAAGGCTGGTGCTTTACCACTTAAGCCACAGCTCCACTTCTGACTTTTTGGTGGTTCCATGGAGAGAAGAGTCTCACCAGCTTTCCAGCTCATGGCTGGCTTCAATCTTTGATCCTCAGATGTCTGCCTCCCAAGTATCCAGGATGTCAGGTGTGAGCCTGAGCCAGAGGTGATGGACACCAGAGCCTTTCTTTTGAGCTTCTGTTTATCTCATGTCAACTAGCAAGCCCTAGTTAAAATACTTAGTTACAGGAAATCAAGTTCCTCTCCTAGGTCAGTTAATCCAAGGAGATGAAGTATCTTTGGAAAAGGCTAGTCTGAGTTGGCCTGGGTGAGTATGGGTGTGTGTGTGTGTGTGTGTGTGTGTGTGTGTGTGTGTGTGTGTGTGTGTGTGTGTGTGTGTGTGTGTGTGTGTGTGTGTGTGTGCGCGCACGCGCGCGTGTGTATAAGTTTCAGGGATACCTACCCTATTTCTCCGGTTCCTCATCCTCTCAGTGGTGAGTACATCCAGGATCCCCACCCCAAGGAAGGCGGGTAGGGGAGGGTACATAAGGTCACATTGAGTGGAATGATATGAATTCTATCCTGCAACTGAAGCCTGGAAAGTTAATGGAGAGGAGAAGTTTAGAAGAACAGCAAGAGAAGCCCATTACCTTTGGATACAAGTACCAGAGAGAAAACTGAATCCATCCTTTTTGGTAGTAAGGTAACAGATGCCCACTATTCATTTATTTCATTATTTTTTTGTGAGTCTTAGGGCTTGGATTCAGGGCCTGAATGTCATTCCTGAGTTTCTTTTACTCAAGGCTGAGGCTCTAACACTTGAGCCACAGCACCAAATCTGGCTTTGTGTGTGGGGGGGTGGTTGTTGGTTTATGGGAGATAAGAATCTCACAGACTCTCCTGCCTGGACTGGCTTTGAGTCACGTCCATCAGCCCTCAACCTCCCCAATAGCCAGGATGATGTGCGGGAACCACTGGCACCTGACCACCACCATCCATGTATAATCCCCTAGGGCCAGTGCTGGACCACCTGCACTGCTCCCCCTTGTTGTGAGTGGGAAGCAGACATGGGTGGGTTTGATACTTCAACAGCCTACATACCTTTGAGCATTGTTCCAGGTCAGTCTGCTGGCGGCTTCGTTGTCATACACAGCAATGACTTGGCTCTGTAACAAGAAGAAATGTCCCCCAGGAGGTGTCAGTTCTGGGGTCTTTCCTCTTCACACTGCCCCCACTCCCCAAAACGACATCCCCAAAACGATATAGACATAGAGTGAATTCATTTTCTTACAACCAGGGTCTGGCCAGAAAGGTAGCAGTGGGGAATCCCGATCCAGACCAGCCTGAGCATATATTGAGACTCTAACTCGGAAATGCCCAAGACAGAAAGTCTTGGCTCACATATTAGAAGACCTGACTGGCAAGTCTAAAGCCTTGAATTCAAACTGTAATATACCAAAAAGAATCAGAGGCCCTGGTGCCAGAGGCTCATGCCAATAATCCTAGTTATTCAGGAGGCTGAGATCTGAAGATCACAGGTCAACATTTAAAATACGGTTGGCCTCGTCCATCAAACATCATGATAAGACCCAAAGTCTGAACCATGAGAGTGTGCTCCATATTAACAGGGCTCTCATCCTTACTAAGTGCTGGCCATGCTCTCTGTCCACCTGGGGAGTCACCCCCTGCGGGCCCCATCCCCAGGTCCTCCCAAGCTCCTTCTGCCACCAACCATGTCCAAGGGAGTATGCCACGCCTATTCCAGTGGAGTCTGCTTAGCATGGAACATCTGCTATCAGATCTGAGAGTGGGGCTTCCAAGAGGCCTACGTCCTGGAAAGTCTGGCAAGCCCCTTGGAAAGATGTTTTCCTGTTCCTGTTTCTCTTTTCTTCGCTGCATAGGAGTGCCCATTATTCTTTTACTGTTCCTGCTGCTTGTTCTACTTACTCATGCTCAACATTCTCTTATTCAGGGCTCTTTCTTGGAAGTGATGATGACTCCAACATCCGATGAGTGTCCTGAGAATATGACTAATCCACCAGATTTAAGTGTTACGCTGAAAGCTCCTCTTATGGAGGCTATTAAACAAGTCATAAGTGAAAATAAAAGCATTGGGGGTTTTATGACTTCACTTCAGCAGAAGGAATTGTTTGTAAGAGATTTACAAGAAGCTGTAGGCACGGCTAGAGCAGAAAGAGTGTATGGCTATTGGAGACTTCCCTTTAATCCTGAAGTATCTACAGTAGATATCCTGTAGATAAGAAAGATGTAGAGGGATATTTAGACCAAAAACTAAATAAGATTCCTAAAAGATTGGTGGATGGAAGATGGCAGTGGCTTATTAGGGGATGCTGGTGGGATCCTGCCTTATCAAGAGGGCCTCAAAGACTTCCCCAAGATCCATAGCCTTTTACAGGTGTGTATGATAAGGATGGCAACCGTTGGGAAAATTACTTAGGAGAAAGAATTTCCTATTACTCTCTTCCATTTACTGAGAGACTTGCTAGATCTAGGACTCCTTGGTGCTTACTATCAAAAAAGAACAAGGAAGATCTTATGAGACAGTTAAGGCCTCTATGGAGAAGAGTAAACGATTATGTGAAAGGGTTACAGAGAAGACACTATGAGCCTGTATTTGATGTATGGCCAGATTTAGCTAAGTATACTGAATATCATGATTTTTGGCAACAAATTGGGGACCTTCTAAAGAATTGCAAAGAAGCACAAAACTAAGCAGAAGAAAAAATAAAATACTAGAGTTTATGCCTTTCTGTCTAACACCTTGCCCATATGCTCTGGTTAATGGTTAATATGTGATAAGCATCTCAAAACCGATTTACTTTGCTATTCTTATGGGATTGATGAGGTAAAGCCTGGAACAAGTACCTATCGTCATAACTCATCATCCAAGAACAAGATCAGGCGACCAGCTGGTGACCACCCAAAGCCTTGCAACAAGATTGTGTAACCTTTTGCCCTTTCTCATGGAGACTTTTTTCTATAAAAGCTTGTCATCCTCTGCAATAAATCACACTCAGCATTCACTCCTCTTGTGTGTGAGTTGTCTGTTTGCCATCTCCCTACCTGTTCCAGTTACCCCTACTAGGTGTCTTCAGCCGTCCCAACAGAGCCTGTCCGTGGCACGAGTAGACATCTCCAGGGCACACAGATCCCTTGGTCTTATAATTTAAGTGCTGAGTCCCCATTAAGCATCTGACCCTTCCAGGTCCCCAGACCTCAGCCACAAAGCCCATGTACCCCCAAAGTACGCAAGCCGAAGTTACCAAAGGGTCCAGTGCTTCTTATTACAGCCCACTTCTACACTCACACACACACACAAACAAACAAACAAACAAACACACACACACACACACACAACCTGCAGGGGTGCTTCATGTTTGTCTTCCTTGCTACTCAGGAGGCTGAGGTTTGAAGATCAGGGTTCAAAACCAGCCCATTCTGGAAAGAATGTCTGGCTCTTATCTACAGTGAACTACCAAAAAGCCAGAGGTGGAGCTATGACTCAAGTGTCAGAGCAATAGCTTTGAGCACAGAAGCTCAGGAACAGCACCTAGACCCTGAGTTCAAGGCCCAGCTCTTCTAACACCAAACACACACAGACACAGACATAGACACAGACACAGACAAAGACAGAGACACAGACACACACACACACACACACACACACACACACACACACACACACACACACACACACACACACACACACACACACGCACGGACAGCCCAAGGCTTCAGCAGTCCCTGAGAGCAGAACCATGGACTGTCTCCATTAGGATCACATCCTACCCTCAAGAAGGTGGCACTACCGACATTAGACCCACTATAGAAAAACCAGTAAGCCTCTCACATATCTGGAATGTCTCATAGTGCAACATGGCAGATCCTACTGTCCACACTGCTATGCGGAAAACTTAGCCCCCCCCTTATTTTGTAGTTGGTCATGGGGTTTGAACTCCCGGCCAGGGCGCTGTCCCTCAGCTCTTCAGCTGGAGGTGAGAAATATCCCTTGCGCCACAGCTCCAAATCCTGTTCTCTGGTGGTCCATTTGACATCAAGTCTCACAGACTTCTCTTCCCAAGCTGGCTTGGAACCATGGTCTTCACATCTCAGCCTTCTGAGTAGCTAGGATGACAGTTGTGAGCCACCAGCGGCTTCCGGCTTCAGCCAACTTCACATACCCAGAGGAAACCCATCCTCGTCAGGCCACACACTTCTTGCAACCCTTAACTTCAGACTTTGTCACCCAGCATCCAAATCCATCCTTATATGGAGAGAATACAGACACAATAATCCCACCCTTGCACCCATTTGCCCAATCCCTGCCTGCCACAGGCCAAGCCCTCCTGAAGCTCTGGCTTCAAACTGGGGCAAACTTGGGGAGTTCTTAAAAATGTCTGTACACAATGGAATTCTATGCCTCCATCAGAAAGAATGACATTGCCCCATTTGTTAGGAAATGGAAAGACTTGGAAAGAATTATATTAAGCGAAGTAATCCAGGCCCAGAGAAACATAGGCCCCATGGTTTCCCTTATTTGCAATATGTAGTATATGTATGAGTCAAGCGGAAAAGGTCAGATAATGTGATGTTAGGAAAATGAACCCTTAGATATGTATTTTAATGTTTTTTTCTTTCATGCATGTGTCTCTAACGCATTTATAAGATTATTTCTTTGTTGCTTTGTATGTCCCTCCCCCACAGTATAACCCCTGCTTTCACTATTTTTGATGTCAGTATAACTTGTGGAGGATATGGGGAAAAACAAGTTGTTTAAGGATACAGGTGGACCTGTTGCAACAATGAGAAGTACAAGTTGTCATGTCCATAACGCGCTTTACAATGTCTGCGGGGGGGGGGGGGGAGAAGGATTGGGACTGGGGGGGAGGAGGGAGGCTGGGAAGGGATGTGAACGATAAACAAAGGAGGAGACTGCAAAGCTTGGTAAAAACTGTACGCATTATCCTGCCCATGTAATTGTAACCCCTCTGTACAGTATGTTCACAAATAAAATAAAATAAATAAATAAAATAAAAAATAAAAAAAAATGTCTGTACAGTGATGCCAGCACCTGGTCTCCCAACTACAGCATCCTCCTCCTCCCCCCCCCACACACCTCCACCATCCTTTGCAGGCAAAGATGGTTTGCTTTCTTTCTTTTTTGCAGTTGTGGGGCTTGAATTCTGGGCCTGGGTGCTGTCCCTGAGCTCTTCAACTCAAGGCAAGCATTCTACTACTTGAGCCACAGCACCACTTTCAGTTTTCAGGTGGTCCATTGGAGATGAGTCTCAGGGTCTTTCCTCCCCATGATAGCTTTGAACCGTGATCCTCAGATCTCAGCTTCTGAGTACGTAGGATGACAGCCATGAGCTACTGGCACCCGGCCAAAGATAATTTTCCATCCTTTTCATCCTATCCCCTCAGGAGACAGATCTGAGGACTACAATTGGATTCCACCCTTGGCAGCAAAGTCCATTAGAACTCTTTTTCTACAATTAAACACCCAAAAAAGTTGGAAGTGAAGCTTTGGCTCAAATGATAATGTGCTAGCTTTAAACATCAAAGACAAGGGATAAGATCCGGTCCTTAGTTTCAAGCTTTTTCTAGCAAAGACCCACCCAAGAAAGGGAAGCAGGTTGGCACACGGGATCTCAAAGTTCACACATAATACTCAAGACTCCCAGAACAGACCCCATCCGGCTCTGATTCTCTAGATTCTATGTCCTACATCATGGCAGTCTTAGATGGGACTGACCATGCACAAAGTTAGGGCATTCAAGTACAATCTCATACTGAGGATCCTCTGACCTTATCAAAGACTCAGGATCTCTCACTGTCCTGCCTTGACACTGGGCAGCAAGGTGAGTTCTAGTTATCCAACCACAGGATGTGAATATGAAAGGATTTCTCGGCCAAGGGACTCCAACTCCCTCTCTCTCTGGAAGGAGAAAAGTGCTGGTCCATCCCAGGAATGTTCTTAGGTTGTGAGTATCCTCAAAGAAACAACCCTGCTCAGAGCCCAGTGCCACTTGTTTTCCCACCAGCCTCAACCCAAGCCTGCCCCACCTTCAGTCAGCCCTCTCTGAATCCCAGACTGCCATGTAGACTAAAGGTTGAGCCAGCAGAGACCCACCTCTGTCCCTGAGAATGGCAGTCACGTGGTCCTAGCGCCCCCTAGAGGAAGTCTCGAAGTCACTTGGGTCCCAACTCCCGTCCTCATTCCCTGGCTGTCCTGTGCCAGTGGCCCACTTACCTCTGTCTCTGGTGGAGGAATGAACACGGGGGGGGGGGTGTCATCTTCTGATTGAGCCATGGAAAGTCCCAGTCCCCAAGGATGTACTGCACAGGCATCCTGCAGTGGACAACAGCCAGGCAGTTAATGGTGATCCCAAGGTTCCAGGACTCTTAATAGAAGTGTGGCTGGGTCAAAGACTCCATAACTGGTGGTCTATATTATCAGGAGAGATCATGGCTTCAATGGCCTGACACACCTGACCTGGGATCGTCCTACCCCTTCATCTTCCTGCTTATGCCTTGCCCCGCCCTTGACACTCCCTCACCCCAATACCTCCCTAGCCCTTAGACAATTTCTTATTATCTGACCAGGAAATAAACTTGCTAGGGCCGGGATAATTGAAACCTGGTGACACACCCTGAGCCCTAGGTCCTTCCTGAGGCTGCTTCCCCCTGCAGTTGGTGACCACACAGCTCCTGGATGTCATGAAGTTGCTGAAGGATCAGTGGCTTAGTCCTACATACTGGCTTTAGGCTCTGAAATGTTACCCTCAGAGATTGTGAGTGGTTGGCTCCCATGATCCAGGGACTCCAAACCAAAGCTCGCATGCTCCCTTCTTCCTTCCTTTCCTCTTTTTTTCCCTTCGTCCTTCCTCCTCTCTCTCTGTTTCCTTTCTTTGTCTCACTCCTGGCCTTGAATTAGGAGCCTGGGTGCTGTCCCTGAGCCTTTTTACTCAAGTCGACCAGTCTACGGCTTGAGGTACACATCCATTTCTGGCATTTTCTTTTTGGTTGTTAGTTGGAGATAAGAGTCTAACAGTCTTTCCTGCCTGGGCCTTAAGCTTTGATCCTCCCATCTCAGCCTCCTAAGTAGCTAGCATGACAGGCATGAAGCACCAGCATCCAGTTCAAACCAAGGTTTCTTCATGTGCCGTGGAACCAGCACTGGAACCTTTCATCATCTATGACAACCCCCACCCCTTCGAGCATGGCGCACACTGTAACTATTTGTTGGATAACTAAATGAGCATCTATCTATGACCATACTACAGAAAAGTCCCATCCGATTCATGTAAGCATCCTGGGGAGGGGGGGGGGCGAGGCAAAGTCTGATGTAGCTCTCCCACAGTTCTCCCTCGTCCCTCTTCTCCCCCTCCTGGTGCCACCGCACTTAACTGTTTTGGCTCCCAGGATGTGAGCCACGATGTTCTCGCTGGACTCTGGGGCCACTGGGATGCCTATCTTCTCAAAGATCTCTGTCCAGTGGCTGACCAATTCTGTGGCATTCAATTCCCCCTCAGGTTTGAACGAGGTTGCAATGAGCTGAACCCCTGGCTCAAGTGGCCTCCTTTCCTCTCTGTGGGACCAGACAGGATGGCCCACTATATCTGGCCCCCAAGTTGCATGTTACAGAGAAGGGATTCTTGAGGCATCCCTGGTTCCACTTCATGTGCTGAAAATCGTCTCTGCTCACAGCTGGCAGGCTGGGGATGGCAAGGTCACTCTCTGCTCCCCATGACATCCTCGACTGTGGTCATCACCCTAGAGAGAGCTGTAGAAGAATCAGCAGCTGCCAGAGAAAGGCAGTCAAGGCACGACATTCATAGCAGGAGATGATCTGGCTTGGGAACTCTGCCTGTGCCTCTTTTAACGTCACTGTTTGACCGCTGAATTGGTTCATCTAATTTAACCCATGAACCCAGGCATTAGTGGAAATTGCCAGCTTCAAGAAAAAAAACCTGGAAAAGGTGGCATTTCACCTATCCCAATCAAACTTAAACAGTTCCAGTCAGTGGTCCTCTTTTCCTTCCAAGCAGCCTACAGCAGGTTACAGAAACAGCTAACTGCCACGGTATGATACCGAGCAGGCTCCAGGAGGGGAAACTTGCATACCACTGTCCAGCTGGAAATGGCCCAGGTGGGACACAGATTGGAAACTTCAGGACTCCAGGGAGGACTACACACGTATGCACTGCCCCAGGAGGGAATCCACGCCCTCAGTGGGGGCCCAGAGCCCCCTGCCCAGATGCCCACAGACACCGTCAATGCCCTGGGTAAAGTTCTCCTCTCATCCTTGGTTGTGGTGAAGCATCTGCCATGTTAAACCGTTCGCCACTCCCCAGACACTCCTAGCTTCACAGCTCCTGCCCTACTCCCACCCATCTCGTTCCTTAATTATGTTTGGCAGACACATTCCTAAGCCTTGAATTAACTCCAACTATACACATGAGAGCAGAGTGTCTGGCTGGAAGAGTGCGGCTGTGGTCACACTGGCCTCACAAGCCTTCTGGCTGAAGACAGGACAGGTGTCCACTCTGTTCTGTGATTCACACAGGCCTCCTAGGGAGTCCCATGCAGGTCCAGCAGCTACTGTGGGCTGCATAAAAGGGGAAGAGGGAGGTGGAAAGAGGTGGAAAGGAACATATACTGAAACCTTCCCCAAAGGAGCCATGAAATGGTGAAGGAGAAAACAAAAATTGTGGCTGGGCTCATACTGGGCATTATGAAAAAAGAACAACAAATACACACATACACACAAATAAACTGCTTTCACTCTTTTTAGATATGGTGACTTAAATATATTTTCATTTTTCTCATCTCCTCATCTCCCAACACACACACACACACACACACACACACACACACACACACACACACACACACACACACACACACACACACACACACACACACACACACACAAATCCAAATGGGTCACACAAGACTCACCATGCAGCACCTGCAATTTGCCAACTGATCACTGACCTGAGCACAGTCAGGCTGTACAAGGAGAAAGATGATCGATATCTCCCTCCCTCCCTCCATCTCCCTCTCTCCCTCCCTCCCTCCCTCCCTCCCTCTCTCTTTCTCTCTCTGTCTCTGTCTCTCTCTCTTCTACACACACACACACACACACACACACACACACAGACCCAGAGCAGTGCCTCTCCTGAGTTTGTTGGTTCCTCATCTGGGCAATGTATAAGCTCGAGCATGGCAGTTCCCTTGTCAGAACCAGGGGCTCCCACCCAAGGGGAACACTTCTCTAATAATGCAGAACCACCCTGCCTCTCCCTTTACCCAGGGCCATACCTTTCCATTGGGAACAACCAGCCTTGACCCCCACTCATCAAAACCCTAGGCCCAGACACTGGGTCAAGGAATCAAGAGACAGATGACTCCTCAGAGCCCAGAGAGAAAACACAGCAGGCAGTCCTGGTGCCTCCAGAGAAGTGTCTGACTTGGGGTGGGAGCGTTGTTGGGGAATTTGATGGGGTCATAAAGGCTACATACATGGATGGACTCCCTACTTCCAGCCTAGATGCTTCTGGGCTAATTGGCGGATGCTTGGGGGGGACTAGGAGACCAGAAGGACCAGTAGCACCAGCAGAAGCAGGCAGAGCTGGGAAATGTGATCACCCTGTGAGTACTGTTGACAGCTGGGGGGGGGAACAGGACAGGTGTATGTGTGTCAGAGGGGGTGTGTTCCTCCCAGATAGTCACCTTCTGACCCCCAGTGCCCTCACCTCCCTAGTGAGTTTTTCTGGGACCTCCTCAGGTGAAAGGGTGACCTAGCACAGAAGACAAGGGCTCAAACAGCAAGGGGGGCCTATCTCCTGCATCCAGCACCCCCCACCCCCAGCAAAAAGGAAAAGACCCGAGAAAGCAGGTGTGGAGGTGCTCCTCCCCACATCTGACTAAAGCCACTAGGTTCCCACCAGGGAGAGGAAGGGTGCAGATGTGGCTTTCACTGCTCTAGGCCAGGGGTTCTGTGGTGCCCCCTCCTCACCAATCCCTGTATCTGCCCTTTTCCTGGGACACTGGCCCGTAAGAATGGGGGTGGGATCCTTCGAGCAACACCCACCCCCCTCTCCTGGGGCGCATTTATGGCAGAGCCAGGGTGGACTGTGAGGTGCAGGGGAGGTGCAGGCAGGATGGAGAGAGGAGACAGGAGGCAGGCGAGGGGCCGGGTCTGTGGGGGAGGGGGAAGGAGGGGGTCAAGGAGTTCGCCTGGTGCAGGAGTCACCAGGTGTGGTCCCATGGAGCGGCCACTCATGCGTGCTGCTGGGAGAAGCTGTAGGCGATGGCTCTGGGTGCACCCAGGCCCGGAGTGCAAGGACCAGGGGCAGGGACTGGGTCTGGGCCTCATGCCAGCCAGGGACCCACCATTTCTGCTGGGCGACTGCGAAAGGGGACTCAGATCAGACCAGGCAGAGCCATGTTTGAAACGCTGCACTGCTGGGAGGTGGAGTGGGCATCTGCCGGCGGCTGTGCTTGCTGCCACCCCTGCTTCAGCTGCCATCACCAGCACCACCTCCTTCTCACCTGCCTGCTTCCGTTGCCTCCACCACCGAAGCCATCGCCATGCTTCCCGTGCTAGGACCACAGATTCAGGGCAGCCATGGCCGCTGTGCCCCCGTGGGGCTGCCCGCAATGATGTGGCTCAGGTGCTCTGTGCTCCTGTTCAGGACTGCGCTTTGATGGCAGTGGCCGCCAGCCTCTGGAACAGCTTCCCCTCATGCTTGAGCTTGCTCTTCTCTCTTCTCTCTTTCTCTGCCCCCACTCCACTCCTGGGCCACCACACAGGCCTGCCTGCTCCCCCCATCGCTGCCACCACAGTGCACCCCAGGACCCCTCCCCCTCCTCCACTTGGCCATGCCCACTCCTCCCCTAGGCCATGCCCCCTACCCCTAGCTGCAATCACAACCCTGACTGAGCTCTAAGGCTTCCAGGCCATGGCAATTGCAGCATCACCTCTGCTCAGGACTCTCCCCCAACCCCAGTACCTGCCCCAGGGATCGAATCTCCCCTCAGCTCCACCCCTGGAGGAGATTCTCCTCCATCCCCCTTCACTCCCACACACTAAGAGGGTGCATGGTGACCCTTGTGTGTGTGTGTGTGTGTGTGTGTGTGTGTGTGTGTGTGTGTGTGTGTGTGTGTGTGATATTGGGGATAACTACCTCTCAAGGACTCAGAACATAGCACTCTTTGCGATGACACACAGCACACTTCCAAAAACAGCACAAAGCACCCTGTGTAAAGGACTCAGCACACAGCTCCCTTTGAAGGACTCAATATAGTACCCTGTGTAGAGTACTCAGCACACAACACCCTTTGAAAGAGGGAGTCCATAGCTTGCAGCGTAAAGGACTCAGCACATTGCATGCTTTGAAAAACTCAGCACATAACACACTTTCCCAGGGGCTCATTACATAGCACCTTCTGTGTTAAGACTCAGCACAGACCTTTGAAAGGCTGAGTAAAAAGCACCCTTTGTAAACCACTAATTGCATAGCACCCTTCGAAGAAAGCACATAGAAGAATTTTGAAGGTTTCCGCACATACCACACTATGGCAGGACTCAGCACATACCACACTGTGGAAGCACTCAGCACACAGCACCGTTTGAAGGACAATACAGAGCACCCTGTGAAAAGGACTCAGCACACAGCACTCAACTCACCTCATCCCTCTCTTCTCAAGGGCTCAGCACATAGCAGGACCCTTTTGGATGAATTAGCACACCACACCTTTTGAAGGACTCAGCATACAGTATATTGTGTAATGGACTCAGCACACAGCATCCTTTGAAAAACTCAGCACAGCCCACTCTTTTCAGGGACTGAGCACATAGCAACCTATGGGATGACTCAGCAAACAGCACCTTTTTGAGGACTCAGCACATAGCTCTATGTCAAAGGTTCAGCATTCATTAGAATTAGGGTGCTTTCTTCAGTATCCACATTCTTCAGAAACACTTCACAAATCTTACTGGTTCACATTTAGCCAACCTGTGTTTTATGGGGGAGGGTCAGCTGGGGGTCTTGAACTCAAAGTTTGGGGGCCCTATCCCTGAGCTCTTTGGTTCAAGGCTGCAGCTCTACCACTTGGAGGCACAGCTCCAATTTTGTTTTTTTGGGTTGTTCTTTGACAGGTCTTATGGTGATAAGGAAGGCCAAGTTGGGGTGTCTGTGTGCAAAGGCTCTTAGCTCAGCCTGGAACTGACCTCTCTCTTCCTGGTGTTCCTGGGAAGCTGGGCCTCATGGAGCTATCTTGGCCTAGGGTGGAAAAGACCTGCTCTGGTATCAGCAATCAGGGTGAACAAAAGTCAGCTTGGCCCTGGACACTTCTCAAAATTGAACTCTAGACGACAATGGCATGGGGCTGCATATCCCGCATCTGGACACCAGGGGGCAGGAGTGGCCCACCGTAGGGATTGTACCTGCGAGTTGTGTTTACTCTTGATTCCCTGGGGTCTCCATCATGCTTCCAAGTCACCCTGGACAGGAAAATCCTTGAGACACTTACCTACAATTAACAATCAAAAAGCAAGTGGGGCTGTGGCTCAAGTGGCAGAGCAGTAGCCTTGAGCAAGAAAACTCTAGACCCTGAGTTCACACACACACACACACACACACACACACACACAACACATGCATGCAAAATCAGAGATTTCTATAATGCAATCTTTGGATATTCTCTACTTTTCCCCCACTAAGCCTGGTGGCTGCTGGTCTAGGTGTCTGATGCATACCACTACCTGGCATCTTTAATTTTGGGGAACAGAATGGGTAGAAGGTCATCCTTCTCTGATCCCAGCTCCTTGATTGGGTAATGGTCTATCCAGGCCCTTTGGGGCTCCTTTACAAAATCGCCAAGATGCCTTCAAAAGTCATCACATACTGGGCACTGGTGGCTCATGCCTGGCATCCTAGCTACTCAGGAAGCTGAGATTTGGAGGATCATGGTGCCAAGCCAGCCTGGGCAGAAAGTGTGTGAGACTCTTATCCTCGATGAACCGTCAGAAAACAAAAGTGGTCCTTTGGCTCAAGTGGTAGAGTTCCAGCCTCGAGAATAAGAGCTCAGGGACAGTGTTCATGTCCAACAACAAGGAGAGGCTTTGCATGTTGGCTTTGGGATTGGCATTGGCCAAATATAATTGGAATTTTCAAGTGCTCCATGACAAAGCAGTGCCTCCTTAGTCCTGTGCTGGTCCATCTTGTCTCACCCCCTAACCTTGTCCATGCTTTGGGTCAGCATGGCTCTGGATGGAAGGAAGGGCTCCAAGGAGGAAGATCCCAGAGCAATCACCCCACCTCCTTCTGCCATGCTCACCCTGCTGTTTCTGCTCTTTGCCATAGACTTTCTTCCTTGAATCCATCCATGAGGTCATCACCACCAACATAGTGGTGAGTGGTGGGTCTGGCCTAACTCGGGGAAGTCAGAGGTGGAAGTAGGTCTGGGATTAGGAGCTTCCACCCTGGGTGTGGGCTAAGCCCAGGGTTGACCTTTTTTTATCGTGATCCTTACAGTGGTGGGAAGACAGTGTAGACTCCACATTGAGTCAGGTAAGATTGGAATCTAGAGGACCAATTGTGTGTGGGAGAGGATGTGGGGCCACTGCTCTTGATACTCCTCTCTTGGGAATCCCCTGTCCCTCCCTCATCCCTCAATGGTAGAAGAGAAACTTCAACTAAGGGTGTGGGATTAGGGGGTGGGGAAGTATTTTGGTGTGAACCAGAAGTGCTTCAAATTCATCCTAGCCCCTACTTCCTATTTATCTGAGGAATAGCCATTTGGGTTTGGGAGGGGTGAATCATCCTAGCTGAGAAGGTGCGTCAGTGGTAGAGTGGTCGCCTAGCATGACTGGAGCCCTGGGCTTGATTCCACACAGAAAAAGCTGGAAGGGGAAGTGGGGCTCAACTGGTAGAGCACCAGCCTTGATCAAAAAGAGCTCAGGGAGAGTGGCCAGGCCCTTAGTTCAAGCCCCAGGACTGGAAGAACAAATCTTTGTTGGAGGCTTTTTTTCCCCTTTGAAAACAATTTATTGTGATAATCATAACATGGGTCTCTTCCCTGGCCACCAATGGGCCATTATATCCCTTGAGCTTGGGCCACCTCCCGGCAGCCTCTGCCCTACCCAACCCCCAGTTTAACTTTCTCATCACCCAGCAGATGGAGGCCTGAGAGAAGGCACCTGACCACCTACTTCTGGTGGCTTCCAAGGCTTTTGAGAGTCAATATGTCACATGGAGAGTCATTATCTGCATCAGTCTACAGAAGAGAGGGAGGGAGCACTCCTTGCCTGAGCTGTGGGTAGATCTGTATCTGGGGCATCTGCAGCAGAACGTGCTCCTTGGGGGAGTCCTCTATGGTGATGAGAACCTTGACCTATCCTCTGGAAGTTTCCACGCTGTCTTCAAGTTGCAATTCTTCAAAACCTTTCTGCTCCTCCCTCATTTTACCCACCACAGGCCCTGATGCATCTGAAGCAGCATTGGGGGGGGGCTCAGCTTGTGCTGGCATCTGGAGACTGCTGTCCATGCCTTCCTCTGTGAGGATCAACAGCAGCTCCTGCATCACTATCCTCTTCTTCATCTTCTCCTGGGACAGCCAGCATACACACTTGGCTTTCTCCCAAAACAGCTCATTCAGAGCCAACATCTGCTCTTTACACACCACAAGGGATTCCTCAATAGTTTGGATGTGTGCTGACAGCTGGCTGCATCGATGGTGGACCTCACTTGCTGGATTCTGGAAGTCCACCTCATCAGGCAGGTTGTGGACGAAGCAGATTTACTTCTTGGACACCCACATGTCCTGCTTCCCATCCCCATGAATGCTGTGGTGGCAGCACATGTGGCAGGGGGCTGTAGATCCAGCTCAGTCTGTCACTGAGCTGCCAGGTGGGCCAGGTGCTTGCAGCTGGCCCACCGCTTCTGAGGTATGATTTCCCCCCTGTAGATCTCAGCCTCAGTGTGTTAACAGAGCCTCTTCCATCTACCAGGCAACATGGAATGTGGGCGTAGCCACATTTCTTGTATCCCATTGGTCAGAAAGAATCATGAAATAATGGGGGTGTGGCCAGAATCCTGAGATGCAGGCAGAATGGGCAGAGTTAAGATGACAGTGGCTCCTCCAGCCCCTTTCCCAGGGATCTCTGTCCAGTTCAGTTAGGGACAAGAGGATGACCTGCTTGAGCCGGATGGCTGCACAGATTGTTGTGTATGTCCATTTGTTGCCAGTCTCGGACATTGAACTCAGGATCTGGCACAGTCCTTGAGCTGCTTTTGCTCAGAGCTAGCCCTCTACCACTGGAGCCACATGGCTCTACTTCTGGCTTTGTTGGGATTGAAGTTGGACAGGGGTCTCAAGGACTTTCTGGTTTAGAGTGACTTGACATTGATCCTCCTATCAGTCTTGTAAGTATCAAGGAGGAGCCACTGGTGCCTGCCTCATCATTGGTTTTGCTGATGTTCTTGGACACACCCATGAGTTCCCTATCCTCAGGTTTAAGTGGTGGGAGCTGGAGCCCACAGTTGGAATCCTAGTCCTGCCACTTCCAAATGGCAGGAGATCGTAAGAAACTCATTCCTATCCATAGGAATACCAATGGAATGTGATGTATGTCATGATTCTAGGATAAAATTATACACAATTGTATTCTAGGACACTGATTGATTTTAATTAATACTTTATAAAGCATTTCAACAATCACATTCATTAAATGGAGGCAGAATGAAATACCGAAGAATTGGGCATCACATAGTATAGAGATGCCATTTTTTCTGCCCGGACTTTCTTTACTTAATTGCTATATACCATTTTCTGAATGTACTTTGGTGTATGCAACTAAGATATATTATACTTGATCTGGAAATCAATTATTCAAACTGTTTTTTATCAAAAATGCTTATAGCAAAATAAAGAGGTAAATCCAAATTATGTATATTTGAAGACAATGCTTGGTTAGTCCTCTTCTCACATTACCCATTCCCTTCTTGAGAATAATACACATTGTAAGGAAATGCTTAGAATGTTTTGGAGAAATAGGTTGACTTTAAACCAGTTACTCTACGCTGCATTTTGTTTACTTTATATCTAGAAAAGCTAAATTCTTACCTTATCATTTTCCTTAGGCTTTATATTCAGGTTTAATGTCTGATGGGTGACAGATAAAGATATAAACATTTTTTAACAGTTGTTAAATTTAGGGTGAGGAATCTAGGTACAATTATGCTCATGCAGATAGGCCTCATCAGTCATGAGACCATGATACCAAAATGTTAACCAATGCTTACTGGTGTCATCCTTATGAGATTTTGTGTATTATAAACAATGGTTATTACCATTTGTTTTGTAATCAACATCATTTCATGGGTTAGGAATTGATGTGAGACATTATACTCAGAAATATATTGAAGGAGGAATCCAAAATTAGTTACGAAGATATACACTTAACGCACTGTTTTAAAAATGTAAGCTAAAGGAAATAATTTATGAAAAAGTCAACATTTACAATAAATACAGAATCAGTATGACTGATTTTTCTTTTATCCCAGGTGCAATATGGCTTGCATGATGACTTTTATGGTTATATGTTAAGTTAGGTCTTGATATTTAGTTGAAGTTCTGTTTTTTCATATATTCATTTGTCAGATCAAAGAGGAAATTAATTCCATGCGAGAGTCAACATCCATAATAATGTTACATTTGTATCCTGCTACTTTGCCAAAGTTTCAAATGAGCTTGAGTATCTTGGGTCTTTTTTGGATTTAACAAAATATGTATGCAATTTTGTCAGTAGCATAAATTTTTTTACCACTATTTATTAAACTATTATTTTCCAGAAACTACTACTCTCTTTTCATGAGATTTTTTTTGGGGGTCTGGTCATGGGGCCTGAACTCTGGGCCTGGCTGCTGTCTCTCAGCTCTTCAGCTCAAGGGTAGTGCTCTACCACTTGGGCCACAACGCCACTTCCGGCTTCTTTATTTTTGCATATGTGGTGCTGAGGAATCAAAACCAGGGCCTCTTGCATGCAAGACAAATGCTCTACCACTGAGCCACCTTCCCAGACCTTTTCATGAGATTTTTAATGTCATTTATATCATGGGTTGATGTTTTCCTTTAGATAACCCACATTTTGTATTCTACAAAGTGTAATTTGGAGTAGTTTAAAATTATGTACACTCAGGTACACTGCTCAGATTCTATTATTGGCATATTTTGTTCTTGTTAAATCAGTAGAATTCAGGTCTCAATATGGATAGTTAGACTTATTCATTGCATTTCTGCAATTTTTAAGATGTCATGATTTTTGTTATTTTATTCTCGTAAATATGTGCAGATCTTACTCCACTTACAGTGACATTTCTTTTAAACAATTTGATCCATTCAAGGGATTTGCTATGTCAGGTTCATCTAGATGAATTTAATTACAAATGAAAACAACCGTATTGTTGAGACAAAGTTATCTTTATGGTTCTAGTCAAGGGTAACATGTATTTGAGGTTTTTGTGCTTAAAAATAACTAGGCACAACATGTTTTTGTTCCTGGTGGACTTCTACTTTGTTGGTTGTTTTTCCAGCTCTGATGACTTCAACATATGTGTGCATTTTATTTCAAATGTTTTGTGTCTATATTTTGTTTCATATAACAGAAAGTACAAAAAGAATCAGTGATTTAGAAGTTTTCGAAATAGATTTCTAAGAGAGACACTTGAAGTTTTGTGACATCTGGGACCGGATAGGTCTTGTTAGTGGAGGGGGTAGTAGAATAAAACAGACATTGTTTGACATGATTTGAATTCTTCCTCTTATTGCCTCACTATTTCAAATAGTATTACTTCAAAATCTTTAGTTGAAAGAAAATAATTTTGTCTGTATGAGCTCAGAATTGTTGCTTTAATTGGGACACACTACACATTTATAATTGATTTTAACTCTAAAACCTTCTTTCCTTCTTTTACAATCACAGTTGTGAATTTATAATGCTAAAATAGCATCTACTAATTTATATGAAATAGTCCAGACTATTTTCCCTTCACACTATATGTAACATAGACTGTCATAATAGTGAGTAATATAATATGTAATAATTGACTTTGGGGAATGTCAATTACAATGGATTTTTTGACATACTGAGTAATAGTAAAAATTATATTTTATTCTATTAAAAAGTTCACAGTTACATCTAAAAATAACTCATAGTTATAAACTCATGCTAAAAAGTAAGATTGTTTATTGGAAAAAGCCAGACATTTCAATAAGCTTGCTTTTTATACATTGACTTGGATCTGGGCTTTGGTGGCTCATGCATGTAATACTAACTAGTCAGGAGTCTGAGGTCGAGGATAGTGGTTCAAAGCCAGCCTGTAGAGATAAGTCTCTGAGACTTTTATCTCCAATAACCCACTTGAAAACTAGAAACGGCACTGTGGCTCAAGTGGTACAGTGGTATCAATGAGCAGAAGAGTTCATTGAAATCTGTGACCAGGCCCAGAGTTC
The DNA here is from genome assembly GCF_024711535.1 of Dipodomys merriami. Lineage (NCBI taxonomy): Eukaryota > Metazoa > Chordata > Mammalia > Rodentia > Heteromyidae > Dipodomys > Dipodomys merriami. The sequence continues at coordinate 451,867 of NW_027206435.1, read as the reverse complement.
AAGCCCCACGACCACCAAAAAAAAAAAAAAATGACATGGATTTTTACTTTATTATTTCATTATTTTTATTGTGAAAATACATACAGAAGGGTTAAAATTACATGAGCAAGGTAATGATTACATTTGTTATCAAACATTGTTTCCCCATCCTTTGTTTCCGCTTACCATTCCTTCCCATCTACCCCTCAAAGCAACCCAGGCGCCAAAGTTGTAAAGTTCATTTTCCGACATAACTTGTTGTATATCTGATTGTTGCATGGGACCACCTGTATCCCTATTTATACAACATGTTTTTCCCTTCCCCTCCACAAATTATACCAACATCAAATACAGTGAAAACAAGGGTTATGTCATGGGGGAGAGACACACAAAGCAACAAAGAAATCATCTTATAAATATGCTAAAAACAATAGCAAGAGAAAAAAAAACATTTGAGTCCTTATCTTTGGGTTCATTTCACCTAACATCAATTTATCTGATCATTGCTGCTTGTCCAAGACATATACTAATAATTGCAAATAAGGGAAACCATGAGACTTATATTTCTTTGGGTCTGGCTTACTTCACTTAATATAATTTTTTCCAAGACTTTCAATTTCCTAAAAAAATAGGGCAATGTCATTCTTTCTGATGGAGGCATAGAATTCCATTGTGTATATATATCACATTTTCTTGATCCATTCATTTACTGAGGGGTATCTGGGTTGGTTCCATATTTTAGCTATGGTAAATAATGCTTTAATAAACATATAAACATAGTTGTGCTGGTAGCTTTAGTATGGTCATGTTTGTGATCATATGGGTAAGTGCCCAAAAGAGAAATTGCTGGGAAATAGCGGAGCGCTATGAGGAGTCTTTTGAGGAACTTCCCTACTACTTTCCACAGTGGTTGAACAAGTTTACACGCCCACCAACAACACAATAGGGTTCCCTTCTCTGCACATCCCCTCCAGGTTCTGTTGTTATTAGAGTTCTTATTTATAGCCATTTTAACTGGGGTGAGGTGGTATCTCAATGTTGTTTCATTTGCATTTCTTTTATGGCTAGGGAGGTGGAACATTTCTTCATGTGTCTATTGACTATCTTTCTTTCTTCTTCAGAGAAGTTTCTCTTTAAGTCTTTAGCCCACTTATTTATTGGGCAGTTGTTTCTTTGAGAATTTGTTGTTGGGGGATTTAATTTTTTGAGTTGCAGGTATATTTTAGTTATGAGAACCTTGTCCATTTTATGGCAAGTGATGATCCATAATTTAACTTGTTTTTCTACAAATATATAGAATAGTGTAGCTTTGGAAAATCAATAAATGTTGCCTTTTCATATAGGATTACATATCCTTGCAAGTGTTGTCTAAAACTGATCTACACTGAAATGATTGCCATTGATAGCTTTCTCAAGATTCCAGATGTTTATACTTTCTGCTGACCTTCCACAAAACTCATACCCCGAACATAAGTTTTTAGTTTGTTCATGCAATTATAGAAACATAAACATATGAACCAAATGTTAATTACTTTTACCTGCTGTCATTAATGTAGTATAACTAATACAATTAAGAATATACCTTGAGGAAAATAAGATTCTTCCTTCATGCTTCAAGGCTCTCTCTCTCTCTCTCTCTCTCTCTCTCTCTCTCTCTCTCTCTCTCTCTCTCTCTCTCTCTCTCTCTCTCTCTCTCTCTCTCTCTCACACACACACACACACACACACACACACACATTTACCACTCTGACTCAGGTTAGGTTCCTGACATTGGGTATCAGACAATCATCTAATAATCAAACTTTCCTGCCCAGACATAAAATACATTCATAATTCCACACATATAAAAATACCAGATCATTCAAAATAATGAGAATATTTAACGGAATTACCCAGCTCCTCTACCATCTACTCCCTGATTTAATTCATTTATGACAATGCATTTTTCATACCATAATTAAAAACCATAATTAAAAATAATTTTGAGTTTCTCTGATTAGCAGACAAAAATATGTTATCATATAATAGAAAATGTAGGTAAAATTACTTTCCCCTGTTTAATCTTTTATATAACTTATCAAAAACTTCTTTTTCCTTGCATACTCTGTTTCTGGCATTTGGCCCTAATGTCTAATATTAAATTACAAAGGACATGCCATATTCCTTAGTTCATTTTTCCTAAAGGTTATGCTATGGAGTTGAATCTGATTTGTTTGATTATTCTATTGTTTTCTAACTTTTCCACATATTCTGAGAGTTGCTTCATATGTGTATTTGTGCACATATAAGTGCCTCTGTATATATGTGTATGATTGCATGTATGTATGCAAAGCCTCAACATCTTATTCAGCAATCTTGCTCATGACTGGTATTCCAATAGTTGAGCCATTCTTCCAATCCAACTTTTGGCTGGTTAATTATATATAGTTTCTCAAAGACTGTTCTGCCCAGGCTGGATGCAAACTGAACTTCCCAGACTACTTTACATTCTTAGGTTTTATTGCTCCAGTAGTATCAACTTTTAAATTACAAATATTTTGTGAGTGTAAAGGCTAAGGTGTAGCATAGATTTTTAGCTAAAGAATTTATATAAAGATAGATGAACATGCACATTACATATGCTGAGTGTACACTGTCAGAAATGTGATCCTAAGCTTGGTGGTGGTGAGATCGTCGGATAGGGTTAAAAGCCAGCCTGGACAGGAAAGTCCCAGAGACTCTTTTTCCAATTAACTACAAGAAAATTTAAAGTGGCACTGTAGCTCAAGTATAGAGCATTAGGCTAGAGCTGAATAGCAGAGGGACAGCTCCCAGCCCTGTGTTCAAGTGCCAAGACCACCACCAACAAAAAATATATAAGTAAAGGAAAGAAAATAAATGTGATCTTATCCACCAGTTGATGGCTAGTATAATCCCTGCTCTCTCAGGATGGACTTTTTTTCCAATTAAGTCCATGCTCTTATATCTGATTTGCATTGGAAACAGAATTATGCTTCCATTCTACTGTCTACAAAGTTGCGTGATTAGCAAGCATGATTTAGAAAGGGAGTGGCCTCATACTTCGTGTTCCATGTAGGAGTAATGCTAAGTGACATCAACTGTATAGACGTCTCTTCAAAGAAGAAATATTAGATGTTTATTGGAAAGCTAGTATTTGACTTTTTTTATTGTGAGAATACCGTACACAGGAGTTACAATTACACAGGCAAGATAACGAGCACATTTCTTATCAAGCATTGCTGCCTCTTCTTTGTTTCCCCTTCCCTTCCATTCCCATACCCCTTCTCCCCTCACCCTATCCTCCCCCACCACCAAAGTTGTAAAGTTCGTTTTTCAACATAATGACTTGTACATCTCATTGTTGCAATGGGTCCACCTGTATCCCTAAACGATTTGTTTTTAGAGAATATGTCCAGCAAAGATTCTATAACATAACTCAGTAAAAGTAGGTGCACTGAATCATTTTGGAATTAATTTTTTTGCTTGGGAAGATTATTGATCTTGTCGTTCCTTTTGGGAAAACTTAAAGTCATATTTCACTTTTTGTTGGTTGTGTGGCTTGAATTCTGATCCTGGGCACTGTCCCTCAGCTCTTCAGTTCAAGTTGAGCGCACTACCACTTTAGCTACAGCACTACTTCCGGGTTTCTGGTGGTTAATTGAAGATAAGGGTCTCGTGGACTTTCCTGACAAGGCTTTCTTTGAAACACAATCCTCTGGTCTTAACCTCCTGAGTAGCTAGGATTACAGGTGTAAACCACCAACACCCAGCTCATATTTGCATATATGTGCACTGAATGACACTGTGTAGACAAAGAATGGAATTTTTAACCAAATGATAGCATAGTAGATTTTCAGAAAAATTGAGGTAGCAGTAAATATGTCCTCCTTTTCCATTTTGTTACATTAATGACTCATGAGCTATGGGAACCTTACATTAGCATCCTGTGACATCTGTATAGGTGTATTTAGTATAAGGAAATGTTCATAGAGAAATGTAGAAAGAATGAGATTTTTAGAAAACAAAGGAGATAAGGTATGAAAGAACAGCATAGAAGGAGATACATTTATCATGCAGAGATTAAGAACTAGCCTAAGAGATTTAGAATGCTAAAGGCAATGAGGAAAAGCCTACTTGACAACTAGCTCTTCAGTAACCAAAAATGGTTCTCTAGACCAGTTTCTGGTAAACTTAGTTACTATCATTTTTTCCTTCCATCTAGAGTTATTCCTTATTTTCTGTCACAACTATTAATTAGCTTCTGCCTTTTTGGTGCCAAAACTGACCAGAAAGTTTTCAAAATCACACTTAGACTATTTTCACTTTGTGATTAGCAGTGATGACACAAAATCCTGGAATCGTTGAATTTCCAGAATTAATCTTCACCTAACATCTAAGCACATTCCTGGCATTAATTGCTGTGACTTAATGAACAAACCTTTTTTCAACACAGTATCCTAACATAAGTAAAATACATGAATTAGGCGCTATTTTCAGGTGTCAGTATGAAAGGAGCAATTATATATTTCAAGTATTGGTTCTTTATTTTCCAATTACTATTTTTTTTTGCCAGTTCAGGGGCTTAAACTCTGTGGTAGGGAATTATTCCTGAGCTTTTTTTTTTTCTCAAGGCTAGCACTCTACCACTTGAGGCACAGCATTCCTTTCACTGTTTTTCTTTTTTATGTGTTACAGAGGAATTGAACCCAGGGTTTCATTCATGCTAGGCAATCACCATACCATGAAGCCACATTCCCAAGCCCTAAGAGAATTTCTTAAGAAGGCATTACATTTTCATTCCGTAAGTATGTATCATAAGTTTGTCCAGGTGCTAGAAAATGATGCAGAAAGGAATACAATATAATAAGTCCAGTAAGGCTGGATGGACAATGAATTTCACAGTCTAGCCAGGGCACAGTGGGTCTTACCTCAGGGAGTTGTTTCAACAGGCTAAGCGAGACAGCTCGTGACCCAGAGCCCACCTCCAGAATAAGAAGGTCACCTTGGATTCCAGCCATATGGGGATGCTGGGCTCCTCCTCCAGAACCCATTCAACCAGTTTTTGTGAAAGAGAGAGAGAAAAGTCAGAATTACAATTAAGTCGGGTGGCGGTGGCTCAGAACTCTAATCCTAACTACACAGAAGGCTGATATATGAGGATCATGGTTCATAGCCAGCCCCGGCCGGAATGTCTCTGAGACTCTTATTTCCAAAGAACCACCAGAAAACCAGAAGTGGTGCTGTGGGCTCAAGTGGTAGAGCACTAGCCTTTTGCTGAGGAGCTCAGGAACAGCGCCCATGCCTAGGGTTCAAGCCCCACAACTGACAAGAAGTGGATTTCCTACCACAAGAAGTGGATTAAATAGCACCCATTGTCCTTGGGAGCATGGTAATGAAGTCAGGACGAATTTCCTGTGAAGTGAAAATGATAAGGAGATCACCTGACTTCTCCGTGCCTCAGTTTCCCCAGATGCAAAACTCAACACAGTGAAGCATCCCCTTCCTCATGGGGATAGAGTAATGATGAAAGAGAGCCATGTTTTGCTTCAAAATCCCCACCTGTTGCATGATTAATAACTGACCCCACCTGAGCCCTTTTCGGGTATCTTCCTGTCATTTGCTAACAGAATAGCCGAGAACCTTCTCTAAAGGCCACTCCCTCCATGCCAAGTCATGCTCCAGAGATTCCCTCTGTATAAATCCCTTGTTTCCTCAAAACTGTCCTGTGAAGAGAATGAGGTCTGATGGTTGTGGCCCTACCCAGAGCTTCACCTGTGGTCAAGAATCGGCTGCTGTGGACTAAATGTTTGGGATAATCCATCTAAATCGATGACTGAGCATGGTGCTACATGTCTACCATCCCATCTACAGAGGACCAGGTCTGGTGGAGTGGTAGAGCATACCTGTCCCAGATAGGAGGACCTCAAGTCAGTCCAACCAGAATCATATATTGAGTCTCTGTTTCAGAAATGCACAAGACAGAAAGGTGGCTCCTCAGAGCCAGCGTGAGGAAACATGCAGGGGGTCATGGTGCCCCAGAGGGGTGTCTGACCTCGGGTAGTGGTGATTTGGGGGCAGCCACTCACCTGTGCTGCTGGGAAAAGCTGCTGGAGGCTGCTGCAGGTGGGGCAAGCATCAATGGCAGTGGCATTGCAAACAGATGGGCCAAGAGCAAAGAACCAGGGCCAGGGACCAGGTCAGTGCTTTAGGAGGGCTGGCAGGCACCTTTACCTGAGGTTTGAAATCCCGCACCTGGGGAAGGGGGGAGGGAGCCAGGGTGTGGGCAGGCTTCTCAATTTCCTACTATAATCCAAAGTCGCTTGAGTCTCTTCCTCACCACTCAGCCACCTCTACCTTCCTCAACTGCTGGTAATGTTGTAAACTAACAGAGGGAATCCAGGTGCTACTGGGCATCACAGAATGTGGGCATGGTCACCATTCTTGTATCCCATTGGTCAGAAAGAACCATGAAATAATGGGGGTGTGGCTGGATTTCTGTGATGCAAGCAGCATGGGTGGAGTCAAAAAGACAGCAGCTCCCACAGCCCTTTTCCCAGGGACCAATTCAGTTGGAGACAAGAGGGTGACCTGCTTTAGCTGGATGGCTGCACAGATTGTTGTGTATGTCTGTTTGTTACCAGACCCGGACCTTGAACTCAGGATCTGGGAACAGTCTGTGAGCTGCTTTTGCTCAAGGCTCGCCTTCCACACTGGAGCCCTGGGCTTCTGGCATTGTTGGAACTGAAGTTGGACAGAGGTCTCAAGGACTTTCCTTCCTAGGATGACTTTGACCATGATCCTCCCATTACAGCCTTGTAAGTATCAAGGAGGACTGTTGAGAGCCACTGGTGCCTGCCTAATCATTGGTCTTGCTGATATTCTTGGACAGACCGGTGCGTACCCTATCCCCAGGTTGAAGTGTTGGGAGCTGGAGCCCACAGTTGGAATCCTGGTCCTGCCACCTCCAAATGGCAGGAGATTCTAAGGAACTCATTCCTATCCATATGAATACCAATGGAATGTGATGTATGTCCTGATTGAATGGGCAGTTCTTGAATGATTCTAGGATAAAATTATATACAATATATTATAGGACACTGATCGATTTTAGTTAATTCTTTATTAAGCATTTAAACAATCACATTCATAAAATTTAGACATAATAAAATACATAAGAATTGGGCCTCACATACTGCAAAAGTGCCATTTTTCTGCCAGGTCTGGGATTGAAACTCATGGTCTTAGTAACTCTGTTGCACTGTGTGGGAATGGGAAGCTGGCCTCCTTGAAGTCAAGAAATTCCGGTCTGTTCCTAATGCCTAAAATAGATCCTCACCACTAGAAAATATCCTATTCATGTAGAATTTACGTGTATGATTTATATTTATATACATTGGTTGACTCCATATTGCATTCAGTATAGTTATTTTATTTTTTGTTTTATTCATGTATTGACCATTTATTTTATTGACTATTATGGAACATAAAACATTGATTACATTGATTACACAGGATATAGGTCTGTATATGTATTCCACTTCATACCTTACACCCAGAACTTTCAGAGAATAGGAAAACATGTGTCACCATCATCTTCTTCCTCCACGATTCATTTTTGGTAATGCTGGCATCTTAACTCAAGGCTTACAAGCCTACAAGGCCCAATTCATTAATGGGTGAGTGTTAGCATGCCATCCTGGGGCAAACTGAGCTGACAGGGTGTTCCCAGGACCTCAGATCAAGCCCCAGGGTTTACCAAAATAAGAAAAGATTGACATGCAGATGGCAGTACGCTAATAAATATATATCTTTATAGAGTGTAAAAGATGTTATATAAACTACATTCTTACCAATTCCTGGGTATTAATTGTGCCTCAATGTAGTTAATGTAATGTAATTAATAAATTGTTTCCATTCTTAAACTATTAATGAAATCAATGTCCTGAATTTATTGCATTCCTTTAAGTAATAATATTCATTCAATGCTTCATAAATATTAAATCAAATCAATCAGCCTCCTGAAATGATGCTGTCTAATTTTATAAAGCATCATCCATGATCAATTCATTCAACCCTGACATTGACAACATTCCATTGTTAATCCTGATAGTCTGGCAGCCTTCAGCAATGCAAGGTGAAGTACCCTTTGCAACAGTGTCATTCAGACCCATGATGGTCACCATGCAAAGGAAGAAAACGTAAAATGGCCATTTTTGTGCATTGCTTTCCCTGCAAGGCCTGGGGGTCTAGGATCCCAGGAGGAGCTGTAGATCTAGTGGCTGTACCCCAGCCTAGGGTTATCAAAGCTGAGGCAGAGTTGCCATAACCTGAGTTCAAGCGCCGTATTAAGAAAAGTAAAATAAAAAAATTAGCTCCCTGGCTTGCAATTCATGCTGTTTATTCTTCCAGGCTTTGGATTCGAACTCAGGATCTGGGTAAACCTGCAGCAATGGGGATGAAGATAAAAAAGTCAGGCCTGTTCACTAGTACTGAATTCAAGCCCCAGCCCTGGAAACATACTATTTATATACATTGTAAAGATAGGATATTTACTTACCTATAGATGTTCAACCATACATGTTTGGTGTGGTTGTTCTTGTATCTTTTGTTTTATTCATTTATTTACCATTGATTGTACTATGATGAAACCCCTTCCATGTATTACATTGATGACATCCTTTCACAGAGCATATAGATTTATAGAAATGTTCTCCATCATACCAGGATTCTCAGGATCACCAAGGATATTCAGAGAAAAGGAAAACAAGTTTTACACTTCGCTTCTTACTCCACGATTCACTTGTTGGTAGTGCTGGGATCTTAACTCAGGGCCTAGTAGGACCAATTGGCCAATAGGTCAAGGTGAACACACTAACCTGTGAGCTACTAATGAGCTAGGCCATTCCCAGGATCTGACAGTGATCACCAGGGTGGTCCACTACAGTCATGAATTCATAATTTAAACTTACGATCTATATTGACATACGTGTGTGTACAACATCTTGTGTTCGGTGAATTTCTCCTTATGTTGTTTCTACTTTATGGAGGTATTGTGTATTTTACTAAGTAAGGTGACAGGTTTAACTGTGCTGACATGGAGGACAACCTGTTCCCATGGTTATAGGGTTGCCTATGAATTCCCTTTCCTAGTTGAGACTCAGGACTTACACAGGAGATGAAAACATTTAAAACAACTGGCTTCTGACATCAGGATGAATATTTTTGTGAGTGATGGGATTTGAACTCAGGTTTCGATAGCTCTGTTGCACTGAGGGGGAAGGGGAAGCTCACCATCCTAGAAGACTATAATGTCAGGCCTGGTACAGGGCCTGATTTAAAGCCCCAGGACTGAACAAAATAGCAAACGCACCTTTTATTTTTTTATTTTTTTTAAAATTTTATTTTACTTTATTTGTGAACATATTGTATGGAGGGGTTACAATTACATGGGCAGGATAATGCGTACATTTCTTAACAAACATTGCAGCCTCCTCCTTTGTTTACCCTAGACATCCCTTCCCAGCCTCCCCCCTCCCTCCCCAATCCCAATCCTCCTTCTCCCCCAAAACCGACATTGTAAAGCTCGTTTTGGACATGACAACTTGTACTTCTCATTGTTGCAACAGGTCCACCTGTATCCTTAAACGACTTGTTTTTCCCGATCTCCTCCACAAATTATACGGACATAAAATATAGTGAAAGCAGGGGTTATACTGTGGGGAAGGGCATACAAAGCAACAAAGAAATAATCTTATAAATGCGTTAGAAACACATGCATAAGAGAAAAAAAACATTAAAATACATATCAAAGGGTTCATTTTCCTAACTTTACATTATCTGAACTTTTCCAATTGACTCATACAAATACTAAATATTGCAAATAAGGGAAACCATGGAGCCTGTGTTTCTTTGGGCCTGGCTTACTTCACTTAATATAATTTTTTCCAAGTTTATCCATTTCCTAACAAATGGGGCAATGTCATTCTTTCTGATGGAGGCATAGAATTCCATTGTGTATATATACCACATTTTCAAGATCCATTCATCCATTGAGGGGCATCTGGGTTGGTTCCATATCTTAGCTATGGTAAATAATGCTGCAATAAGCATAGTTGTGCTGGTAGCTTTAGTGTGGTCTTCTTTGTAAGCATTTGGGTAAATGCTGAAAAGTGGGATTGCTGGGTCATAGGGGAGCTTTATTTGAAGTATTTTGAGGAATCTCCATAATGCTTTCCAAAGTGGTTGAACAAGATTACATTCCCACCAACAATGAAGTAAGGTTCCCTTCTGTCCACATCCCCTCCAGCATCTGTTGTTGATAGAGTTATTGATTTTTGCCATTCTAACTGGAATGAGGTGGTATCTCAATGTTGTTTTGATTTGCATTTCTTTTATGGCTAAGGATGTTGAGCATTTCTTCATGGGTCTATTGGCCATCCTTCTTTCTTCTTCAGAGAATTTTCTCATTAAGTCTTTCTCCGACTTATTTATTGGGCAGTTGTTTCTTTGAGGATTTGTTGTTGGGGATTTAATTTTTTGAGTTCCAAGTATATTTTAGATATGAGACCCTTGTAATTTGTATGGCTATTAAAGATTTTCTCCCAATCCATGGGCTTTCTATTAATCTTGATAGCTATGTCCTTTGCCATGCAGAAGCTCTGCAACTTTATGCAATCCCATTTGTCCAACCTTTCTTTGATTTGTTGTGTTTCCGGGTCTCTATTCAGAAAATTTTGGCCTGAGACAAGGAGACCTAGGGTTTCTGCTACTCCATCCCGTAAGGTTTTCAGAGTGTCTGCTTTGACATCGATGTTTTTGATCCATTTGGAGAGTGGAGTCTATGGGATTCTTTAGATACAAGATCATGTCATCTGCAAAGAGGGATAGTTTTATTTCTTCTTTCCCTATTTGGATCCCCTTTATGTCTGCATCTTGTCATTGCTTTAGCTAGGCATTCTAATACTAGATTGAAGAGAAGTGGAGAGAGTGGACATCGTTGTCTTGTTCCTGAGTTGAGGGGAAATGGCTTTAATTTTTCACCATTAAGTATAATGCTGGCTGTAGGTTTGTCATATACAGCCTTTAATGTATTGAGGAATGTTCTATGGATTCTTAATTTTTCCAAAACCTTCATCATAATGGGTGTTGGATCTTGTCGAATGCTTTTTCTGCATCTATTGAGATAACCATGTGGTTCTTATTCTTGCTCCTGGTGATGTGATGAATAATATTAATTGATTTGCGTATATTGAACCAGCTTTGCATTCCCGAAATAAATCCTGTTTGATCATGGTGTTTGACTTTTTGGATGAATTGTTGGAGTCGGTTGGCCAAAATTTTGTTGAGAAGTTTTGCATCAATGTTCATCAAAGAAATGGGTCTATAGTTCTCTTTCTTTGATGAGTCCCTGACTGGTTTTGGGATCAGGGCGATGATGGCTTCTTAGAATATGTTCGGTAGTGAACTTTCTATTTCAATTTCACTGAAGAGTTGGAGGAGTATTGATGTGAGCTCTGCTTTGAAATTCTTGAAGAATTCCGCTGTAAAACCATCTGGTCCTGGACTTTTCTTAGTTGGAAGGTCTCCTATTGCTGCTTCTATTTCAATGCTTGATATGGGCCTGTTAAGCCTGTTTAACTCATCTTGGTTTAGTTTTGGCATGTCAATATTTGCTAGGAAAAGGTCCATTTCTGTCAAGTTCTCAAACTTATTAGCATAAAGTTTTGACAAGTATTCCCTTATAATATTTTGAATCTTGCTTGTTTCCGTGGTGATGTTTCCATTCTCATCTCTGAGTTTATTTATTTGGGTGTGTCTTCTTTTTCTGATAAGATTTGCTAAGGGTCTGTCAATTCTGTTAATTTTTTCGAAGAACCAACTCTTTGTTTTGTTGATTCTTTCTATAGTTTTTTGGAATCTAATTCATTTAATTCTGATTCAATTTTAATTATTTCTTTCTGTCTACTGGATTGGGGTTTATCTTGCTGCTCATTTTCAAGGAGGTTGAGATGTCTCATTAAATTGTTGGTTCCAAATCTCTCCAATATGTTGATGTAGGAGCTCAGAGCTAAAAACTTGCTTCTGAATACTGGTTTTCTGTGTTCCAAGGAGCTGGTAATTTGTGTATTCATTTGTGTTGAATAGCATGAACATTTGCATTTCCTTTCTAATCTCTTCCATGACCCACTCGTGATTCAGCAGTGTGTTGTTCAGTCTCCATGTGATACCGGACTTTCTTTGGTGGCTTTTGGTGTTGAGTTCTAATTTTGTTCCCTTGTGGTCTGAGAGAATGCAAGGTATAACTTCAATGTTTCTGAATTTAGACAAGTTTGCTTTGTGGCCTAAAATGTGATCTATTTTAGTAAAAGGTTCCATGTGCTGCTGAGAAAAACTTGTATTCTGATGCTGCTGGGTGAAATGTTCAGTAGATATCTGATAAATCTAGTTGATCTATGCAGCTGTTTTGATCTGCGGTTTCTCTGTTGAGTTTTTGCCAAGTTGATCTATCTAGTGGGGAGAGTGGTATGTTAAAATCCCCAGCAATTAAAGTATTTGGATTTATATGGGATTTGAGGGAAAATAGTGTTTCTTGGATAAATTTGTGTGCTCCATTGTTTGGCGAGTAGATATTTAGAATTGTATTCTCCTCCTGTAAGAGATATCCCTTAATTAGTATGTAGCGACCTTCTTTATCTCTTCTCACGAATTTTAATTTGAATTCTATTTTATCTGATGTTAGGATTGCAACTCCCGCCTGTTTATGGGGGCCGTTTGCTTGGTAGATTTTGTTCCAACCTTTAACATTGAAAATGTGTTTGTTTTTACGGGCAAGATGTGACTCCTGAAGGCAGCAGATAGAAGGGTCTTGGTTTTCAATCCAACTAGACAGTCTATGTCGCTTAATTGGAGAGTTCAGTCCGTTAAGGTTAAGAGAAAGGACTGAGAGGTATTTGGGAAATCCTGCCATGTTATCCACCTTCTTGGGGTTTGCGAAAACTGGGTTCTTCCTATGGTTCTTGGATTCTCAGTTTGGGTGCAGTTTATCGGCCATTATTGTGTTCTTGTTGGTTTTCTATGTGTAGGACTTCTTTAAGAATCTTTTGTAGGGCTGGTTTGGTGGAGATGTATTGTTTCAATTTTTCTTTGCTATGGAATGTTTTTATTTGGCCTTCAATTGTGAAGGAGAGTTTAGCTGGGTACAGTATTCTTGGTTGATAGTTGCTTGTTTTTAGGACATGCCATGCATCATTCCATGCTCTTCTTGCTTTGATTGTCTCTGCTGAGAAATCTGAGGTGATTCTAATTGGTTTGCCTTTATAGGTAATTAATTTTTTCTCCTTGCAGTTTTAAGGATCTTTTCCTTGGTCTGACTTGATCCTGTGTGGATTATAATGTGAGGGTGGGATGTCCTATTCTTCTCTGTTTTATTTGGAGTTCTAAAAGCTTCTTGTATCTGAATAGGCCTATCTTTTTGCATGTTTCGGAAGTTCTCTGCTAGAATCTGGTTAAACAAATTTCCTAGGCCATTAACTTCTGTTTCTAGGTGCTCCTCTACACCCATTATCCTTAGAATAGGCCTTCTGATGGTATCTTCCAAGTGTTGGATACATTTATCATATTTCTTCGACTTGTCTTGGATGGCTGTATATTCTTTTCTATAATATCTAGGCTGTCTTCAGTCCCTGAGATTCGATCTTCTGCATGGTCTAACCTGCTTTCAAGTCATTCTACTTTGTTTTTTATCTCTTTTCCTTCTAATTGGTCAGCTTTGATGGCTTCAAATTCTTTGTTGAAGCTTTGTTTTACATCTTGTATGACCTTCTTTACTTCCTTAATTTGATGTTCCGTGTTTATTCTCAGATCACTTAGTTGAATGCTTATGGTTTACTTGGACTCCCATTCCTTCTGTTGGGTTCCATTCAGCATTCCATTTGTGGTCTCCCTGACTTCCTTCAGTTCTTTGTTAATGGATTCCATGAATGCCTTTAGTGATCTTTGTGTATTCTCTTCCTGCTCTCTCAATTCCTGTATTACTCTTTGATTAGCTTCCTCCCATTCGTGGAATTCCTGTAGTTATCTTTGAGTGTTCTCAGCCTGTTCACACCATTCCTGCTTTTCTCTTTGAGTATTCTCAAGCTGTTCATGCAAATCCTTTGTCAGTTTTTGAGTAGCTAACTCAGGCTTATGATATTCTTGTATAAACTTTTGGATTGCCTCCTCTCTCTCCCATCACGCTCATACAGAGACCTTTGTATGCTTTCAATCTTTTGATTTATCATGTTTGCTAGCAGTGTTTGTAGAGCTATTTGGGAATTCTCCTCTGGATTACTCATTATCAGTTCTGTTCCCTGATTATCAAGATTGGGAATTGGGATAACAAGATTTGCCATTTTTCTTGTGTTTTTCCTGCTTTCTCTGCCCTTTTCAAATGAAAATAGCACCAGTTTTGTGCTAGAACACTATCTTAAGGCAAGCATCAACGCAAGTCTGAATTTGTACTGTCAATAGTCTATAGATACAATCTAGTTCAACAGATACATCTATTTATTCAACATCAAACAACTATACGTTAATGGGTTATGAATCACAAAGAAGAATTTGGAAGACCAGAAATTATTAGGGTTAAGGGGAGATGTGGGTAAAAAATAGGAATAGATTGTTGTGGGGAGGCTCAGGGCAAGGTAACTAATTCCTAATCTCAAAGCAGGAAATAGGTTAGGTAGGATGACATCAGAGAATAAAAAAAAAAAAAAGAAGAAAGGGAACAGGAAAAGAAAAGAGACCAGAAAAAATAGAAAGGTAGAAATTAATCAAAATATGTAGATTCGATAACAATCTATTTAAATAAGAACGTGAATTTATTGAGAGAAGAGGAGGGATATAATGAAGATGTGAACAACTTAAAAATAAAAATGCTTAAAATATTATATAGGTATAAAGAGGTAGTACTGCTATTAAGGAGTTTAAGTCTTAGAGGTTGTGACTTGAGTAATAAATTTGTGGATTAAGTGTGTTCACAATGGGGGATAGGGTATAATAGTCAACTGCCGGTTTATCGGAGGATGTGCAGGACAAGAATTAAGTCACATAGGGAGTTCCAGGAGGATGGCGGAGGAGAAGCTGGAATCTGAACAAGCTCTCGCATAGAAAGCAGTTTTAGAGTTCCAGTGAACAGTCCTAAGCCAGAAAATCACACCAAGTGTGCCATCACAGGACAGAGAGTTAGACAAGAGAGGGGAAGCCAAGGAAACACATCAGCTGCCACTGCGGCGGCAGGGTCGCGGCAGCGACCACCGCCGCGGAGTCATACTTGAGACACAGAGAGTCCGGGACGAAGGAGCCAGACGCAGCGAACGAGCGGATTCTACTCAACACCAACAAGAACCTACAAGGAGCGGACATCTTCATCCTGCTGTTTGCAGATCAGAGACGACCCAGGATCCAAGACTCGGCGTGAGTACAAGCCCGACTTCCTCACTCCTTCTCAGGGAGCAGAGGAGGGAAGGCCACCCCTCCCCCCCAGCACCGATGATCTCCATCTTGGATACCGACAAAGCTCCGAGGAGCTGCTAGCTCCAGCTCAGGCCTTGGAATAAAACGAGTCATTTAGCAGGTCACAAGAACTTAACGGTGAAGTGACCTGCCAGGCTCAGCTCCAACCAGGGAAAAGTCACCCAGCTCAGGCGCCAGCCATTGGAGTACCTTGCCTCACCGGGTAACCAGAGCCAGAGGCTGACCCTCCCTCTAGCAACCACCACAATCAATTGAAAAACAGAAACCCTGAGAATGGCTCCAGGCTGGGCGCTGTGAGCTTCATCACAAAATAGCCCCAGGAAAAAGCTACTGTTTGCTGAAAGGCCTCAACTCTACCCAGAACCTAGCCTCATCAACACATCCCCCTCTTTTGTGATTCTCAAAGCAGATCACCCTGCCAGAAAACTAACCTGGGAGGGGGATCTCAAAATCTTGGGTAAAGCAGAGCATTTTTCTGCCTCTTCCAACCAACCGACTTAAGAAACCAATCAAGCCACAGGACCTCAAGCTGACCAGAGACTCCAACAAGAGACTGGTTACAGACAAAAGGGAGATACAGGATTCTTCCCACTCCTCCCCCCCCAAAAAAAAAAAAACAAGACTTTTTTTTCTTTTTTTCTTTTTTTTTTCTTGTTCTTCTTTTCTTTTTTTTTGCTTGTTTTTTGATTTTTGTTACCTTTTATATACATATATATATATATATATATATATATATATAAATTTTTTCCCTTCTAAAACTTTTATTAATCTTTAATTTTTGCCTGTTCTGAGAAAATAATTGTTTTCCAGTAACTTTTTTTTTCTCATCTTATAATTTTTATTTTAGGAATATGTGAATGAGCATTTTCCTTTCTTTTCTTGTCTTCTTTCTCTTTTCCTTTCTTTCTTAATTATCTTTTTGTTTTTTGTCTAGCTCTACTGAACCTCTGATCTTTTCTTCTCCCTTTCCCATCCTCAAAGTTTTTCACATCTCCTCTATGTACCTCCCCTTCTCTGAACATATTCACATTCCTCTCTAAATAGATCGTCTTTTAACCTCTATAATAACATTAATTTTTACGTTTGTATTTTTTTTCTGATCTCTCTTCATTCCCCTTTCCGTCTCTTCTTTTTCTCTCTCTCTCTACTTGCATCCTACCCAACCCATTTCCTGCATTGTGATTAGGACATAGTTAACTCTCCCTGTTCCTCCCCACACCAATCTATTCCTATTTTTTTACCCACATCTCTTCCTAATCCTAATAATTTCTGGTTTTCCAAATTCTTTTCTGCGGTTTGAAGTCCTTTAACATATAGATGTTTGATGTTGAATAGATGTATCTGTTGAACTAGATTGTATCTGTAGACTATTGACTGTACAAACGCAAACTTTGGTTGATGGTTGCCTTAAGATAGTGTTCTAGCACAAAACTGGTGCAATCTTCATCTCAAATGGGCCGAGTAAGCCGGAAAAACACAAGAAAATTTACAAATTCGGGTATCTCAATTCCCAATCTTGATAATCAGGGATTAGAACAGATAAAGAATAATCCAGAGGAGAGTTCCCAAATAGCTCTACAAACACAAACACTAATAGCAAACATGATAAATGAGAAGTTTGACAATGTACAAAGGACTCTGTATGAGCGTGATAGGGAAAGAGAGGAAGCATCCCAGAAGTTTATACAGGAATATCATATGCGTGAGGAAGCTACTCAAAAACTGATACAGTATTTGCGTGAACAACTTGAGAATACTCAAAGAGAAAGGGAGAAATGGCATGAGCAGGCAGAGAACACTCAAAGAGAACTGCAGGAATCCCACGAATGGGAAGAAAGAGAACTGCAGGAATCCCACAGACGGGAGGAAGCTAATCAATGAGTAATTCAGGAATTGAGAGACCAGGTAGAGAATACACAAAGATCAGTAAAGGCATTCATGGAATCCATTAACAAAGAGCTGAAGGAAGTCAGGGAGACCACAAAGGGAATGCTGAATGGGACCCAACAGAAGGAATGGGAGTCCAAAGAAACCATAACCAATCTACTAAGTGATTTGAGAACAAACACTGAACACCAAATTAAGGAAGTAAAGAAATTCATACAAAACCTAAAACAGAGCTTCAACAAAGAACTTGAAGCCATCAAAGCTGACCAATTAGAAGGAAAAGAGATAAAAAAACAAAGTAGAGAGTCTTGACAGCAGGTTAGACCATGCAGAAGATCGAATCTCAGGGATTGAAGACAGCCTAGATATTATATAGAAAGAACATACAACCATCCAAGACAAGTCCAAGAAATATGATAGGTCTATCCAACACCTGGAAGACACCATCAGAAGGCCGAATCTAAGGATAATGGGTGTAGAGGAGCACCTAGAAACAGAAGTTATTGGTCTAGGAAATTTGTTTAACAGGACCCTAGCAGAGAACTTCCCAAACATACAAAAAGATAGGCCTATTCAGATACAAGAAGCTTTTAGAACTCCAAATAAAACAGAGAAGAATAGGACATCCCACCGTCACATTATACTCCACACAGGATCAACGCAGACCAAGGAAAAGATCCTTAAAGCTGTCAAGGAGAAAAGGGTAATCACCTATAATGGGAAACCAATTAGAATTACCTCAGATTTCTCAGCAGAGACAATCAAACCAAGAAGAGCCTGGAATGACGTATGCCATGCCCTACAAACAAACAACTATCAACCAAGAATACTGTACCCAGCTAAACTCTCCTTCATAACTGAAGGCCAAATAAAAACCTTCCATAGCAAAGAAAAATTGAAATAGAAGAGGCAATCCAAAAATTCATATGGAACAATAAAATACCCCGAATAGCAAAAACGCTCCTCAACGCAAAGAACACTGCTGGACGAATACCAATACCAAATTTCAAACTCTACTATAAAGCCATAGTAATCAAAACAGCTTGGTATTGGCATAAGAACAGACCTCAGGACCAATGGAATAGAATTGAAAACCCAGAAATGAAACTACAGACCTATAGCCATCTAATCTTTGATAAGGAAGCTAAAACAATAGAATCGAAGAAAGACAGCCCTTCAGTAAATGGTGCTGGCAAAATTGGTTAACTACATGTAGAAAACTAAAGCTAGATCCTTATATATCACCCTGCACCAGAATCAACTCCAAATGGATCAAAAACCTTGAACTCAAAGCAGACACTCTGAAAACATTACAGGATGGAATAGGAGAAACCCTAGGTCTCCTTGGCTCAGGCCGAAATTTTCTGAATAGAGACCCGGAAGCACAACAAATCAAAGAAAGGTTGGACAAATGGGATTGCATATGGTTGCAGAGCTTCTGCAGGGCAAATAACATAGCTAGCAAGATCAATAGAAAGCCCACCGATTGGGAGAAGATCTTTACTAGCCATACAACGGACAAGGGTCTCATATCTAAAATATATTGGAACTCAAAAAATTAAACCACCCAACAACAAATCCTCAAAGAAACAACTGCGCAATAAATAAGTGGGTGAAAGACTTAAAGAGAAGCTTCTCTGAAGGAGAAAGAAGGATGGCCAATAGACACATGAAGAAATGTTCAGCATCCCTAGCCATAAAAGAAATGCAAATCAAAACAACATTGAGATATCACCTCACTCCAGTTAGAACAGCAAAAATCAAGTACTCTAACAACAACAGATGCTGGAGGGGATGTGGACAGAAAGGAACCTTACTTCATTGTTGGTGGGAATGTAAACTTGTTCAACCACTTTGGCAAGCATTATGGAGGTTCCTCAAAAGACTTCACATAGATCTCCCCTATGATCCAGCAATCCCACTTTTGGGCGTTTACCCAAATGTTTACAAACAAGACCACACTAAAGCTACCAGCACAACTATGTTTATTGCAGCATTATTTACCATAGCTAAGTAATGTAACCAACCCAGATGCCCCTCAGTAGATGAATGGATCAAGAAAATGGAATTCTATGCCTCCATCAGAAAGAATGACATTTCCCCATTTGTTAGGAAATGGAAAGGTTTGGAAAAAATTATATTAAGTGAAGTAAGCCAGGCCCAAAGAAGCATAGGTCCCATGGTTTCCCTTATTTGCAATATCTAGTATAGGTATGAGTCAAGCGGAAAAGATCAGATAATGTGATGTTAGGAAAATAAACCCTTAAATATGTATTTTAATGTTTTCGTTTCTTTCATGCATGTGTTTCTAACGCATTTATAAGATTATTTCTTTGTAGCTTTGTATGTCTCTCCCCCACAGTGTAACCCCCGCTTTCACTATATTTGATGTCAGTATAACATATGGAGGAGATGGGGACAAACAAGTCGTTTAAGGATTCAGGTGGACCTGTTGCAACAATGAGAAGTACAAAATGTCATGTCAAAACCAACTTTACAATGTCGGTGTGGGGGGGGAGGGGGGTATAATTGGGTGTGGGGAGGGGGGAGCCTGGTAAGGGAGGTGAAGGGTAAACAAAGGAGGAGGCTGCAAAGCTTGGTAAGAAATGTATGCATTATCCTGCCCATGTAATTGTAGCCCCTCTGTAGAGTATGTTCTCAAATAATATAAAATTAAAAAAAAAAAAGTAATGTACTAGTTACCCTGCTTAACCCCTCTGTACGGTATTTTCACAATAAAAAAAGAAAGAAAAGAAAACAAAAAAAAACAAAAACCATCTTTACTAGTTTTATTAATTTTATCGATAGATTTCATAATCTATGGAATTGATTCATTGCAAAAGTATTTGATTTCTTATTTCCACTGGATTAATATTACATTTATTTTACTTTTTTTACACATGAAATAATGACATTCTTATGTATAAAACATCCCTGTTTTTCATTTTGGTTGCCAAAATGGAACTATTACACACTTTGAAAATTTAACTTTAAACCTGAACCTTCAAATTTCACTAGGTTGCCAAAATGGAACTATTACACACTTTGAAAATTTAACTTTAAACCTGAACCTTCAAATTTCACTAGGACTTGAATTGTGTTACTTACAAATTTAATGTTAAAATAAAAAGCATTATTAAATAGAAAGCAATATTATAAGTTATCATATCATAATCCCTGAATTGACTTTATGATAAGAAAAACAATTATATTTATATATCATGATATACATACTCAAACAAACTATGAGACATGGAAACAGAAGTCTCCTTTTTTGTTTTGTGTTTGTTGTTCTTTATAGTTTGTGATGAATCTGTCTTTACCTTACGCCTGGTATATTCATTGTACGTCATCAGGAAGGTGAGGGGTGGGCACAGAGCTTGGGGAAAAGGGTAAAATATTGCAGCAGTGGAGTTCATTGAACATTAATGAAAGTGAACTATTTAACATATGGATGGGGACAGAAGTGAGTGACTAGGAACAAGTGAGGGAACCAAAGACATTTCATAAAAGGAAATGTACTCATTACCTGACTCATGCAATTGTAATTCCTCTATAAATCACCTTAATAATAACAACAGAGAAAATTTTTAAAGTCAAATATAATATTACTTTTTAGAATTCTAGAAGCTTTTTTGTTCACTGGTTTAAGCTGTTTGAGTCTATCTCTGAAAATAGCTACATTGACATTCATTGAGTGAATTTGTGAGTTACTAGTAGATAAAAGTCAATTATGATTGCTTGTATGTTTTTTTGAAACTCTGATTTATTTATTGCTTTAATCTAATTTGTATTATTTCTGTCTAAAGGTTTTTGGTTTGGCTTGTTCCTGTTTTTCAAGGACCTAGTGGTGCACCATTAGTGCTGTTTCAAGATTGTTCTAATTTATTGCTGAACATACTCAAAGCTATACATTTTCCTCCGAGTATTGCCTGTGCTGTTGTGTCCTAGAGGAGGTAGTATTTTGTGTGTTCACTTCCACTGAATTCCATAAACGTTGGAACTTTCCTCCATATTTCTTCAGTGACTCACTGATGGTTTAGCAATGTTTTATTCAGTCTCTGTGAGTTTCAGAATTTTCTATGGTACCTTTTGATGTCAATATCTAATTTGGTCCCATCATAGTCTAACAGGATACAAGGAGTAATTTCATTTTTATTTTTGAATTTTCATAGATTTTCCTTGTGATCTAAGATATATATTTTGGAGAGCATTTGATGGGCTGCTGAGAGAGATATATATTGTGATGCCGCTAGGTGAAATAATCTGTAGATATCTATTAGGAATAGCTTGTCATTGCAGTTATTTAGGTCTGAAGATTTTTTTTTGCTAAGTTTTTACCTGGCTGGCCTATCCAGAGGTGAGAATGATGTGTTCAAGCAACCAACTATGTGTTTGGATGTATGAATATTTTTACGTTAAGTGGCATTTTCTGATGAACTTGGGAGCTCTAGGATTCAGGGCATTGATATTTAGAATTGTTATATCCCCGTGATGGAGAGTTTTCTTTGTCAATATTTAATGTCGTTTTTTGTCTCTTTTTACTTTCATCCAACTTTTGATTTAAAGCCTATTTTATCTAATATTTGTATACCTACTCTAGCTTGTTTATGAAGTATATTTTTAATTTGTGAACCCTAAGATATGTATTCAAATGTTTTTTCTTTCTTGCGATTGTTTCCAACATATTTATAAGATTATTTCTTAGTTGCTTTGTATGTCCCTCCCAACAGTATAACCCCTGCTTTCACTCTATTTGATGTTGATATAATTTATGGAGGGAAAGGGAAAAAACAAATCGTTTAAATAGGGATACAGGTGGACCCATTGCAACAATGAGACATGCAAGTCGTTATGTCGAAAATGAACTTTACAACTTTAGTGAGGGGGGGAGGGATGGAGGTGGATTCAGTGAGGGGGGAGGATGGGAAGGGATGGGAAGGGGAAACAAAGGAGGAGGCTACAATGCTTGATAAGAAATGTACTCATATCTTGCCCATGTAATTGTAACCCCTCTGTACAGTATTTTCACAATAAAAAAGATGATGTACAGAAGGGTTACAATTATATGAACAGATAATGGACACTCTTTTGAACAGTCTCAACTCTTCCCTCATGTTCTCCCAGATTTTCCATTTGAACCTCCCTCCCCTATAAGTTGTATAGTTCATTTTCAATGTAGTGTTTATTGAGTAGTACTGCTACCTTTGTTCACCCTTTGCCCCACCATTTCTGTTTCCCCTTGCCCTTTCCAAACTTACATATAAGACCAAAGGTACAAAAATCAAAACAGCAACAGAAGACAGGAGGAAAAAGCAAAATAATAAAACTCTCATTATCATTTCTTCTAGATAATTTTGCTGAATATTATTTTATATGATAATACTCATACAGCTATTGAGCCTTTGTGATCTTCTCCAAAGGGCATCCTCCTTTGATCTCACTGTATAAATTTTTAGAATCCCATATAATTTATCTTGTCCAAGTCTAATGTTTTCTCTTTTACCATCTAAGTGTGTTTACTTGTAGAATTATAGGCACATTCTAATACAACAAAGAAGGGAAATCAGGCAACCTACATACACACACACATATACATACATACATATGTACATATATACATATACATACAAGACTTATATGTATAATTTTATTGATTTCTATTTACAAGTATGTATGTATGTATATATACACATATATATATACATATATATAAATAATCAAATTCCATTAATCCATCAGAAAGAATAATATTGCACCATTCTTAAGGAAAATGAAATATTTAGAAATAATGTTAAGTGAAATTAACTGCACTCAGAGAAACCTAGGTTGCATGATTTTCTTCATTTGTGGTAGAAGGTTCTTATAAATGTGAAATTCTTTTTTAATTAATTAATTAATTTTATAGTGAAAATACCGTACAGAGGAGTTACAATTATATGGGGAAGATAACAAGTTCATTTCTTATCAAGGATTGTTGCCTCCTCTTTGTTTCCCCTTCCCATCCCTTCCCATACAATCCCCACCTCTCCCCACCTGATCCTCCCCCCCTCCACCAAAGGTGTAAAGCTCGTTTTTCGACATAACGACTTGTACATCTCATTGTTGCAATGGATCCACCTGTATCCCTAGTTAAACAATTTGTTTTTGGCCTTCCCCTCCACAAATTACACCAACATCAAATGCAGTGAAAGGGGAGTTATACCATGGGGGTTAAACATACTGGATGGTATACAAACAGGTACAAATGAATTATCTCAAGTATCATAGTCCATGGAGAGTGAAATACTGTTATTATTCTCTTAAAAGATTAAGTCAAAGCCCCACAAAATAAATACCAATAAATGTGTACTGCAAGAGAGGACAATGGGGACAATGTGAGAGGGGTAGGAAATTGAAGGGGAATAGGATAGAATACAGGCATTAAACTATTGCATACTTCCCAGAATTGAAATATACAAAGCAAGGGGTAGTGTAAAATGAGAGTGAAGATGTTGAAATGGTAACACAATTCCAGGTGCATTGTACACATAAATTGCTTTGTTAAATGGCAAGTCATTCCATACATAACATAATATTGAGATACGTAAAGACTGGGGTTGATTGGGAGGAGTGGATGAGAATATTGAAAGGGGTGAAATTGACCAAGATGCACTGCATCCATAACCTGTTTCAGTGAATGGCAACTCCTTTGTACAACTTCTTAAAGATATTAAAATATTCAAAAATTAATTATGATAGTTGAATAGAGAGTTGCACATCAATTCAATTCCCATTTAAAAATATTTTTAACCTGAAGGTTTGGAGAATAAAGTTCAAATAATAAAATATTATGAATCTTTTTTTCTGAAAATTTGAAATTTAAATCAAAACTACTTTGCTTTTTGTCAACCATTGGGCTTTTATAAGAGAATACTTCAAAGTAAGTGGCTTACAAACATCAGGAGTATATTACTCATAATCTAGAAGCTTGAACATTCATTATAAAGAATGGTTATTCAAATCAATTCCTTGTCTTATGGGGGTCTACTTTCTAGTTCATTATACTTTATTTGCTGGATGTTCACATGGCAAAGTAGTTATATTGGGCTTCTTTTATCAGGATCATTATTTCAGGGTCATCTCTGAAAGGGTAATTCTAATGTCACCAGACAGGTGAATACAATTTCAAAATATGTATTTGGGAGGAGTTACATCGTCCAATATATTTTGCAACTTTTGCTTTAACTCAGTACAGTTTGTCATTTGGATATTATTTCACAGGAAATAATAACTTAAGGACAAACCTATAACAGGTAAATTATATGAATGATTCTTCTTACAATGGGAATATTTATAGTGATAGCAAAGCGAAGTATGATTGTTTTGTGGCTCTTGAACTACATCAAAGGTAATCATGTAAACATGGTGTAACCTTTCTAAGACCCTTCTGATGTATTTGAACAATCTCCATTGAGTTAATTGCTTTCAGAAATACAGATCTCCTTTGATTTTAATAATGTCTGCTATTAGGACTCCCACAGACACCAAAATTAGAGGATCCTAATTTCTCTGATAAAATACATAATTGTTATAATTAATATAACATGAAGATTGTAATATTATTAGCATTATAAATAGTAGTGTTCACATTATATAATACATTTACATCCTTTGGTTGCATCAATTTTTAGAATATTCATAACTAAATGTAAATTGTTTGTAAATAGTTATCTGATGATGTATAGAAAATGAGAAAAAGCTTTGTATACGTATTTACAACATACAAACATTCACGTGGTTATTTCTGATCCTTCATTTGTTGGTTTCATTCATGCATAGAGAACAGGCAGAAAAATGACAATTACAAACTTGCATTTACTAAAGGGTTAACTTACATGAAATTTATGTTGGGCTAAATAGCAGATTTTATAAATTAAATTGGTTTTGTTCCTTCCTTCCTTCCTTCATTTTTTTCTTTCCTTCCTTCCTTCCTTCCTTCCTTCATTCCTTTCTCCCTCCTTCCTTCCATCCCTACCTCTCTCTTTCTTTCTTCTTTCTTTCTTCCTTTTTCTTTCTTTTCTTTCTTTCTTTCCTTCTCTTTCTTTCTTTCTTTCTTTCTTTCTTTCTTTCTTTCTTTCTTTCTTTCTTTCTTTCTTTCTTTTTCTTTCCTTCCTTCCTTCCTTCCTTCCTTCCTTCCTTCCTTCCTTCCTTCCTTCCTTCCTTTCTT
This sequence comes from Dipodomys merriami, assembly GCF_024711535.1. NCBI lineage: Eukaryota > Metazoa > Chordata > Mammalia > Rodentia > Heteromyidae > Dipodomys > Dipodomys merriami. The sequence continues at coordinate 426,279 of NW_027206435.1, read as the reverse complement.
TCTTTCTATCTTTCTTTCTTTCTTTCTTTCTTTCTTTCTTTCTTTCTTTTCTTTTCTTTCTTTCTTTCTTTCTTTCTTTCTTTCTTTCTTTCTTTCTTTCTTTCTTTCTGTCTGTCTGTCTGTCTGTCTGTCTTTCTTTCTTTCTTTCTTTCTTTCTTTCTTTTTCTTTCTTTCTTTCTTTCTTTTTCTTTCTTTCTTTCTTTCTTTCTTTCTCCTTCTTTCTTTCTTTCTTTCTTTCTCTCTTTCTTTCTCTTTCTTTCTTTCTTTCTTTCTTTCTTTCTTTCTTTCTTTCTTTCTTTCATTCATTATTCCTTTCTTTCTTTTACTCAGAATACTTCTTAAGACTATAGAAAAATACCAAATGTTGTACTCCAAGGTGTTATGAGGAATTATAACTATTAAGTAGATTAATATTAATTTTAATAACCTATGCTATATCTTAAAACAAATTGTACTAAAAACCACTTCACAAAAGTTGCAGTATATGTAACAAATATGACTTTTCATGATATTGTTTATTTCTTCAAACTAAACTAAGAATTTAGACATAATATTTTCCATGTCTCTCTTGTGTATGTGTGTGCATGTGTTTTGTTCTTGTAATTTGAACTCAAGGCCTATCCCTTAGTTTTATTCACTCAAGTATAGTGTCCTAACATTTGATCCACAACTCCACTCCTGGCTTTCTCTCTCTCTCTCTCTCTCTCTCTCTCTCTCTCTCTCTCTCTCTCTCTCTCTCTCTCTCTCTCCTTCTCTCACTCCCTCCCTCCCTCTCTCTCTCTCTCTCTCTCTATGTGTGTGTGTGTTTGTGTGTGTGTGTGTGTGTGTGTGTGTGTGTGTGTGTGTGTGTGTGATTGAGATGTGTCTCACAACATTTCTTGCCAAGGCTGGCTTTAAACTCCAGCTTCCAGAGTACCCAGGATTAGAAGCTTGAGACACTCATATTCAGCACGGATATAATATATCTAAATATAAAATAAATTTCTTGTTATTTGAATTCCAGAGGTCAATTTAACAAATTAACATTTAGATATTTATTTAGTTATTAAATCTGAACCTGCACTGTGGAAAAATACTTTTCATTTTTATGAAAAATATACACTCGAAGGTTTAAATGACAGAATCTTTGGACAAATTGAAATACTCTATTATTCAAAAGCGACAAAAAGTTCATTAATCAAATGTCTCATGTAAGCTAAAATCAATAGGCTCTGTCAGGCTGAATGAAGCAATTTGTCCTTAACATTAATTTTTTTCTATTGTGGCTACATGATTTTCTATTCTTTTTACATAAAATGTAACTTTTTTGACATAAAATGTAGATTCATATAATTTTTGAGCATGCAGAAATCTTAGTTACTGGTCATGTATTTCTGAGGTTCGAGTAGAAGTCATTTCAGAGGTTAATTTCATGTATTTTATGTCAACACTGACTTTTAGAAATTGAATCAATCTAAATATGAGATAAATAAAGCAAGATATTCCATGACTTATCCAATTATTCCTATAGATCTGAATATAACTTATTGTTGAATGGCAGGAAAATCATATTATACCTACTCTCTATAGAAGTGATAGTATTCATTTTCCTTCTACTTGAAAGAATGAACCTCACTGTAGATGACAAAAACTTGAATAAAAATGCCATAAAATTATGAAAAATTCACGTCATTATGAGTTAGATGAAATAGTCATTTTTGAAGATAAAAAATGAAATATCTTGACGCTTCCTTATCTGTTAAATAAAATGTATTTGCACTCAAAATATTTCATTCATGTATAACCTAACCAACTCCAAGCCAAATACCTCCTCTGATTAATTCAAGTAAATATTTAGGAACAGAAGTTATATAATTGTACAGAAATATCTACCCACCACTCTAGAAATTAAATCTAAAATCATAAAGGATTGGGATTAATAATTAGTTTTCACTATGTTGCCATAAAGAGGTGGTGAACATTTTCAAGTGGGCACAGTTGTAGAGATTTGGTCACTCTGAACTTGTGATCAAAGAGGACAATAAAATCAAAGTCCTTTCCTCCTCTTCTTTCTTTTTCTTCTCTGTCTCCTTCTCCCTTTCCTTCTCCCTCTTCCTCTCCCCCTCCTCCTTTTTCTCCCTCTCCCACTTCCTCCTCTTCTTTAGTTCCTCGCTTCCATGAAAACACATACTCCATCGCATGTTCCTGACATGGGGTACTGTGCCACCACCAACCCAAAGCAATGAGGATAAGAAACATGAACTGAAATGTATAAAATCAGAAGCCAAGATTAATCTTTCCTCCTTTTAGGTTGATTTTATAAAGTACTTTGTCATATTAATAGGAGACTGACATAGCATGCTCTCATTTAGTACAAGGGATAAGATTTACTAGAAAATCTGACCAACATCGCCCTAATGAAATGATTGATTAAATTAATATTATAGTAGGGCAAATCTACTTTAAAATATCAGATGTACTTCAACAAGAGGCAAAAAATTGATCACTATGATTTGCTATGGAAAGACAGCAGAATTCAATCTGTTCCTCAATGAAATTGACCTATAATTGGCAGTACTGTCAATTTTATAAATTATTTGTTAAGACTGAAGAACAATTGCCAACTCAAACTTCGTGATATAAAATTTACTTTGCCCCTGTAAACAACCTTTGAATTCTATCTATATTTGGTCCCTAAGATGACTTGTATTTTATTCTAAGCATATTTTTAATTAACTTTAAGTACGTAATTGGGGGTTGCTGTTTGACCATGCAGTTTATAAATAGTGTTTAGTGAGTTATTTTGGTTTCCGTTTTTCTCTCCTGAGGTATGAACTCTGGGCCTGGGCGCTGCCCCTGAGCTCTTTTGGATGAACACTAGAACTCTATTACTGGAGGAATAGTAGCACTTTCAGATTTTTCTGAGATTTAACTGGAGATAAGAATCTCACAGACTTTCCTGCCTGGGCTGGCTTCAAACCTCAATCCTCACCCTCCTGATTATTTAGGATTACAGGCATGAGCCACTAGTGCCTGTCTTAATACAATGCTTCCTTTTTTTTTTGGCCAGTCCTGGGTCTTGAACTTAGGGTCTTGACAATGGGCAATGTCCTTGAACTTCTTTGCCTCAGGCTAGCACTCTACAATTTGTATCACAGTGCCAATTCCATAATTTTTGTTTATGTAGTACTGAGGAATCAAACCGAGGGCTTCACATTATCACTAAGTCTACCACTAAGCCACATTTCCAGCCCAGTATAATGCATCTTGATGATCATTTTCCCTCATCCTTCTCAATCCTATCTCATCCCTCAATTTACATAATTTTGTAGAATATTCATTGACTAACAATATCATATATAGTCACTTAGAGGATATGCCACACATAACTTATGCCACACTAAACTTATGCATTACAGAATTCTGTGATTTTAATTTCTAAATTATCTCTCAGATTCACCCACTACTATTCTAAAATTTTTCCTAAGGTTAATGCAAATGCTATCTGAAATTCTTCGATATAGTACAATGATTCATAGAAAGTTAGAGTTGGACTATGAACATTACCTTCAGTTCTAGAACATTTTGTCATCATAACCCTCTCAAAATACTCCAGTATTTATTAGTAGTCACTTCCTGTCATCATTTCAACCTACCATCCATTGACCAACCATTACTTCATAGTCTACCACTACAGATGTGCCAATTTTAAAAAGCTAATTTAATTAGAAAATGAAGTTTATTTTATCCATTTCTCCCATGTAATATTAGTGTTTCCCAAGTAAGTTCATGTAAATTTTTCTCAATTATAGAGCATATTGTTTTGTCTGCATGTGTATAATTGTATAATGTCCTCAATTGGCATTTCAATATTTTATTATATATTATTGTCAAAGGTTTTGATATGTATATTCTTGTACATGTGTCTCATTGGGCATATGTTGAAATCTATTTTGCATATAAAATTATGATTCAAAATGCTGGATAATAGAGCAACTATATGTGTAATATCTTAAAGATTGTCAGTATGTTCAACAAACTTACTATATCATTTTAAGTGCTAAACACCAATGTATAAGGATTCCAATTTCTACATAGTGGTTGTGCAGTGCTATCTTGTTTCTATTTCCACTAATCTCTATGTGTATGCAATGTCTAGGTAGGTTATGATCTTTCCATATGTTATTTGGTTGTTGATATATTATTACAGAAATATGTATTTGGACTCTTTGATAACTTAGTCAGGATGGTTAAGGTTTTCATTGGCATTAATATGCTCTTAATATATTTCTGATTCAAGTCTCTTTAAATAAATGTATATATATATACATACTATGTGTACGTATGCATATATTCATAGTTACATGTGTATATATACAAATAACTATATATGTATACACATAAATGAATATGCATATGTATATATACATGTATATAGATGTATATGTATATTATTATTTTCATTTGTCCGTAAGCTATCATTTTACTTTATTTGCCAAACATATCCTTTATTTGCTTTAGCAATAAACAGTCTTAAATATAGGTTCAAGTCTAACATTTTAGTATTATTTTAGACACCAATGGCCTTCTATTCTAATGAGCCATGAGCCCCGACTGTTGATCAAATTTCTTAGTTTGTTTACACAATTACTATAATCATGTATTTTCTCATCTATCATTGTTTCATTTCACCACAGAATTTGCATTTATCCTTTATGTCATGCTTGAATACCAATGCCTTTGGAAGATATTTATTAATCGGTGTATATTAATTTTATGAAGAAATCGTATTGAAATATTTTGCACACTCACATATTGATCAAGGGCCTGATTAACCTGTTTCTTTCTTTCTCTATTCCCATAGCCTTTTATTTTTCAATGGTTTTCTGTGAATGTCTTTGTGCTATCTCCACATATCGTCAAAATCTATTTCAGTGTGGTTCAGCCACCATCATTGAAAATTATACCATGCTGAATATAAAGACAAAAATCTAAATAAATAGAAAGATATAATTTTTATGGATTGGAGGATGCATATTGTCTCCCGCTTCCTCCCCCCTTTTTTGGTCATTCTTGGGGCTTAAAATCTGGGCCTGGGTACTGTCCCTCAGCTGTTCACCTCAAAGTGAGTGCTCTACTCCTTAAGCAACTTTACCACTTCTAGATTTCTCATGGTTAATTGGAGATAAGAGTCTCACAGACATTCCCATTCCAGCTGCATTTGAACCACAATCCTCAGATATCAGCCTCCTATGCAGTAAGGCTTATAAGCATGAGCTATCAGCGCCCAGCTTCACAATTTTATTTATAAGTTTTTGACAATTTCTTAAAATAACTGACCAACACACTTTGATTCATTGACAAAGGAATATAAACTGGAATATATTTCGCTGTCCAATATTAAAACTTTTAGTGTAAAATTGTCATATTTGTAGAGGAAAGATTATATAGCTCAATGGGTCTGTAGGGCACCATATTAGAGCCACATACATATTATCAAGGAATATTTAATAAAAGTGTAAAACCAAACACTTGTGGAATGACATTTTCTTTAATTGTGGTGATAGATTAGACAGTATTGGGGAGAATTAAAAAGTGAATGTTGACTTAAATATAATAATTTCTTCAAATATTCTCTTAAAGCAGGTTTTGAAGGTGGCATATAAAACAAAAAGAGTGATGTAAATATAAAGCAAAGGAAGATGTCTTGACAATTTTGGAGATGAAGCATACTGAAATATGGCATTAAAATTATAGGAAAGGATAACTTGATATAGTAGAACTCAATAAAAAGTGTAAAATAATTTAGTCTGTGAAAGCTCATATGCAAGTAGTGAATAGAAGTTGGGACCAGATGGCTCATGTATCACATCCTAGCTACTTGGGAGGCTGTGATTTGAGTATTGCTGGTTGAAGGCAGCCCACAAAATAAAGTTTCTGAGAATCTTATCTCTGTTTAATCAGCAAAAAAGCCAGAACTGAGGCATGACTCAAATGGTAAATTGTTAACGAAATGCAACAAATCTCACGGGCTCTGAGTTCAAACCCCAGGGCCATACATACATGTAAAAAAGTAATAGTAGTAATACTAATAGTGATGATGATGATGATGATAATGATGATGATGATGAAAGGTACCCATAGTCAAGGATAAAATAGTTACAAATCCTGTATCTGAAGCATGCCTCAAACCTAGAGTGTACATAGAACTCTCAAAACCTAATGTTAAAAAAATCAATTAGAAAACATCAAAATACCTCTTGTGAAAAATAAGAAAGAAAATTATCATCAGTCATCAAATGAATAAACATTAGAACTAACATGACATCATAAAACATATGTGAGAATTACGTCACATAATACAATAATGTCCATACTAAATGTGATCAAGAAATAGAGAAACTGGATGCTGGCAGGAAAACACAAGATATAAAAGAATGGGATTACCACTCCATACTTCATAAATGTGTAAAAATAATTATGTAGTAGGTGCCAGTGGTTCATACTTGTAATCCTAGCTACTAAGAATTCGGAGAGCTGAGAATCATGGTTCAAAACCAACCTAGGCAGGAAAGTCCATGAGACTCTTATCTCCAATGAGCCAACAAAAAACTGGCAGTGGCTGAAGTGGTAGAGCACTAGCTTTGAGCTGAACAGTTGAGAGAAAACGTCCAGGCCCAGATCTCAAACCCCGCAGCTGCCAAAAGTAAAAATAAACAGGTAAAAATAAAAATTTTGATGTAAATGTTAAAATATATTTTCTAAAACTCTTTAAATTTTCACCAGATATAATAGTTTACATAAATGTAGGGAAGCGTTTTCTGGTCTTAGTCGTCATTGAATCAATTGTGTAAATCACATATTTCTCACTCAATTCATATTTATGTTTCTATACTCATATGTCATAAGTATAATTAACTGATAAGTGATAGCCAGTGCTGTTTATGGAATCTCTCTTGGCTTTCTAACATTAACCCTTCTACCCTAAATCTATATGCCCTCCAACCTTGCCAGAGGTTTCATTTACAGTAAAGTTACTCATTTCATTGAAGCAGAAAAGTATAAGCCATAGTCATTGTTTGGAATAACTGTCACATTTACATGCATTTCACTTAGTTTAAGAGCCATGCCAGTAATGGCAAAATGTCTTCTGAGCTATTCAATCTCGTAAGTGATGAAAATCTTTATTATACACCTATATTTTGACTAACATCTTGTTCCTTAGGAAGATCTTTTTGTGAAACTCAGTGTTCCTGATTAGAGGATGGAACAAATGCAATGATGAAAATAGCCAAGGAAAATACTTGAAAACATTTTAAAAAGCAATAACTCTTGTTTTCACTGGTTTCAATGAAAATGTACATTAAAGTATCACATTTTTGTTATCATTTAAACTTCAATTAGCAGTGTAGAAGGGAACAGAAAATTTTGTTTGAAGAAAGCTTGACTTTGAACAATTCAACATAAGCATAATGGATTTATCTTGTTTTTCTGTGTAGTTGCCAAAATAATAGAGAGCAATGCCCAAATGCAGGAAAACAACTAAGCCAAAACAATAAACTTTTGCCTATAAAATAATTATGAGGGTCTGACTCTTTCAAAATCAGGGTTGCAAAGAGGAAAAGTGTATTTGCTTTATTGTGAACAATAAAAAATTTAAAAAACCTTTATTAATGTTTTACATATCTTGACTAGGATTTCTCTTGTTGAAGAAGAGGAAAAGTATGAAAAAGATCAAGATTGTAAGACTTTTCCCAAAGATCATTCTTATTTATTAGCTATAGCAACACAAGTAGCCTTCGTTACTCTTAGTATCATTGATTTTTACATTTAGAAGCATTATTTGTTGCTGGGTTATAAACTGCAAACCTTTAAGTATTAATAAAGAGTCATTTCCTATGAGAGGAAAGTTGGTGTGTAAACAAACCTAAAATATCAAAGATAGAATAGTGGAAACTGTTTTCTAGCTATATCACAATCTGTAGGTGTAGATTTTGCTTCTCATTGTTCCAAGGGACCCATTTTTGTTATCTTCTTTTTCACCATCTAGTGACCTTATAACATCCTATACCATTCTGGGATTGTTGTATCTTTACTGGATTTTCTAATTTCTGTTGGAAAGTTAGGAAGGATAGAAAATTGATTTTCTGTTTCTGTTTTACTTCATTTTTTATTACTTTAGAAACTATAACCCAAAATGACATAAATTATCTTTATAATATTAGGAGACAGATTTCATTTCCATATTCTTACCTTAGCTTTCTACATAACTGTAGTACTTAGTGGTCCCCAAATGTGAAAATAAAGATAGGGAGCTCCTTATTTAGATATTATTTAGAATTTCAAGACTTCATTAATGCAAGGCCTTTAGTAGTATGTACATCATACATGTATACAAAGCCATTGGCAACTTTTTCTTATTCTCAGAAACTAGGACATGTGTTGTCCCTGTAGTTGCATCAGTAAAAGGTTGTAGTTGACTTGGTTTACTCTATAAAATCTGTCAAATTTCGACAAGTTAAGTGGCTTGTATAATCCATATTTATCATTTTAGTTCTAAAGGACAGAAATCTAAAAGAAGTCTCACTAGATTAAAATTGAGCCAGAGCTCGATTTTATCAGCAGAGCTGAAATACTTTTAGATGATTCTAGTGGAAATGGCATTTACTTCCTGTTATGCTTTCCAGAAACTTCAGAATCTGGGTTGTTGTCTTTTCCTTTATCTTCTAATGTAGCAACTTTACATCTTTCTGAGGGTTCTTACCCTAATCATGCCCCATTCCCAATACAGCTGGGACTTTTAAGTACCCATTTGAATATACTTCCCCCATCTGATAATTATTCAAGTTTGCGCTCCTTGGGTAATTAAAGGTGATTATTTTACAAAATTAGATAGATAGATAGATAGATAGATAGATAGATAGATAGATAGATAGATAGATAGATAGATAGACAGATAGATAGATAGATAGATATGTATAAAATGCAAATCTACATTTGAGGAATTAGATGATATTTTGGGAAGGTATTTCACTGCCTACCACAATAAGTGTGTAGCATTCTTTCTAATATAAACTGTTATCCTTTCGTTAAATTTGAACAACCGATTTCTTCTATGAATTATAACTAAAAAATATTTAGTCCCCGAAAGCAATTAATCTTGGTTAAAACATCCTCATGTACTAGAAGCCCTAAATCACAGATAGCAGCTCCTGAAGCAGTGCTGGCACTGGCACTTTTTATACATTCTGTTTAAAATCTTCTCTTTTCAAGAGCATTTGACTGCTATTATTTTAGAATTATGGTTAATATTTATTTGTCAGCTATTTTTAAAGACTATACTACCCAATACTGGTTCTCTTTTTCTAACTTTTTGTGTCATCTATTTCTGAAACACAGTTATGGGAATTACATGAACTGCTTAGAAAAAAGATGTCTCTGTGTGTATGTCACGTTAAAAATGTACCTAACGGGGAGTGGGGGGAGAGATTGGGTTGGTGGACGGGGGGAGGCAAGGAAGGGATGTGAAGGGTAAACAAAGGAGGAGGCTGCAATGCTTGATAAGAAATGTACTCATTATCTTGCCCATGTAATGGTAACCCCCTGTACTGTATGTTCATAAAAAATTAAAATTAAAATAAAAAATGTACCTAACAGCTATTTATCTTAAAATCATTTATTTTTCATTATGTTTAGATTCTGATAAAATTTAGCCTCTCAACTCACAAAATGTTAATGCAGTCTTATTTCATGCCTTCCAAAAGCAAACAACAAATTACTATTTATTTAAAAATTATTTTTAAAAATTTCCCTTATTTGCAATATCTAGTATATGTATGTGTCAAGCGGAAAAGGTCAGATAATGTGATGTTAGGAAAATGAACCCTTAAATATGTATTTTAATGTTTTCGTTTCTTTCATGCATGTGTTTCTAACGCATTTATAAGATTATTTCTTTGTTGCTTTGTATGTCCCTCCCCCACAGTGTAACCCCCGCTTTCACATTTGATGTCAGTATAACATGTGGAGGAGATGGGGACAAACAAGTCGTTTAAGGATTCAGGTGGACCTGTTGCAACAATGAGAAGTACAAAATGTCATGTCAAAACCAGCTTTACAATGTCGGTGGGGGGGGGGGAGGGGGGTATAATTTGATGGGGGGAGGGGGGATGCTGGGAAGGGAGGTGAAGGGTAAACAAAGGAGGAGGCTGCAATGCTTGGTAAGAAATGTATGCATTATACTGCCCATGTAATGGTAGCCCCTCTGTACAGTATGTTCTCAAATAAAATAAAATAATATTAAAAAAAGAAGAAATGTACTTGTTACCTTGCTCATGTGATTGTAACCCCTCTGTACAGTAGTTTCACAATAAAAAACTTATTAAAAAAAAAAGAATTCTTAAAAGCCATTGGTTAAAAACTTTGTAAAATCTGCCCCCAGTACCCAAAGGATATACTTTGATGATAATATTTAAATACATAAATTTCAGCAGAGAAGCAAAAAGTTTAAAACCTGTTACAAAGTAAATAAATCAGAATATAAGACTATAACAATAATGATTATTTTTAATTTTAATTTTAATTTTTACTGTGAAAATACTGTACAGAGGGATTACAATTATATGGGAAAGATAATGAGTACATTTCTATCAAGCATAGTAGACTCCTTCTTTGTTTCCCCTTATAATTCTCTCCCAGTCTCCCCACCCAATCTTCCTCATCACCCACCGAAGTTGTTACTTCTTTTTTCCATATAATGACTTGGACATCTCATTGTTGAAATGGATTCACCTGTATACCTATTTAAATGATTTGGTTTTTCCCTTCCACTCCACAAATTATACCAACCTCAAATACAGTGAAAGCAGGGGTTATGCTATTGGGGAGGGACATACAAAGAAACAAAGAAATAATCTTATAAATGTGTTAGAAACAATCACCTGAAAGAAAAAGAAAAAATTGAAATACATATCTTGGTGTTCATTTTCCTAACATCAACTTACCTGAACTTGTCTGCTTGACACAGACATATAATAGTTATTGAAAATAAGGGAAACCATGGGTCCTAAGTTTCTTTGGGCCTGGATTACTTCAGTTAATATAATTTTTTCCAAGTCTTTCCATTTCCTAACAAATGGTGCAATATCATTCTTTCTGATGGAGGCATAGAATTCCATTGTGTATATATACCACATTTTCTTGATCCATTCATCTACAGAGGGGCATCTGGGTTCCATATTTTAGCTAGGGTAAATAAGGCTGCAATAAACAGAGTCGTGCTGGTAGCTTAAGTGTGGTCTTGTTTGTGAATATTTCGATAAATGCCCAAAAGTGGGATTGCTAGGTCATGGGGGATCTCTATGTGGAGTCTTTTGAGGAACCTTCATACTACTTTCCAAAGTGGTTGAACAAGTTTACACTCCCACCAACACTGAGGTAAGGTTCCCTTCTGTCCACATCACCTCCAGCATCTGTTGTTATGAGATTTCTTGATTATAGCTATTCTAACTTGGGTGAGGCGGTATCTCAATTATATGTCTATTGGAAATCCTTCTTTCCTCTTCTGAGAAATTTCTCTGTAAGTCTTTAGCCCACTTATTTATTGGGCAGTTGTTTGTTTGCCGATTTGTTGTTGGGGGGTTTAATTTTTTGAGTTCCAAGTATATTTTAGATATGAGACCCTTGTCCGTTGTATGGCTAGTAAAGATCTTCTCCCAATCCGTGAGCTTTCTATTGATATTGCTAGCTATGTCATTTGCCCTGCAGAAGCTCTGCAACCTTATGCAATCCCATTTGTCCAACCTTTCTTTGATTTGTTGTGTTTCCGGGTCTCTATTCAGAAAATTTCGGCCTGAAACAAGGAGACCTAGGGTTTCTCCTATTCCATCCTGTAATGTTTTCAGAGTGTCTGCTTTGAGTTCAAGGTCTTTGATCCATTTGGAGTTGATTCTGGTGCAGGGTGATATATAAGGATCTAGCTTTAGTTTTCTACATGTAGTTAACCAATTTTGCCAGCACCATTTACTGAAGAGGCTGTCTTTCTTCCATTCTATTGTTTTAGCTTCCTTATCGAAGATTAGATGGCTATAGGTCTGTAGGTTCATTTCAGGGTTTTCAATTGTATTCCATTGTTCCTGAGGTCTGTTCTTGTGGCAGTACCAAGCTGTTTTTACTATTATGGCTTTGTAGTAGAGTTTGAAATTTGGTACTGATATTCCTCCAGCACTTTTCTTTCTGTTAAGGATCGTTTTAGATATTACAGGGTCTTTTATTGTTCCATATACATTTTTGGATTGCCGCTTTTATTTCCTTGAAGAATGAGGATGGAATATTTCTAGGTATCGCATTGGATTTGAAGATAGCCTTGTGAAGTATCGCCATTTTGACGATGTTGATCTTTCCAGTCCAGGAGCATGAGAGTTTTGCCACTTTTTTTTTTTTCATAAGGCAAAGTTCTTTGATTATTTAATCTCAAAATTAATGACATTACAATTCCATGTGTGATTAAATAATTCTTATAAAACTCATTAAGTGTTTATCTACTTTAATGCTCAGGTATTTTTTTTTAATTTTAATTTTAATTTTTGTAAACATACTGTACAAAGGAGTTACAATTACATGGGCAAGATAATGAGTACATTTCATATCAAGAATTGCAGCCTCCTCCTTTGTTTACCCTTCACATCACCTACCAGCCACCCCCCGCGCTCCCACCCAATCCCCCCCCTCCCCTGGCACCAAAGTTGTAAAGTTCGTTTTTGACATGACAAATTGTACTTCTCATAGTTGCATCGGGTCCACCTTTATCCTTAAAACGACTTGTTTTTCCCCGTCTCCTCCACAAATTATACCGACATCAAATATAGTGAAACCAGGGGTTATACTGTGGGGGAGGGACATACAAAGCTACAAAGAAATAATCTTATAAATGAGTTAGAAAAAAATGCACGAAAGAAAAAAACCATTTAAATACATATTTAAGGGTTCATTTTCCTAACATCACATTATCTGACCTTTTCCGCTTGACTCATACATATACTAGATACTGCAAATAAGGGAAACCATGGGACTTATGTTTCTTTGGGCTTGGATTACTTCACTTAATATAATTTTTTCCAAGCCTTTCCATTTCCTAACAAATGGGGAAATTGCATTTTTTTCTGATGGAGGCATACAATTCCATTGTGTATATATACCACATTTTCTTGATCCATTCATCTACTGAGGGGCATCTGGGTTGGTTCCATATCTTAAATATGGTAAATAATGCTGCAATAAACATAGTTGTGCTGGTAGCTTTAGCATGGTCTAGTTTGTAAACATTTGGGTAAATGCCCAAAAGTGGGATTGCTGGGTCATAGTGAAGATCTTCTCCCAATCTGTGGGCTTTCTATTGATCTTGCTAGCTATGTCCTTTGCCATGCAGAAGCTCTGCGACTTCATGCAATCCCATTTGTCCAATCTTTCTTTGATTTGTTGTGTTTCCTGTCTCTATTAAGAAAATTTTGGCCTGAGCCAAGGAGGCCTAGGGTTTCTCCTATTTCGTCCTGTAATGTTTTCTTAGTGTCTGCTTTGACTCCGAGGACTTTGATCCATTTGGAGTTGATTCTGGTGCAGGGTGATATATAAGGTTCTAGTTTAGTTTTCTCCAAGTAGATAACCAATTTTGCCAGCACCATTTACTGAAGAGGCTGTCTTTCTTCCATTCTATTATTTTAGCTCCCTTATTCAAAATTAGTTGGCTATGGGTCTGTAGGTTCATTTCTGGGTTTCCAATTCTATTTCATTGGTCCTGAAGTCTCTTCTTATGCCAGTACCAAACTGTTTTGATTACTATGGCTTTATAGTACAGTTTGAAATTAGCTATTGATATTCCTCCAGCAATGTTTTTTCCGTTGAGGAGCATTTTTGCTATTCGGGGTCTTTTATTGTTCCATATGAATTTTTGGATTGCCTCTTCTATTTCCTTGAAGAATGAGGTTGGAATTTTGATAGGTATCACATTGAATTTGTAGATAGCCTTAGGAAGTATTGCCATTTTCACGATGTTAATCTTTCCAATCCAGGAGCATGAGAGCTTTTGCCATTTTCTAAGTTCTGTTTTGATTTCCTTTTCAAGATTTTAAATTTTCGTCAAGGACGTCATTCACTTTTTGGTTAAGTTAATTCCTAGTTATTTTATATTTTGAGGTGACATTACAAATGGAGTTAATTTCCTAATTTCAAACACACTTTTCTAATTGTTGGCAAACAGAAAAGCCATTGATTTTGGGGGGTTATGTTTATACCCTGGTACTTTGCCAAAGTTTTGAATCAGCTTGAGTAATTTGGGAGTGGAGTCTATGGCATTATTTAAATACAAGATCATGTTATCTGCAAAGAGGGAGAATTTTATTTCTGCTTTCCCTATTCGGATCACCTTTATGTTTACATCTTGTCTTATTGCTGTAGCTAGACATTCTAATATTGGTTAAAGAGAAGTGGAGAGAGTGGACATCCTTGTCTTGTTCCTGAGTTAAGAGGAAATGGTTTTAGTTTTACAACATTAAGTATAATATTGGCTGTAGGTTTGTCATATACAGCCTTCATTGTATTGAGGAATGTTCCATGTATTCCTAATTTTTCCAAATCCTTCATCATAAAGGGGTCTTGGATCTTGTTGGATGCTTTTTCTGCATCTATTGAGATAACCATGTGGTTCTTATCCTTGCTCCTGTTGATGTGATAAATCATATTAATTGATTTGCATATATTGAACCAGCTTTGCATCCCTGAAATGAATCCTGTTTGATCTCGGTGTACGATTTTTTGGTTGAATTGTTGATGTCGATTGGCCAAAATTTTATTGAGAATTTTTGCGTCAATGTTCATCAAAGAAATGTGTCTGTAGTCCTCCTTCATTGATGAGTCCATGCCTGCTTTTGGGATGATGGTTATGATGGCTTCATAGAATGTGTTCGGTAGTGAAATTTCTCATTCAATTTCATTGAAAAGTTGGAGGAGTATTGGTGTGAACTCTGCTTTGAAGGCCTTGTAAAGTTCCGCTGTAAAACTATCTGGTCCTGGACTTTTCTTAGCTGGGAGGTGTCTTATTGCTGTTTCTATTTCAATGCTTGATATGGGCCTGTTAAGATGGTTTAACTCATCTTGGTTTAGTTTTGGCATGTCAATATTTGCTAGAAAAAACGTCCATTTCTGTCAAGTTCTCAAACTTATTAGCATAAAGTTTTGAGAAGTATTCCCTTATAATGTTCTGAATCTTGGTTGTTTTCGTGGTGATGTTTCCATTCTTATCTCTAAGTTTATTTATTTGGGTGTGTTCTCTTCTTTTTCTGATAAGTTTTGCTAAGGGTCTGTCAATTTTGTTAATTTTTTCGAAGAACAAAATCTTTGTGTTGTTCATTTTTTCTATAGTTTTTTGGATTCTAATTCACTTAATTCTGAATTAATTTTAATTATTTCTTTTCGTCTACTGGATTGGGGTTTTATTGCAGCTCTTTTTTAAGTAGGTTCAGATGTCTCATTAAATTGAGGATTCCGATCTTTCCAATTTGTTAATGTAGGAGCCAGAGTTATAAACATGCCTCTGAGTACTGCCTTTGATGTTTCCCTGAGGAGCTGGTAATTTATGTGCTCATTTATGTTGAATAGCATGAACATTTGAATTTTCTTTCTAATCTCTTCCATGACCCACTCGTGATTCAGCAGTGTGCTGTTGAGCCTCCATGTGTTATCAGACTTTCTTTGGTGGATTTTGGTTTTGAGTTCTAATTTTGTTCCCTTCTGGTCAGCGAGAATGTAAGGTATAATTTCAATGTTTCTGAATTGGGACAAGTTTGCTTCGTTTCCTAAAATGTGTTCTATTTTAGAAAATGTTACCTGAGGTGCTAAGAAAAACGTGTATTCTGATGCTGCTGGATGAAATATTCAGAAGATGTCTGTTAAATCTAGTTGATCTATGCATCTGTTTAGATCTGCATTTTCTATGTTGAGGTTTCGCTGAGTTGAACTATCTAATAGGGAGAGTAGTGTGCTAAAATCCCCAACAATTAATGTCTTTGGATCTATGTGTGATTTGAGGGAAAGTAGTGTTTCTTGGATAAATTTGGAAGTTCCATTGTTTGGCGAATAGATACTTAGAATTGTAGTATCTTCCTGAAGGAGAGATCCCTTAATTAGTATGTAGCAACCTTCTTTATCACTTCTCACGAATTTTAATTTGAAGTCTATTTTTTCTGATATTAGGATTGTAACTCCTGCCTGTTTATGGGCGCCATTTGCTTGGTAGATTTTGTTCGAGCCTTTAACATTGAAAATGTGTTTGTTTTTACGGGCAAGATGTGACTCCTGATGGCAGCATAAGAAGGATCTTTATTTTTAATCCAACTAGACAGTCTGTGTTGCTTAATTGGAGAGTTAAGTCCGTTAATGTTAAGATATATAACTGAGAGGTATTTGGGATTTCCTGCCATGTTATCCACTTTCTTGGGGGTTGTGAAAACTGGGTTCTTCCTTTGGTTCTTGCATTCTCAGTTTGGGTGCAATTTCTTGGCCTTTATCGTGGTCTTGTTGGTTTTCTATGTGTAGGACGTCTTTAAGAATCTTTTGTAGGGCTGGTTTGTTGGAGATGTATTGTTTCAATTTTTCTTTGCTATAGAAGGTTTTCATTTGGCCTTCAGTTATGAAGGAGAGTTTAGCTGGGTACAGTATTCTTAGTTGATAGTTGTCTGTTTTTAGGGCTTGGCATACATCATTCCTGGCTCTTCTTGCTTTGATTGTCTCTGCTGAGAAATCTGAGGTGATTCTAATTGGTTTCCCTTTATAGGTGATTAATCTATTCTCCTTCACAGCTTTTTGGTCTGAGTTGGTCCTTTGTGGATTATAATGTGATGGTAGGATGTCCTATTATGATCTGATCTATTTGGACTGATAAAAGCTTCTTGTAGCTGAATAAGCCTATCTTTTTGCATGTTTGAGAAGTTCTCTGCTAGGATCCTGTTAAATTTCCTAGAACATTAACTTCTGTTTCTAGATGCTCATCTACACACATTATCCTTAGATTAGGCCTTCTGATGGTGTTTTCCAAGCATTGGATAGATCTATCATATTTCTTGTACTTGTCTTAAATGGTTGTATGTTCTTTCTCTATAATATCTAGGCTATCTTCTGTCCCCGAGTTTTGATCTTCTGCATGGTCCAACATGCTGTCAAGGCTTTCTACTTTGTTTTTTATGTCTTTCCTTCTAATTTGTCAGCTTTAATGGCTTCAAATTCTTTGTTGAAGCTTTGTTTTAGAGCTTGTATGGACTTCTTTACTTCCTTAATTTGGTGTTCAGTGTTTATTCTGAAATCACTTAGTTGATTGGTTATGGTTTCCTTGGACTCCCATTCCTTCTGTTTGGTTCCATTCAGCATTCCCTTTGTGGTCTCCCTGACTTCCTTCAGCTCTTTGTCAATGGATCCCATGAATGCCTTTAGTGATCTTTGTGTATTCTCA
The DNA here is from genome assembly GCF_024711535.1 of Dipodomys merriami. Classification (NCBI taxonomy): domain Eukaryota; kingdom Metazoa; phylum Chordata; class Mammalia; order Rodentia; family Heteromyidae; genus Dipodomys; species Dipodomys merriami. The sequence goes on along the minus strand of NW_027206435.1, from coordinate 408,803 downwards.
TCCTGCTCTCTCAATTCCTGTATTACTCTTTGCTTAGCTTCCTCATGTTCATACTATTCTTATAGTTCTCTTTGAGTGTTGTCAGCATGTTCATGCCATGCCTGCTTTCTCTTTGAGTATTCTCCAGTTGCTCATGCAAATCCTGTATCAGTTTTTGATTAGCTTCCTCACGCTCATGATATTCCTGTATAAACCTTTGGATTCCCTCTTCTCTCTCCCTCCTATGCTCATACAGAATCGTTTGTAGGTTTTCAATATTTTCCTGCATTGACCTTTTGTTTGCCTCCTCTCTCTCCCTATCACGCTTATACAGAGTTCTTTGTATGTTTTCAATCTTTTCATTTACCATATTTTCCAGCAGTGTTTGTAGAACTATTTGGGAAATCTCCTCTGGATTATTCATTATCTCTTCTGTCCCCTGATTATCCTGAGTGGGAGTGGAGATACTCAGACTTGCCATTTTTCTTGTGGTTTTCCGGCTTACTCTGCCCATTTGGGATGAAAGTAACACCAGTTTTGTGCTAGAACACTATCTTAGGGCAAGCATCAACCAAAGTCTGAATTTGCACAGTCAATAGACTGCAGATACAATCTAGTTCAACAGATACCTCTATTCAACATCAAACAACTATATATTAATGGGCTACGAACCGCAAAGAAGAATTTGGTCAACCAGAAATTATTAGGGTTAGGGACAGATGTGTGTAAAAAATAGGAATAGAGTGATGTGGGAAGGCACAGGGAGAGTTAACTTAACTAGTCCTAATCTCAAAGCAGGAAATAGTTTGGATAGGATGAAAGTAGAGAGAGAGAAATCAAGAAGAAAAACGGAACAAAAACAGACCAGAAAAAAATAGAAAAATAAAAATTAATAATATGCAGATCGAGAACAAACTATTCAAAGAACGTGGATATAATGATAGAAGGGGAGGGATATAAAGGAGATGTGAAAAACTTAAAAATAAAAATACCTAAAATATTTTATAGGTATAAAGAGGTAGTACTGCTATTAAGGAATTTAAGTCTCAGTAGTTTTGAATTGAGTAATAAATTTGTGGATTAAGTGTGTACACAATGGGGGATAGGGTCTAATATTCAGCTAGGGTTTATCGGGGATGTGCAGAACAACAATTTATTCCCATAAAGAAGAACAAAAGAGAGGAAAAGTGAGAAGGATAAGGAAGAAAGAATTAAAGGATCAGAAGTTCAATGGAGCTATGCAAAAAACAAAAAGAAAAAAAAATTTAAAAGAAGAAATAAAAAATAGAAGGAAAAATGCACACACATATGTATCCCTAACATAAAGATTATAAGGGGGAAAAAAGTTACTTTAAAACAATTTTTTTCAAAAAAGGTAAAAATTAAAAATTAGAAAACGTTTTAAAAAAGAAATTTTTTTTGTAAAAGGTATAAAAAAAACATGAAGAGGTAAAAAAAACAGTTCTTTGATTTTTTGGGGAGGGTTGGGAAAAATCCTATATCTCCCTTGTGTCTGTAATCAGCCTCTGGTTGCAGTCTCTGGTCTGCTTATGGTCCTGTGGCTTGGTTGGTTTCTTAAGTCTGTTTGTTTGGACAGGCAGAAAAATGCTCTGCTTTACCCAGGATTTTTTGATCCTCCTCCCAAGTTCATGCAATGTGGGGGGGGGTTTGCTTTGAGTATCACAAAAGAGGGAGATGGCTTTTTCCTCAAGTTTGGAGATGCTGTGATGAGGCTAGGTTCTGGGTAGAGTTGAGGCCTTTCAGCAAACAGTAGCTTTTCCCGGGGCCTAGTTTATGAGAAACTCACAGAGCCCAGCCTGGAGCCACTCTCAGGGTTTCTGTTTACTGATATCGAGGCTGTTAAAGGTAGGGGCAGCCTCTGGTTCTGATTACCCAATGAAGAAAGCCACTCCTAAGGCTGGCGCCAGAACTGGGTGACTTTTCCCTGGGTGGAGTTGAGTCTGGCAGGTCACGCCATTAAGTTCTTGTGACCTGCTAAATGATCCTAGTTTTATTCCATGGCCTGAGTTGGAGCTAGCAGCTCTTCCGAGCTTTGTCGGTATCCAAGATGAAGATCTCCGGTACTGGGGGAGAGGGGTGGCCTTACCTCCTGTGCTCCCTGAGAAGGAGTGAGGATGTCAGGCTTCTACTTAGGCCGAGTCTTGGTTCCTGGGTCGTCTCTGGTCTGGGAACTGCAGGATGAATATGTCTGCTCCTTGTCGGTTCTGGCTGGTGTTGAGTAGAATTTGCTCGCCCGCCGCATCTGGCTCTTTTGTCCTAGACTCTGTCTGTTTCAGGTATGGCGTCTGTGGCCGCCGCTGCCGCTTTCGCTGCCGCCACAGCGGCAGCTGCTGGCAAGATCTCAGATCTGTCTCCTTGCCTGGATTTTCCCTCTCTGGCCTATCTCTCTGTCCTGTGATGGCACACTTGGTGTGATTCTCTGGCTTAGGACTGTTCAATGGAACTCTAAAACTGCTTTCTATATGAGAGCTTGTTTTGCCTCCAGCTTCTCTTCCGCCATCTTCCCATCACCTTCCGGTTTTGCCACTTTCTAAGTTCTGTTTTGAATTCCTTTTTCAAGTTTTAAGGTTTTCATCATAGAAGTCCTTCACTTCTTTGGTTAATTACTAGATATTTTATTTTTTGTGCACTATTAAGAATGGAATTGCTCTCCCAATTTCAGCCACACTTTTCTCATTGTTGGCATACAGAAAAGCAATTGATTTTTGAGATTTAACTTTATACTGTGCTACTTTGCCAAAGATTTGAGTAATTTGGGAGTGAATTCTGTGTGATTTTTTAAATAAAAGATCATGTCATCTGCAAAGAAGGAGAGTTTAACTTCTTTCCCTATTTGGATCCCCATTATGTTTGCATCTTCTTTATTGCTATAGCTAGGAATTCTAATACTAGATTGAATAGCAATAGAGAGACTGGACATCCTTGTCTCATTCCTGAGTTAAGAGGAAATGGCTTTAGTTTTTCACCATTATGTATATTGCTGGCTGTAGGTTTGTCATATACAGCCTTTATTGTTTTGAGGATTGTTTTATGGATTCCTGATTTTTCCAGAACCTTCATCATAAAGGGGAGTTGGATCTTGTTAGATACTTTTTCTGCATCTATTGAAATAACTATGTGGTCCTTATCCTAGCTCTTGTTGATGTGATTAATTATATTAATTGACTTGCCCATATTGAACCAGCTTTGCTTCCCTGCAATGAATCCTGTTTGATCATCGTGTATTATTTTTGGATGAACTTTTGAAGTTGATTGGCCAAAATTTTGTTGACAAGTTTTGCATCAATGATTATCACAGTAATGGGTCTATAGTTCTCTTTCATTGATGAGTCCCTGCCTGGTTTTGGGATGAGGGTTTTGATGGCTTCATAGAATGAATTCGGTAGTGAACTTTCACTTTCAATTTCATTGAAGAGTTGGAGAGGTATTGGTATGAGCTCTGCTTTGAATGCCTTGTAGAATTCTGCTGTAAAACCATCTGGTCCTTGGCTTTTCTTAGATGGGAGGTCTCTTATTGATGTTTCTATTTCAATACTTGATATGGGCCTGTTAAGATGATTTAACTCAAACTTATTAGCATAAAGTTTTGAGAAGTATTCCCTTATAATGTTCTGAATCTTGGTTGTTTCTGTAGTAATGTTTCCATTCTCATCTCTAAGTTTATTTATTTGGGTGTGATCTCTTCTTTTTCTGATAATATTTGCTAAGGGTTTGTCAATTTTGTTTTTTTCGAAGAACCAACTCATTGTTTGATTGATTCTTTCTGTAGTTTGTTGGATTCTAATTCATTTGATTCTGATATAATTTTAAATATTTCTTTCCATCTACTGGTTTGGGATTTATATTGTTGCTTGTTTTCAAGGAGGGTCAGATGCCTCATTAGTTTGTTGGTTTCAGATCTCACCAATTTGATCATGTAGGAACTCAGAGCTATAAACTTGCCCCTGAGTACTGGTTTGTTGTGTCCCAGAGGAGCTGGTAGTTTGTGTGTTCATTTTTATTGAATATCATGAACATTTCAATTTCCTTTCTAATCTCTTCCATGACCCACTAGTGATTCAGCAGTGTGTTGTTCAGCCTCAAGGTGTTACAGGAATTTCTTTGGTGGCTTTTGGTGTTGAGTTCTAATTTTATTCCCTTGTGGTCTGGGAGAATGTAAGGTATAACTTCAATGTTCTTAATTTGGACAAGTTCGCTTTGTGTCCTTAAATGTGGTATATTTTGGAAAATGTTCCATGTGCTGCTGAGAAAAAAAGTGTATTCTGAAGCTGTTGGGTGAGATATTCCGTAGATGTCTGTTAAATCTAGTTGATCTATGCAGTTGTTTATATCTTCGGTTTCTCTGTTGAGATTTTGCCGAGTTGATCAATCTAGTGGGGAAAGTGATGTGTTAAAGTCCCCAACAATTAATGTCTTTGGATCTATGTGGGATTTGAGGGGAAGTAATAATTCTTGGATAAATTTGGGTACTCCGTTGTTTGGCAAATAGATATTTAGAATTTTAATATCCTCCTGAAGGAAAGATCCATTAATTAATATGTAGCGACCTTCTTTATCTCTTCTTACTAATTTTAATATGAAATCTATTTCATCTAATTTTAGGATTACAACTCCAGCTTGTTTATGGAGGCCATTTGCTTGGTAGATATTGTTCTAACCTTTCACATTGAAAATGTGTTTGTTTTTTTTTGGGGGGGGCAAGATTCCTGAAGGCAGCAAACAGAAGGATCGTGCTTTTTAATCCAGCTAGACAGTGTCTGTCGCTAATTGGAGAGTTAAGTCCATTAATGTTAAGAGATAGGACAGAGAGGTATTTGGGAGTTCCTGCCATTTTATCCTTCTTGGTGGCTGGGGTAACTAGGTTCTTGCTATGGTTCTTGGATTCTCAGTTTGGGTGCAGTTTCTTAGCCTCTATTGTGGTCTTGTTGGTTTTCTATGTGTAGGACATCTTTAAGAATCTTTTGTAGGGCTCGTTAGGTAGAGATATATTGTTTCAATTTTTCATTGCTATGGAAGGTATTTAGTTGCCATTCGGTTATGAAGGAGAATACAGCTGGGTAAAGTATTCTTGGTTGATTGTTGTTTGTCTTTAGGGCATGGCATACATCTTTCCAGGCTATTCTTGCTTTGATTGTCTCTGCTGAGATATCTGAGGTGATTCTAATTGTTTTGCATTTATTGGTGATTGATCTTTTCTCCTTGACAGATTTAAGGATGTTTTCATTGGTCTGAATTGATTCTGTGGGGATTATGTGACAATAGGATGTCCTGTTGTGGTCTGGCCTATTTGGAGTTCTAAAAGCTTCTTGTATCTGAATAGGCCTAACTTTTTTGCACGTTTGCGAATTTCTCTGCTAGGATGCTGTGAAACAAATTTCCTAGACCATTAACTTCTGTCTCTAGGTGCTCCTCTGCACCCATTATCCTCAGATTAGGCCTTCTGATGGTGTCTTCAAAGTGTTGAATATGTCTATCATATTTCTTGGATTTTTCTTGGATGGTTATATGTGCTTTCTCTATAATATCTAGGCTGTCTTCAATCCTGAGATTCAATCTTCTGCATGGTCTAACCTACTGTCAAGACTTTCTACTTTGTTTTTTATTTCTTTTCCTTCTAGTTGGTTGGCTTTGATGGCTTCAAATTCTTTGTTGGAGCTTTGTTGTAGATCTTGTATGAACTTCTCTACTTCCTTAATTTGGTGTTCAGTTTTTATTATCAAATAACCTAGTTGATTGGTTATGGTTTCCGTGGACTCCCATTCCTTCTGTTGGTTTGCATTCAGCATTCTCTTTGTGGACTCCCTGAGTTCTTTCAGCTCTCTGTTTATGGATTCCATGATTGCCTTTAGTGATCTTTGTGTATTCTCATCCTGCTCTCTAAATTTCTATATTATTCTTTGATTAGCTTCCTCACGTTCACGTGATTCCTGTTGCTCTCTTTGAGTATTTTTAGCCTGCTCGTGCCATTCCTCTTTCTCTTTGTCTGTTCTTGGCCAGTTTCCCCAAATCCTTTCTATCTCTTTGACTGGTCTCAGCCTGCTCATGCCATTTCTTTATTTCTCTTTGAGTGTTCTTGAGCTGCTCATGCAATTCTTGTATCAATCTTTGAGTTGCTTTCTCACGCTCATGATATTCCTGTATTGACCTTTGGCTTGTCTCCTCTCTCTCTCTATCACATTCATACAGTGTTCTTTTTAGGTTTTCAATCTTTTCATTTACCATGTTTTCCAGTAGTGTTTGTAGAGCTTTTGGGGAACTCTCCAATGGATTGTTCATTATCTGTTATGTCCGCTGAGTATCATCAGTGGGTGTAGGATACTCGAACTTGCCATTTTTCTTGTGTTTTTCTGGCTTGCCCTGGACATTTGGGATGAAAGTAACACCAGTTTTGTGCTAGAACACTATCTTAAGTTAAGCATCAAACAAAGTCTGTAGTTGCACCGTAAAAGTCTGTAGATACACTCTAGTTCAACAGATATATCTATTCAACATCAAACAACTATGTATTAATGGTCTACGAACCACAAAGATGAATTTGGCAAACCAGAAATTATCAGGTTTAGGGAGAGATGTGGGTACAAATATGAATACAGGGATGTGGAAAGGCAGAGGGTGAGTAAACTTAACTAAGTCTTAATCTCAAAGCGGGAAATAGGTTGAATAGAATGATAGTAGAGAAAGAGAGAAAAAAGAAAAGAAAGAGAAAAAATGATACAAGGTATAAAATAGAAGAACAAATATTAAAAATTAAAAAGTGAAACACTTAAAAACTTAAAAATTATGCAAAATGCAGACATAATATTCAGAGAACAATTTGATTAGGATAAGATTAGGGTAGGGATAGAAAGTAGATGTGATAATCTTAAAATTAGAAATGCTTAAAATATTATATAGATATAAAGAAGTAGTACTGGTTTTGAATTGAGTAATAAATTTCTGGATTAAGTGTGTACACAATAGGTGATAAGGTCTAATAATCAACTATGGGTATATCTGAGGATGAGCAGAATAGCAATTAAGTCACGTAAAGAAGAACAAAAGAACAGAAAAGGTGAAAAGAATGATAAGGAAAGAAAAAAAAGGATCAAAGATTAGTAGAGCTAAACAAAAAAAATTATAGAGAAAAGAAAAAAAACACAAGAAAAAAAGCATACACACTTATACTCCGAAAATAAAAATTATAAGAGGAAGAAAAAAAAGTTAATAGAAAACAAATTTTTTAAATGTTAAAAATTAAAATTAAAAAAAAGTTTTAGGAAAAGTTTTTTTTTATAAAAAACTAAAAAAAGAGTTCTTTGATTTTTTGGGGGGATGGGAAGATCCTGTATCTCCCTTGTGTCATTAACCAGTCTGTAGTTGGAGTCTCTGGTCTGTTTGTGGTGTTTGATTTTCCTGTGGCTTGGTTGGTTTCTTAAGTCGGTTAGTTTGAGCAGATAGAAAAATGCTCTGCTTTACCCAGGATTTTGTGATCCTCCTCCCAGGCTTGTTCAATGGGAGGAAGATCTGCTGTATCAAAAAAGTGGGAGATGGCTGTTTCCTCTAGTTTGGAGATACTGTGATGAGGCTAGGTTCTGGATAGAGTTGAGGCCTTTCAGCAAACAGTAGCTTTTCCCTGAGGGGCTAGCTTGCGAGACACTCACAGAGCCCAGCCTGGAGCCTTTCTCAGGGTTTAATTTTACTGAATTTCAATTGATTTTTAAGGCTGCTGTAGGGAGGGGCAGCCTCTGGCTCTGTTTATCCAGTGAAGAAATCTACTCCTGGGGCTGTCAGAACTTGCTGGCCCCAGGCTGGGTGACTTTTCCCTGGGTGGAGCTGAGCCTAACAGATCAGGTTAGGTTCCTGTGACTTGCTACATGACTCTTGTTTTCTTCCAAGGCCTGAGTTGGAGCTAGCTGCTCAGCCAGGCCTTTGTCAGTATCAAAGATCTCTGGTAGTGAGGGGTGAGGGGTGGCCTTCCCTCCTCTGTTCCCTGAGAAGGAATGAGGTTGCCAGGCTTCTAATCACACCGAGTCTTGGTTCCTGGGTTGTCCCTTGTCTGTACACTGCAGGATAAAAATATCTGCTTCTAGTCAGCTTTCGCTGGGGTTGAGTAGAATCCGCTCATCTGCTTCGTCTGGAGCCTTTGTCCTGGACTCTCTGTGTTGCAGGTAGGGCGGCTAAGGCTGGCCTCAGCAACCACCGCCGCTGGCAAGTGCTCAGATCTGTCTCCTTGCCTGGATTTTCCCTCTCTGGACTAACTGTCTTCCTGTGATGGCACACTTGGTGTGGTTTTCTGGCTTAGGACTGTTCACTGGAACAATAAAACTGCTTTCTATGCAAGAGCTTGTTTAGCCTCCAGCTTCTCCTCCGCCATCTTCCCGGAACTTTTTCTACAAGAATTTTTAGTGATACTCAAATACGTAAGAAATGAGGCAATTTGCCATTCTTTTGCACTTCATAAATGTGAAAGAATTTTCTAGGTGTTTTTAAATATATCATAATATGATGTAGAACTATTCTGTCACATCGTATGATAATCTGATAAGGATATTAGAATAAAGGACACATTGTACTAAGTTTTGGAATGTTAATGTATATAATTATTTTGGTTGTGGAAAATTGTGGGGATTTCAACTTTGGGTATTTTTCTTGTTAGGCTGGCATAATATCAGTGGTTAATTTTAGGATAGTGATTCCCTTTCTACAAGAACATGCACCTTATCTGTCCTCTTAAACTTCCAATCATCAATGGCATCAGAGTTGTACACCATCTTGTCTAGCTTCCTACCTTAGCTGGTCTGGATTCTGCAGTCCTTCCAATCTTAGTTCTTAGATAGTGCAGGATGGTGGAAATGATCCAATGCACCCAGCTATAGATTGAGAAGAAAGTCCACTAAAATTTTGCCTGGGATATGTTCTCAAGCCTCCTAAATAGTTAAGAGTAGAGATGGGAGGCCCTGGTGCCAAGCAGTAACATTATTTTTAAAGCAATTAGACATATATTAGTTACGCTTCTGATTACCGCAGGAAAAGAATAAAAGAGCAGTGAAGCATACAGGACAGTCAGAATTTTAACTAGAAACTCAGAGGCTGAATCCACTTAGCTAGCTACTCAGGAGACTGAGATCTGAAGACCACTGTTCAAAGCCAGTCCAATCATGAAAATATATGTGATTATCTCTAAAAAATCAGAATGGAATAGTGGCTCGAGTGTTAGACAACTATCCTTGGGCACAGAATCATAGGGATAGTGCCCAGGCAGTATCACACACACCAATGAGTATTTCAATGTGACCTTCTTTATTTTTTTTTACCTTTCTGTACTCTGTTTCCCTGAATTAGTTCACAAATTAACAAAATCAGCTAAGCAGCTACTTACATCAACTCATCATGTTTCTGTAAAGTCTATTCTCTTTTTGCAAGCCTGCTTTTATTTGACCCAAAAGTAAATTATTCAGGAGGGCAATTCATCTCCCTCAACTCTGTAGTATTAGATTATTGTTTAGGTTCATATCCTAAAGAGACACGTGGACTCCATGGTATTCTTCAAGTGAATTGCCTGACTTTGATGTCAAAATGTATTCAAGATTTGTTTGTATACATCTATAATGATTTCTGCAGAGTTTGTGATTTTTAAATCAGAAATCATTTTTAACTTATCTGTTGAAATGAGTAGTACAGAAACTAAAGATATTTCTGGTGCTTGTCTGAAAAAAGTATATTTTAAAATAATCTGTATTTTGTTCGTATAATATCCATAATCTATTTCATTCTCTCTTAGATATAATACTTTGAATTCTACATTGTTTTATAATATATAGGTTCATTATTAAATGTGTTATTTCAGATAGCATTCCATATAGAAACAGTTTAACGTTCCTTTTTTTCCTAGGTCCTTATACTATATTATTTCTTTGGGAAAAAATGACAACGTTATCTAATTTCAAACGTTTTGTAAAGATGATGCTATATAAAGGCCTTTCTAAGGTGAGGATTTAATACACTGATGTCAAACTAACTTTTAGTTCAATTAATTACATGTATTGTTACATTTGTATTTTTGTAATCATTTTTAATAACTGTTTTTCATTTCTGGCATCTGAAGAATGACAAATATGGCATACTTCACAAATTTTCATATCATCCTTGTGCAAGTGCCATGTTAATCTTTATATTGTTGTAATTTGGGTAAACGTGCTGCTGAAGGATGTAGTATCCTGTAAATTTATGTAGTTAATGATGCAGTCTTTATAAAGGCATATATGCTTGGTTGACTGTTTGTAACCAGGAAAACTTATTGTTCCTAAAATGCTATTGATCTTACTTCTCTAAAATTCTGTGTATATTGTAAAACTTATATTGTTTGGTCGATTGCTCAGATTTGCAATTTTTTTCAATGACTATTTTAAGTCTTTTTCATTTAATTTGATCATACTTTGAAGCCTTTATAGCTAGGTCCAAAGGTGATGGCTTTTCAAGTACTTATTTATCAACTGAGATAGCTTTGTGGAGCTAATGGATTCAAAGTAAGCCTTGCTTAAGAGCTACATCTAAACTTCTGCAGCTTAAAATTTCCTAAATGAGGTCTTACTGGCACAAATGTCTACCTGACCCTTTACTCTTCTTCCATGTAGCAACAGACCAACCAGAATATCTTACCCTGACAGCATAGATTTCCTTATTGGAACAAAACTAATCTTAGTTAATAGGGATCATAGAGAGATGAACAGTTAAGACAGAATCGTTTAGACTAGAAGGTATTTTATCAAAATATAATTGTTTGTTATACCTAAAATTTCAAAGTAGCTAAAGCCAAGAAGGTGAAAAAAAATTCATATGCATGATTACCTAATATCCTGGCCAGTCTACTATCCAACCAGGCAGGAATTTACACTACTGCCTTTCTTTCACGAAATATTTTCATAGGTACAAGAGAAGTCTATATGTTTCTCCTCGATATTAGGCCTTAAATCGGTAATGTTTTAATCACAGTGTTTCCTCTTGCTTCTAGGCTGTAAATCTACAAATGGTAAAGCTTTAGGTCCAACTCTACCAAACACTGAGGTAGAAATAATGGAATAATACTTTAAAACACAGTTACCTTTGATACCCTAACCACAATAGAACATTGCAAAACATGTGCCTTTTTCTTATATTATATATAGTTATATATTTTATATTTATATGTGCTGATATTTTATTTCACACAGTGAAGCTTACTAGAATTAACTGATAATTTGACAAATAAATAGATATATATTACAATAAATAGATTGGAATATAAATAATTAGGTTTAGAATATATATTAATATATGAACAGTATCAATGCAATGTCTTCGGTATAAACATTCAAAGTGTTCTTGGTCTTCAGAATTCATTTTGTTAAAAAAAATTGTTATTTTCCTCTAATTTATAAGGGAATTTACACTCCTGCTCTGTTTATTATTTTAACTCACTGGTTCCAAAATGTTTTTCTCCATATTTCTGAAGCATTCCTACTGATTATACCCAAATTTTGCTGACATGATGTCTAAAACTTATTATTCTTCTGCAGGACACATGGGTACTAGGATGTCAGGTTTCAGTTATCCGCATCATCAAGTAACAAGGGCAAGACTTCTCACCTAGGCCCATGCAATGTGCCAACGGAAAGTAATAAAAATCCATGTCAATCCTTATGACACTGGAATTAGCAGTAAGCAAATGTGAAATGAAAGGCAACTTAAAATGAAAGATGAGATCACAAAATCTGAAAGAAAGTACAGTAATACAAACTTTCAATTTACAAATGACCAGCACATATGAGTGAACAAGATCACAAATGTCACAAATTATTTTTAATACCCCTCTCCTAATAATTACTGAAAGATTTCAGTCCAGCATAAGTAGGCCAAAAAATAGTTCCTAGAACGATAGATCCATAATTGTTCTACCAAGGCTAGGAAAACTTGACTTACAGGTCAAATATAATTCACAAAAACATTAATTGAGAAGATCGTTAATGCTTCAAAATACTGGTAATTCAGGAAAACTTGGTTCTGCAGTATAAAAATGTTATCATTCACTAACAAATGATAACCTATGTTTAATCTCCTGAAAACAGATTCCTTTTCAAATAATCTTTTAAAATCACATTCCCCAAAATAACAATTGACAAGTCGATGATAATTAGTGACATTGCAAACTTTTCAAGTTTAGGGTGCAAGTTACAAAAGAGTTGATTTATTTACCCATCACTAATGCCAAACAGGTTCAACCATTCATTAAAGTGTAGAAATAGTACCACCCAACATTTATGTTGTTCAGTAGGTGCCTTCCAGGAATGTGTTAAATAGATCACCCTCCCATAATTCAAACCCAAAAACTAGCTAATAAAGTAAATTTCATCACTTAATAAGGTACATTTTAAAAAGTCACAAATAGTTGCCTTATCACATGTTGTTTTATGTTTTTCCTATCTTTTTAACATAGTAAGAAATAGGACTTAAAGTCATGCATATGGGTACTCATCAGAGATGTGACAAACATAAAATCTGTCTTCTGTTTCTATCATATTCCTTTATAGTAGTAAATCATAGTTTTCTTCTTTTTCCAAAACTTATAGGTAGTAGAAAATATGATCCCATGTAAAATAAAATAATCACAAGCCCTATTACAACGCCATTTATAAAATTTGTTAGTTAGGAATATATTCTAAGCCATTTTTAATCTTTCTTGTTGACTAAAGATTAATCTTCCAAATGGATGAGAATAAAATCATGTCTAGGGGCTTCAAGTCTCCAGTCTTGCAAATTGTTATTGCAGATGAATGAATTATGGAAATATAAACTGACATCAGTTCAAGTATAAGCAGGATTGAAACTCCATGGAATGTATATAAACCTTTCAAAGTATTAACAGAGAGTTTAACAGAATGACTATCAGGAAGTTGAAAAAAGAGAGGAAAGCCATAGAATGAATAAAAAATGGAACAAGGGACAAGTACAGCTAGAATACTCAATGTAGATATGTGATAAAGGAAGTGGTAAATCTGAATTAAATCTTGGAGAAGAGGTTGGTTGAGAATGATAGAAGGAGTCACTCTGATCCAAGAGCACTGGGAAATTTGATGGACATATTTATTGTAATACACGTGCACAACCTTTTGAGATTTAGTTAAAAAGCACAACAAAAAACAAAAACACACAAAAATCACAACTAAACAGCAATCTCTAGAGAGGATGAATGGACCTCTCAAAATTTTAAATAGTTAATGAAGGGTAGTCTTGGGAAAAGCAACCAAAGTTGTTCAAAGTGGGCAGTTTGGGGTAGCAGAGAATTTTGAACAGATTTAAATAGATTGTCTAAGGTTAAGAATCACCAACATCTGCTGCAAATATTTTCTTCTGTGAGTTCTCTTTGTCTGCAATGAATACTCCAGTCCTCAGCCACACTTGATAGCTTGTGAAGATAGAATGGAAGAAACAAGATCAAGAACACATTACTTCACTGGAGACAGAAGAGTCCTCTATTTTTTCTCTCATCTCTCTTCAGTACGCTTTCTTCATACTTTTAAGTCAAGTGATTTTGAACTATATCTTTCATTCTTTGTTCTGGCAAAGTAATTAACCAAACTAATTTACTAAATATTATTTGCCATTTTTTTCTACCATGCTGTTTACTTATCCAAGAGAGTCCATTAAACTTCACCCTTGCATTTGGTTGCTAAGAAAACCCAACATCTATCTTAATGAGGACAAACTCTAATGTAAACTTTGTCTCCATAAAATCAGTCCAAGAAGCTGTGATCACAAATTATTATCTATACTTTTTTTCTTTTACCTTGAAAGTCTTCTTGTGTCTAAAGGGCCACAAAATAATTACTCCCCCACTTTTTGGTTCAATCACTTCTAACCTAAAAGATATATTTTGCTAACAAATGCTTAGAGGAAGTATACTCCACTTTAATCTTCTCTCGTAAGTCTCTCCTTAGATAACATATCAGGAACAAAGTTATTCTTTCCAAAATTATTTCAATAGATTATTTTCTCTTGGTCTTGCATTTGCTCAACAAGATATATGGAGAAAAATAGAGTTATATCACCCATACCTTGTATGACAGTGTCTGTTACAACGGACAATACTTCTTTGTCCTACTTCTATGTCCTCCTCATAGTTCTTGCTTGATTTCCAAATAATCACACCTCCTTGGCTTCAAGTCTAGTGAAGCTGAAGAAGTATATGGTTTCTCTTTTTAAACTCTTTTATTTGGATGTAGAATTTATGTTCATGTCTTCATTCAATCTGTTGTGCATTGTAGTGAGCCAAATAGTCTCTGCAAAATAACTTTGGTTAGCTAAAATATTAACAAAATCTATATCAAAAAGTTTTGGAATCCTTCTACTGCTGAAGCCAATATGCTTTAGCTAGGGCTTCTAAGAACACCTTATCTTACCTTTTCAATTTGCTCAATTCTTTTCTGATCCCAAAACTTTTTGGCTAATGTAATAAGAGAAGTCTTTACTATCTCATGTTAATAAGGATATTATATTTTGTGAGCTACTTAGAAATGTGAAATCATTGGTTTGAGGTATCCAATCAGATTTTTTCTTTGTTTCAGTGCTTCACATGCAAAGACATTGTGGAAAGTATTATAAACAGAAAAGTGTATATCCAATACCTTCTTTCATTGTGGAGGGCAATTTGTCCCTAAATGTTTTGACCCAAATTATCTTTTTCAGAGCATTTCTGTTTGATAATTAAAGGTCAAATCACAAATTTTGAAGTCTTTTGTAAAGAAATATGAATTTAAATTCCATTACAACCTTGTTTCACACAGTGAGTGTATATGTCCTGGGTAAGGATAATTCTCAAGGGAACCTACAGGATTTATAGCAAGGTTTCTGAGGTTTGTTTGTTTAGTGTGAAAATGAGCCATCTTCAACATTGCTCCCTCTCAACTAAGTCTACATGGATTACTTTGCATGAAAGCCTATTTTCCCAGGGAATTTTAAATTTTCTTAATAGGCTAAGTTGTTAAAAGTTTGAACGATTAAAATTTACCTGGCATAATTTTAAAACTCTTTTGAAATTCCTTTATCAGAATCGCAAATTTGCCAATCCTAATTCCACCTTTACCATCAAAAACTGTTACATGCTGTTTTCATGATATAGTGTCCATGAAACTATTATTTTCCAGTGTCTTTGTTATGCATATATATGACTATATAAGCTGATGCTGAGCAAAATGAACTCCAAGATATGGAAACAGATTTTTATTTGCGGTTTGTGTTTTTAATGTACTATGTGATTTCTATTTTCTTTGGGTTTTTTCCCCTATGGTTTGTCCCTGGCTGTATTTGATTTTGGTACCCTGTGTATTGTGTATACATTTACCTTAATTAGGAAAGGGAAGAGGAACAACAAAATGGCGGAGACAAAGGACAAAGGGCAAGACAATGCAATAGCATTACTCACAAGACAATATGTTGGAAATGTACATTAAAACTTGTGAGGAGTATTGAGGTGAAGGAAAACTGTGAGAAAAATGAAGGAGGGGGTAACACCTTTGAAAAGTTATGTATTAACTTCCTTACAATTACTGTAATCCCACTGTACATCACTTTGACAATAAAATTAATTTACAAAATAAGTTGCATGAAAAAATTTCACTGTATTGGTATACTAAATATTATTCTTTATGCAGTAACTTTTTAAAAATTGATACTATTTTGCATCTAATTTGAATTAATTACCCCTTTTTAATCAGAGGACAATCAACTTGAATCCAACTAGATAATATTTTCACAATATACTTGACAATATTTTGAAAAAAATAAATTTAGTACTTTCTCATACTCAACCCAAAAACAGTTTAATTCTATGGAAACCCATAACTTTTAAAAGTTGTTAAGAGGAGAGAATATCTGTATTCTTCAAAATTCCTATGACTGATAACTACTCATTTTCAAATTCTGAACATTCCATTCCTGTTGGCATGTTATGAAATTCTGCAATAGATGCAGTTTCCGGTGAGGTGTTACAGATTGAGAAATCAACAGAAAAATAGTCACATTCTGGTAGAGGATAAAACTATGACGCACCTGTAATAATTATTTCTTCAAGAGTATGCAATTTTTTTATCAGTGTAAGTTATTATTTCTTTGACCATCAATCCAAAGATTTATGCCATAAAGTCATCCTAGCTCAACAGTTTCCAACTTGTAGGGTACACCTCAAAATTCCTTTAATTCACATCACAAATAGCTTATCTCTATTGTGAAAAATACTACACCTCTGCTAATGTGATGCCCTTTGTGTTCTGGAAATAACACCACAATAAACTCGGTTACATCATTTTCCCCCACTGGTATTCTTGAGATCAGAACACTTGCAAATATTATTTATATTTATGCTTTTTAACTATCATAGATATTTAGGATGCTAAGATTGGAAGATTTCAGTTCAAAGCCCACCCAGGGAGGAAGTTTCCCTAGATTCTTATCTCCAAGAAACTTTTCAAAAAAGCCAGACATAGGTGGCACTGAAGTTGAAGTGGTAGGGCACGAGCCTTGAACATAAACAGGCTCAGAGACAGTGTCCAGGCCCAGAGTTCAAGCCCTATGACAAATCAATAAAACAAAAAACAAACCTAAACCTAGCAATTTTCTCATTGTATACAGAGGCACATAATTTAGGAAATTGCTTCCTGTGTTACATAGAGGTAGAAAAAAGAAGATGTCATACAATTATTCTCTTCATACCATGTTATACCAAAGCCTCAAAAATTGCTGTTTTCTAAATTTATAAATTAACATCATCTTTTTATTCGCAACACTGTCTACATTATTCACATTATCATTTTATACATGAACTGTTGGAATTATCTATTAACTAAGTTCTAATTATAACTCTCTTGAAAGAATATTCTAGGCAAGTAGAATGCAAGAATCATTTGTGAATTTGTCAATTAAACCGTCTACTTAAAAAGAAATTTGTAGTGTCTTATAGAATATGTAATTAAAAACAAAACCAAAACATTTATTTTAAATCTAAATTCTAATTTAGCAATATCTACAAAGACATACATTAGACGAACTTTGCTTTTTCTCTGGGGTTAAGCTTTTGTAATCCTTCATCAATTCTTTGGAATCCAACAGAATTATGATAAGAGAATTTTGGATGAGAATCAAGAGCCATTTTGCATCTAGAAATGTTCTGTAATGAAGAGAGCATTTGAAACACACCTGAGGATTATATATGAGTTGCATTGTAATAGGAAACTTAACTTCTCAAAACATAGTGACAAAATTAGCCCAAACTTCCAACTGTGTATTCCTTTCTTGTTTGGTTTGTTTTATTAAGACAAAATTATACTACCTAGTCCAGGGAAGTTATCACTATGTAATTCCACTCTCTAATCTCCTCTCAGTCTGAATGCTAGAATTCTAGCCTTGTATCACTTTGCCTTGCCATAGTTTCTTGGTTTATTTAATCTAGATACAGACTAGCAATTCTGAACTTCTCCAGTGATATTATCCACTAGACTTCTTAGACTCTTCATGTACTATTTTCAAAGATTTTCTAACATTTGACACAGGATTTGAACATTTTCAAATACATCTGCGGGGTCTCTGATTCATTCCTCCATGGATCAAATCCCTTTACTATTGATTACTTGACTCTCTTACTATCTCAAGTTTACCTATGTAATATTCTCAAACTTTTTTGAAGAAAGTTCACTTGAGGATTTTCTAATTTAATTATCACTTGATTCTAGTCTTACTCAGGATATATTTTCTATTGCTTTCTAAATTTTCTACATATTCTGAGAGTTGTATCATTTGTGTATTTGTGTGTGCGCATTTAAGTGCCTCTGTGTTTATGATTATGTTTGTATGTATGCATGCAAAAGCCTCAAGCTCTTATTTATCAATCTTCCTCATGACTGGTATTCCATGACCTGAGCCATTCTTCCAATCCAGCTTTTGGCAGGTTAATTATAGATAGTGTCTCAAAAACTCTTCTGCCCAGGCTGGATGTAAACTGAACTTCCCAGGCTCCTTTATATTCGTAGGTTTTATTTATCCAGTAGAATCAGCTTTTAAACTACAAACATTTTTTGAGTGTAAAGTCTAAGCTGTGGCCCAGATTTTTAACCCCAGAATTCATATAAAGATAGATGAACATACACATTACATATACTGAGTGTGCACTGTTAGAAATGTGATCCTAAGCTGAGTGGCGGTGAGATCTGAGGACTGGGGTTCAAAGCCAGCCCAGGTAGGAAAATCCCAGAGACACTTTTCTCCAATTAACTGCAAGAAAAGTGGAAGCGGCACTGTGGCTCAAGTGGTAGAACATTAGCCTTGAGTGGATTAGCAGAGGAAAGTGCCTAGGCCCAGAGTTCAAGTGCCAAGACCACAACCAACAAAAAAAATATATAAGTAAAGGAAAGAAAAAGAAATGTCATCTTAGTCACCAGTTCATTGCTAGTATATTCCCTGCACTCTCAAGATGGACTTTTTTCCCTGTTACGTCCATGCTCTTATTTCTGACTTTTTTTGGAAGCAGAATTATATTACCATTCTTCTTTCTACAAAGTTGCTTGATTAGCAAGCATGATTTAGAAAGGGAGTGCCCTCATAATCCGTGTTCCACGTAGGAGTAAAGCTTTCTCTATATCACTCCCATAAATCTACATACTGGACTTGGCTTTATTGTTTCAATGTTGTCTTATTTGTAGAGTCTTTTTATAGTATATTGAACCCTTATACTTAAACACAGAACTTCTCTTTCTCCTATAATTGCTATTGTTTCCCTTACTGTTAACGCATGTACACTTGGGAAATAACGCGCAGCACACACACATAAAAAGAATGTGTGAGAACCTTCTTCCTATTTAAAATTCGCCTTAATTTACATAGAACTTACAAAGTTTGAACTCAATGTAGTCATTGATAAAGTATTTATAAGCAACATAAATTTCGTATTTTCTCTTTACTAAGTTGTCTTTGAAACACGTGTTACCTCAGGTCCAAAGGTGTCCTTGTGTTATTTCAGTGAACCCAGATCATTCATCATATCTCAAGCAGCACTATCGATTATTACTGGAAATAACAGCTATTGGATGTGGAAACTCCCAGGAGAGGAAATGAACACAGAGGAATGACAAAGTTCATGTTAACTTGTGCTTTCCTTTTTACTGTACAAGAAAAGAATCCCAAGACTTGAAGGAAACTCTGTCCCTGAATTTTTCGAGTGTGTTCTATACTCATATAAAACTTTTCTGTAAACTTCTAGGTGAGAGTATTACAAAAAGAAATAATGTGCCATTTGAAGACCAGCATAGAACAAAAGGAAATAGCGTTGTTTTAAAAGTGTTCTACAGCAAAGAAACAAAGGCATGGAGGTTTTAAAATGTCTTATGTATGGATATTTCACTCCTGAGATGACTCTCTCTTTGCAGGAGACAGTTATCAATTCCTCTAGTCTAGTCCTGAGTTCTCCAGAGCAATAAGAATTCCAAAAAAAGCAGGATCCAGTGACTATGATAAGCAAAAGTTCCTCTTCTCAGACTAGTGCTCCTTTAAGGAGGGTCCCAAAGAAATATTTGGGTTTTTTTTTTGTTTGCTTGTTTGTTTGGATTGTGCTGGTTCTGGAGCTTGACCCAGAGGCTGGACCCTGATCCTGAACAGTTGTCTTTCCTGCCCACCTGCCCCCAAAGCTAGTACACTACTGCTTGAGTCAAAACTCCACTTCTGCTTTTTGTTGTTTAATTACAGATAAGAATTTGACCGACTCTCCTGCCTGGGTTGGCTTTGAACTAAGATTCTAAGACAGCTAAGTGGCATCAACTGTATAGACTTTGAGTTTGAAACAAGAAATACTAGATGAAGTTTACTGTAAACCAAATATTTGACAATTTTTAAAATAAAAGACTATGTCCAGCAAAAAAAGCCATAACTTAAGTAACTCAGCAAAAGTAGGTGCACTGAATAATTTTGGAATTATTTTTTCTGCTTGGGAAGTTAATTTACCTTGTCGTTCCTTTGGGGGAAACTTAAAGTCATATTTCGCTTTTTTTGTTGGTCGTGAGGCTTGAACTCTGATCCTCGGTGCTGTCCCTAAGCTCTTAATCTCAAGTTGAGGGATCTACCACTTTAGCAAAAGCACCACTTCCGGGTGTCTTTGAACCACAATCCTCTGATCTCAACCTCCTGAGTAGCTAGGATTACAGGCATGAACCTCCAGGACCTGGCTCATATTTGCATTTATGTGCACTGAATGACACTATGTTGCCAAAGAATGGAAATTTGAACAAAATGATGCCAATGCAGCTTTTCAGAAAAATTGAGGTAGCAATAAATAGGTCCTCCTTTTCCATGTTGTTACATTAATGACTCATGAGCTTTGGGACCCTTACATTAGCATCCTCTGCCATCTGTATAGGTGTATTTAGTATCAGGAAATGTTCATAGAGAAATATAGAAAGACTGAGATTTTTAGAAAGCAAAGGGATCAGGTATGAAAGAACAGCATAGAAGGAGATATGTTTATCACACAGAGATTAAGAACTAGCCTAAGAGATTTAGAATGCTAAAGGCAATGAGGAATAAGCCTAGTTGATAACTAGTTTTTCAATAACCAAAAATGGTTCTCTAGAACAGTTTCTGCTACACCTTAGTTACTATCATTTATTCCTTCCATCTGGAGTTATTTCTTCTCTTGTGTCACAATTGTTAATTAGGCTCTGCCTTTTGGTGTCATGACTGACCAAAAAGATTTCCAAATCTCACTTAGACGACCCTTCTCTTTGTGATTAGCAGTGACCACACAAAACCCTGGAATCTTTGAATTACCAGAATTAATCTTCACCTGACATCTAAGAACATTCCTGGCATTAAGTGCTGTGACCTAATGAACAAAACTTTGTTCAACACAGTATCCTAATAAAATAAAGTACATGAATAAGGGACTATTGTCAGGTGTCAGAGTGCAATTATATATTCCAAGTATGTGTTCTTTATTTTGCATTTACTAACCAAAAAAAATTTTTTTGCCCTTACCCACAGACCACTTCCAGCATGAGAGGGCCACCTTGGGTTCCAGCCACATGGGAACGCTGGGCCACCTCCTCCAGCACCCATTGAACCTGTTCTTGTGAGAGAGAGAGAGAGAGAAAGAAAGTCAGAATTACACTTCATTCAGGTGCTGGTGCCTCAGAATTCTAATCCTAACTACACAGGAGGCTGAGATATGAGGATCATGGTTCATAGCTATCCCAGTCATGAATGACTGTGAGACTCTTATCTTCAAAGAACCACCTGAAAACTGGAAGTGGTGCTATGGGTTCAAGTGGTAGCCTTGAGCTGAGGAACTTGGGGACTGAGCCCAGGCCTAGAGTTCAAGCCCCACGTCTGACAATAAGTGGACTTCCCACCACAAGAAATGGACTGACTAGCACCCATTGTCCTAGGGAGCATGGTAGAGAAGTCAGGCTGAGCTTCCTGTGAACTGAGGTCATAAGTAGGTCACTTGGCTTCTCTGTTCCTTGATTTCCCCACCTGCAAAACTCAACAGAGTGAAGGATCCCCTGTCTTATGGGGATAGTTTAATGATGAAAGAGAGCCATGTTTTGTTTCATATACCCACCTGTTACACGATTAATAATTGGCCCCACCTGAGCCCTTTCCAGTATCTTCCTGTCATATGCTCACAGAATTGCCAAGAACCTTAACTGAAGGCTTCTCCCTCTGTGCCTAGCCATACTCTAGAGATCCTCTGTATAAATCTATTGTTTCCTCACACTCTCCTGTGAGGAGACTGAGGTCTGATGGTTGAGGCCCTACCCAGAGCTTCACCTGTGGCCAAGAATTGGCTGCTGTGGACTAAGAGTTTGGGATAATCCATCTAAACCGATAAATGAGCATGGCGCTACTTGTCTAACATCCCAACTACAGAAGACCTACCTGTTATAGACAGGAGGACTGTGATCCAGCCCAGCCTGAGCATACATTGAGTCTCTATTTCAGAAATGCCCAACAGAAAGGTGGCTCCTCAGAGCCAGGGAGAGCAGGGGGTCATGGTGCCCGCAGAGGGGTGTCTGACCTGGGTGGGGGTGGTATTGGGAAGCCACTCACCTGTGCTGCTGGGAGAATCTGTTGGTTTCTGCTCCAGGTGTGGCAAGCAGCAATGGCGGCGGCATTATGGAAACATGGGCCCAGAGCAGAGGACCAGGGGCAGAGACCGGTTTGGGGCTTTAGGCCAGTTGGCAGGGCGCTATTTTCTGAGGATTGAAACCTGGAACCACCTCGGGAAGGTAGGGACGGGGCAAGGAGGTGGGCTGGCACATCAATTTCCTACTATGCTCCAAAGTCACATCAAATCTTTTGCTCATCACTCAGCCACCTCTACCTTCCTCAACTGCTGGTAGTGGTGTAAACTAACAGAGGGAATCTAGGTGCTACTGGGAAGCCTGGAATGTGGGCAGGGCCACCATTCTTGTATCCCATTTATCAGAAAGAAACATGAAAGAATGGGGGTGTGGCCGGAATCCTGTGATGCCAGCAGCATGGGCAGAGTCAAGATGACAGAGGGTCCTCCAGCCCTTTCCTATGGAACTCTGTCCAATTCAATTGGGGACAAGAGGGTGACCTGCTTTAGTTGGATGGCTGCACAGATAGTTGTGTATGTCTGTTTGTTGCCAGTCCTGGACCTTGAACTCAGGATCTGGGCACAGTCTGTGAGATGTTTTTGCTCAAGGCTCACCCTCCACACTGAAGCCACAGGACTTCTGGCTTTGTTGGCACTGAAGTTTGTCAGGGGTCTCAAGGACTTTCCTGCTTAGGGTGACTTTGACCATGATCTTCACATCACAGCCTTGTAAGTATCAAGGAGGACTGCTGAGAGCCACTTATTGGTCTTGTTGATGTTCTTGGACAGACCTGGGATTTCCATATCCATGGGTTGAAGTGGTGGGAGCTGGAGCCCATAGTTCCTATCCTGATCCTGCCACGTCCAAATGGCAGGAAATCCTAAGAAACTTGTTCCTATCCACATAATTACCAATGGAATGTGATATATGTGATAATTTAATGCGAAGTTCTTGAATGATTCTAGGATAAAATTATATACAATTATATTATAGGACACTGATCGATTTTAGTTAATATTTTATGAAGCATTTAAACAATCATATTCATAAAATGGAGGTATAATGAAATACCAAAGAATTGGGCCTCACATAATATAAAGGTGCCATTTTTTATGCCAGGACTGGGATTTGAACTCGGTCTGGTTAACTCTGTTGCACTGTGTGGGAAGGGAAAGCTTGCCTCCTTAAAGTCAAGAAATTCAAGTATTTTCCTTAGTCCTGAAATAGATCCTCACCATTAGAAATCATCCTATTCATGTACAATTTACACATATGATTTATATTTATATACATATGTAGACTCCATAAGTATAGTTATCTTATTTTTTGTTTTATTCATGTTTTGACCCTTTATGTTATTGACTATTATGGCACATAGAACATTGATTACATTGATTAAATAGGATATAGGTCTACATATGTATTCCACTTCATAACTGACACTGAGGACATTCACAGGAAAGGAAAATATGTGTCACCATCAGCTTCTTATTCCACGATTGATTGGGAATGCTGGCATCGGAATTCATGGCCTACAACTCATGAATGGGTGAGTGTCATCATGCCATCCTGGGGCAAATTGAGTGGATAGGCAGTTTCCAGAACCTGAGATTGTACCCCAGATGTTAAGAAAGTAAGAACAGATTCACATGCAGATGGCAGTATGCTAATAAATATATATCTTTATAGAGTACCAGAGATATCTATACATTATTCAGTTATATAGACTACATTCCTACCAATTCCTCGGTATTGATTATGCCTCCATATAATTAATGTTATTGTTTACATCCTTAAACTACTAATGAAATCAATCAGTATAATGAAATTATTGTGTTCCTGTAAATAATAATATTCTTTTTATGCTTCATAAATAATAAATAAAATCAATCATCCTCCTGAAATGATGCAGTCTAATTTTATTTTACTTTATTATATATATATATATATATATATATATATATATATATGGTATATATATTATATAGAGAGAGCGTATATATAATATAAATACCATATATATATATACATATATATATATATATATATATATATATACTACTGTGAAAATACTGTACAGAGGGGTTACAATTACATGGGCAATATTATGAGTACATTACTTATCAAGCATTGTAGCCTACTACTTTGTTTCTGCTTCCCATCCATTCGCATCCTCCTCCCCGCCCCCCACCAATCCTCCCATCCCTCGCCCTCACCAAAGTTGTAATGTTCGTTTTGCACATAACGACTTGTACTTCTCATTGCTGCAAGGGGTCCACCTGTATCCCTATTTAAACGATTTGTTTTTCCCCTTCCCCTCCACAAATTATACCAACATCAAATACAGTGAAAGCAGGGGTTATACCGTTGGGGAGGGACATAGAAATCTACAAAGAAATAATCTTATAAATGTGTTAGAGACAATCGCATGAAAGAAAAAAAAAACATTTGAATACATATCTTAGGGTACATTTCCCTAACATCAACTTATCTGACCTTTTCTGCTTGACTCAGACATGTACTATATATTGCAAATAAGGGAAACCATGGGACCTATGTTTCTTTGGGCCTGGCTTACTTCACCTAATATAATTTTTTCCAAGCTTTTCTATTTCCCAACAAATGAAGCAATATCATTCTTTCTGATGGAGGCATAGAATTCCATTGTGTATATATACCACATTTTCTTGATCCATTCATTAACTGAGGGGCATCTGGGTTGGTTCCACAATAAAAGACCCAGAATAAGGTTCTGGGAAGATGGCAGAGGAGAAACTGGAGGCTAAACAAGCTCTCACATAGAAAGCAGTTTTAGAGTTCCAGTGAACAGTCCTAAGCCAGAGAATCACACCAAGTGTGCCATCACAGGACAGACATGCCAGAGAGGGAAAATCCAGGCAAGGAGACAGATCTCAGCTCTTGCCAGCAGCTGCCGCGGTAGTGGCAGCGGCGGAGGCCATACTGCCATACCTGAAACAGAGTCCGGGACAAAAGAGCCTAACGTGGCTCGAGTGATTTCTACTCAACACCAGCAAGATCCGACAAGGAGCAGACATCTTCATCCTGCAATTCGCAGACCAGAGACGACCCAGGAACCAAGACTCGGCATGAGTAGAAGCCTGACATCCTCACTCCTTCTCAGGGATCAGAGGAGGGACGGCCACCCCTCCACACCAGTACCGGAGATCTCCATCATGGATACCGACAAAGCTCAGAGGAGCTACTAGCTCCAACTCAGGCCTTGGAACAAAAGGAGTCATTTAACAGGTCACAAGAACTTAGTGGCATGACCTGCCAGACTCAGCTGCACCCAGGGAAAAGTCACCCAGCTAGGGCACCAGCTCTAGGAGTGGCTTTCCTCACTGGGTAATCAGAACCAGAGGCTGCCCCTCCCTTTAGCAGCCTCAACAACAGTAAACAGAAACCCTGAGAGTGGCTTCAGGCTGGGCTCTGTGAGTTTCTCATAAACTAGCCTCCTGGAAAAGCTACTGTTTGCTGAAAGGCCTCAACTCCACTCAGAACCTGGCCTCATCACAGCATCTCCCTCATTTGTGATACTCAAAGCAGACCCTCCCTCCCATTGAACTAACTTGGGAGGAGGATCGCAAAATCCTGGGTAAAGCAGACCATTTTTCTGCCTATCCAAACAAACTGACTTAAGAAACCAACCAAGCCGCAGGACCACAAGCAGACCAGAAACTCCAACCAGAGGCTGATTATAGACACAAGGGAGATACATGATTTTTCCCAACCCTCCCCAAAAAATTAAAAAATATTTTTTCTTCTTTTTTTAATGCCTTTAAAAATTTTTTTTATTTTCTAAAACTTTTTTTAAGTTTTAATTTTTACCTTTTTTGAAAAACATTGTTTTCTAGTAACTTTTTTTCCCCTTATAATCTTTATTTTAGGGATACATGGGTGTGTGCGTATTTCTTTCTTTTTTTCTTTTTTCTTCTTTTTTAAAATAGTTTTTTTTTTTTGCTTGGCTAGACTGAACTTCTGATCTTTTTTTCTTCCTTCCTTATCCTTTTCACCTTTTCCTTTCTTTTCTTCTTCTTTATGGCACTTAATTGTTGTTCTGCACATCCTCAGATAAACCCGTAGTTGATTATTAGACCCTCTACTCAATTGTGTACACACTTAATCCACAAATTTATTACTCACTTTAAAACTACTGAGACTTAAATTCCTTAATAGCAATACTACCTCATTATACCTATATAATATTTTAAACATTTTTATTTTTAAGTTTTTCACATCTCCTTTATATCCCTCCCCTTCTCTCATTATATTCACGTTCTTTGAATAGTTTGTTCTAGTTTCTGCATATTATTAATTTTTATTTTTCTATTTTTTCTGGTCTCTTTTTCTCCTTTCTCTTTCTTCTTGGTTTCTCTCTCTCTACTTTCATCCTATCCAACATATTTCCTAGTTTGAGACTAGGACTTATTTAAGTTAACTTTCCCTGTACCTTCCAACATCACTCTATTCCTATTTTTGACCCAAATCTCTCCCTAACTCTAACAATTTCTGGTTTACCAAATTCTTCTTTGCGGTTCGTAGCCCATTAATATATAGTTGTTTGATGTTGAAAAGAGGTATCTGTTGAACTAGATTGTATCTGCAGACTATTCACTGTGCAAATTTAGACTTTGGTTGATGCTTGCCTTAAGTTAGTGTTCTAGCACAAAACTGGTGTTACTTTCATCCCAAATGGGCAGAGTAAGCCG
The DNA here is from genome assembly GCF_024711535.1 of Dipodomys merriami. Lineage (NCBI taxonomy): Eukaryota > Metazoa > Chordata > Mammalia > Rodentia > Heteromyidae > Dipodomys > Dipodomys merriami. Next base: position 381,958 of record NW_027206435.1, on the reverse strand, counting down.
GATAACCACAAGAAAAATGGCAAGTGTGGGTATCTCCACTCCCACGCATGATAATCAGGGGACACAACAGATAATGAAAAATCCAGAAGAGTGTTCCCAAATAGCTCTACAAACACTGCTGGCAAACATGATAAATGAAAAGATTGAAAACATACAAAGAACTCTGTATAAGCGTGATAGGGAGTGAGAAGAGGCAAACAAAAGGTCAATGCAGGAAAAGATTGAACACCTACAAAGGACTCTGAGCATGAGAGGGAGAGAGAGGAGGCAATCCAAAGGTTTATACAGGAATATCATGAGCGTGAGGAAGCTACTCAAAAACTGATACAGGATTTGCGTGAGCAGCTTGAGAGCATTCAAAGAGAAAGGCAGGAATGGAGTGAACAGGCTGACAACTCTCAAAGGGAAACACAAGAATAGCATGAACAGGAGGAAGCTAAGCAAAGAGTAATTCAGAAATTGAAAGAGCAGGATGGAACTACACAAAGATGACTAAAGGCATTCATGGGATACACTAACAAAGAGCTGAAGGAAGTCAGGGAGACCACAAAGGGAGTGCTGAATGGAACCCAACAGAAGGAAAGGGAGTCCAAGGAATCCATAACCAGTCAACAAAGTGATTTCAGAATAACCACTGAACACAAAATTAAGGAAGTAAAGAAGTCCATACAAGCTCTAAAACAAAGCTTCAACAAAGAATTTGAAACCATCAAAGCTGTCCAATTAGAAGGAAAAAAATAAAAACACAAAGTAGAAAGTCTTGACATTAGGGTAGACCATGCAGAAGATCGAATCTCGGGGATTGAGGACAGCCTAGATATTACAGAGAAAGAACATACAACTATCTAAGACGAGTACAAGAAATATGATAGATCTACCCAACACTTGGAAGACACCATCAGAAGGCCTAATCTAAGGATAATGGGTGTAGAGGAGCACCTAGAAACATAAGTTAATGGTCTAGGAAATTTTTTAACAGGATCCTAGGAGATAACTTCCCAAACATGCAAAAAGATAGGCCTATTCAGCTATAGGAAGCTTTTAGAAGTCCAAATAGATCAGATCAGAATAGGACATCCCACCATCACATTATACTCCACACAGGATGAACTCAGGCTAAAAAGCTGCAAAGGAGAAAAGATTAATCACCTATAAAGGGAAACCAATTAGAATCACCTCAGATTTCTCAGCAGAGATAATCAAAGAAAGAAGAGCCTGGAATGATGTATGCCATGCCCTAAAAAAAAACAACTATCAACCAAGAATACTGTACCCAGCTAAACTCTCGTTCATAACTGAAGGCCAAATAAAAACCTTCCATAGCAAAGCAAAATTGAAACAATACATCTCCACCAAACCAGCCCTACAAAAGATTCTTAAAGATGTCCGACACATAGAAACCAACAAGACCACAGTAAAGGCCAAGAAACTGCACCCAAACTGACAATCCAAGAACCACAGGAAGAACCCAGTTTGGCAACCCCCAAGAAGGTGGACAACATGGAAGGAACTACCAAATACCTCTCAGTCTTATCTCTTAACATGAACAGACTTAACACTCCAATTAAGCCACATAGACTGTCTAGTTGGATTAAAAATCAAGATCCTTCTATCTGCTGCCTTCAGGAGTCACATCTTGCCCGTAAAAATAAACACATTTTAAATGTGAAAGACTGGAGCTAAATCTACCAAGCAAACAGCCCCAGATAAACAGGCTGGAGTTGCAATCCTAATATCAGATAAAATAGACTTCAAATTAAAACTTGTGAGAAGAGATAAAGAAGGTCGCTACATACTAATTAAGGGATCTCTCCTTCAGGAGGATATCACAGTTCTAAATATCAATTCGCCAAACAATGGAGCACCCAAATTTATCCAAGAAAAACTACTTTCTCTCAAATCCCACATAGATCCAAAGACAATAATTGTTGGGGATTTTAACACACCACTCTGCCCACTAGATAGATCAACTTGGCAAAAACTCAACAGAGGCACCGCAGTTCTAAACAACTGCATAGATCAACTAGATTTAACAGACTTATACCGAATATTTCACCCAGCAGCATCAGAATACACATTTTTCTCAGCAGCACAGGGAATATTTTCTAAAATAGAACACATTTTAGGCCACAAAGCAAACTTGTCCAAATTCAGAAACATTGAATTAATACATTGCATTCTCTCAGACAACAAGGGAATAAAATTAGAACTCATCACCAAAAGCCACCAAACAAAGTCCGGTAACACATGGAGGCTGAAGAACACACTGCTGCATCTCCAGTGGGTCAAGGAAGAGATTAGAAAGGAAATTCAAATGTTCATGCTATTCAACAAAAAGGAGCACCAAATTACCAGCTCCTATGGGACAGAGAAAAGGCAGTACTCAGAGGCAAGTTTATAGCTCTAAGTTCCCATATCAACAAATTGGAGAGATCTTATACCAACAATTTAATGAGACATCCGAACCTCCTTGAAAATAGAAGCTAGATAAACCCCAATCCAGTAGACGGAAAGAAATAATTAAAATTAAATCAGAATTAAATGAATTAGAATAAAAAATACTACAGAAAGACTCAACAAAACAAAGAGTTGGTTCTTCGAAAAAATTAACAATATTGACAGACCCTTAGCAAATCTTATCAGAAAAAGAAGAGAACACACACAAATAAATAAACTGAGAGATGAGAATGGAAACATTACCACGGAAACAACCAAGATTCAGAACATTTTAAGGGAATACTTCTCAAAACTTTATGCTAAGAAGTTTAAAAACTTGGCAGAAATGGACCTTTTCCTAGCAAATATTGACATGCCAAAACTAAACCAAGATAAGTTAAACCAGCTTAACAGGCCCATATCAAGCTTTAAAATACAAACAGCTATAAGAGACCTCCCAGCTAAGAAAAGTCCAGGACCAGATGGTTTTACAGCAGAATTCTACAAGACCTTCAAGGCAGAGCTCACACCAATAATCCTCCAACTCTTCAATGAAATTGAATGAGAAAGTTCTCTTCCGAACACATTCTATGAAGCCATCATAACCCTCATCCCAAAACCAGTCAGGGACTCATCAAAGAAAGAGAACTATAGACCCATTTCTTTCATGAATATTGATGCAAAACTTCTCAACAAAATTTTGCCCAATCGACTTCAACAATTCATCCAAAAATCATACACCACGATCAAACAGGATTCATTTCAGGGATGCAAAGCTGGTTCAATATAAGCAAATCAATTAATATTATTCATCACATCAACAGGAGCAAGGATAAGAACCACATGGTTATTTCAATAAATGCAGGGAAAGCATTCAACAAGATCCAACACCCCTTTATGATGAAGGTTTTGGAAAAATTAGGAATCCATGGAATATTCCTCAATACAATAAAGGCTGTATATGACAAACCTACAGCCATCCTTATACTTAATGTTGAAAAACTAAAGTCATTTCCTCTTAACTCAGGAACAAGACAAGGATGTCCACTCTCTCCACTTCTCTTCAAGCTAGTATTAGAATGCCTAGCTACAGCAATAAGATGCAAACATAAAGCGGTTCCAAATAGGGAAATAGAAATAAAATTCTCCCTCTTTGCAGATGACATGATCTTGTATTTAAAGAATGCCATAGACTCCACTTCCAAATTACTCAAACTGATTCAAAATTTTGGCAAAGTAGCAGGGTATAAAATTAACCCCCTGCCGAGTTCAGTGACTTTGTTTTTTTATTATTGGTTGGCACGGGGTTTGAACTCAAGTAGTGGCAACTCTTCCCTCACAGTGCTACAGATTTACCGAGATCCTGAGTTCAAATCCCTGGCTAGGAAATAAAACTGGTAGAAATTCCAAACCAGGGAGCTTCATTTATTTATATCAGGTTAAACAATTTATTTATTTATTTTAATTTAAATTTATTTATTTATTTATTTATTTATTTATTTATTTATTTATTTATTTATTTATTTTTGGCCAACCATGGGGCTTTACGTCAGGTCGTGGAAATTCTGCCTCAGTTTGGATCTCCCTAGGCTGGGGTGCAGTCTCTGGACCCATTGCCAAACCTGAGATCCTAGGCCCAGAGGGCTTTCAGGAAAAAAATATAGCTGGAAAGCATAAAGAGTTGCGAGCTGCAGAGGGCTGAGGTTTTAGGATTTTTCTCTTTGCACAATGACCATCCTGGATATGAATGACAGGGTTGCAAAGTGGACCTGACCTGCCATTGCTGATGGCTGGTGGGGTATCAGTGAAGTCATAGGCCAACCTGTCAACATAGGCACTGGGTTCAAATCCCAGTCCTGACACTAATGGCAAGAGATCACAAGAGACTCATTCCTATAAATAGGACCACTGATTGGAAGAGTAGTACATGCATTGGTCTAGTCTAAAATTGGATGCAATAATCCTAGAATGCTGATTGATCTTAATTAATAGTTTATTAAGCATGAAAAGAATATATTCATTCCATGACAGTATAATAAATACCTAAGAGTTGGTAGGAACGTAGTAGATGTCATTCAATCATAGATAGTTGGCTCTGGCACATTTCACCAATATATAATGATTTGTATACTATCATATGCCTATCTATGTATTGCTATCTTGGCTAAACCTGGGGGTCAATCTCAGCATGTGGGAACTCCCTCAAATCTTCATTGGCAGGAGGCTGCCATGCTCAAACTCACCCATTCATGAATTGGGCCTGCTAGGCCCTGAGTTCAGATCCTTGCATTGCCAGGCATGATGGAGAACACATCTAAAATCTAGATGCTATATGATAGGATATAAACAATGTAATAAATCATATAGGTGTCATCAGAGTCAATAAAATAAATGGTAAATAAATGAATAAAACAAGAAATAAAATGAATAAACACACCAAACACAATATGGACTGAACATCTGTAGGGGAATGTAAATCCTACCTTTAAAATGTATACAAGGAGTATCTTTTCCAGGCCTGAGGCTTGAATTCAGCCCCCGCTATGAGGAGGGAATGGTGGAAGATCCTGAGATACTGGTTTCTGGACCTAGAAAGAGTCATGGAATGCTATCGATCTCATCCTTGAATGAGTAAATAGTGCATGATGCAAGTAAGAAATGATAGGTAAGACTCATGGGGTGTTGATTATTTGTAAAAAAGAGTTGATTAAACATGACAACAAGCATCACAGTCATGAAATGGAGGCATCAGGAAAGGTTCAAGAATCGGTAGTTGTGCAGATTGGATTCCATTACAGGTCACCATCTCTCCTACTCTATACAAATATGTACTTATTTGCATACTACCTTCAGCTTAAGAATGGATGACTATTATGCTCCCCAATCTCCCTCCGGGGAGGGCTCAATCTCATGTTCTGGGAATGGCCTAGTTCCTTTGTGGCTCACAGGCTGGTGTGCTCATGTGTACACATTTACCAATTGGGCCTGCCAGGCCCCGAGTTCAGATCCCTGACCTGCCAAAAGATTCATCTTCATGTCAGAAGCCAATTGTTGCACCTGTTTTCCTTTCCTGTGCAAGTCCTGGGTCTCAGCTATGATTCAAGAATGTGTTTGCCACCCTGTGGCCATGGGAATAAGTTGTTATCCATGTCAGCTCAGTTATACTTGTTATCATATACTCAAAAAATACACAATACATCCATGAATAACATACAAAAGAAAGAGAATAACTACACTCAATGCACGATGCAGTCCACTCATGGATGTGGATACATATCCCATGTTTCAATGATGCATTGAGGACCATTTTGGCCTCCCTGGGGCTCAATCTCAGTTATTGGGAATGGCCAAGCTCCTTAGTGGCTCACAGTCTGGTGTGATCATGTGGATCCATTGAGCAGTGGGGCTTCCTAGGCTCCGAGTTCGAATCCCAGCACTGACAAAAATTCACCCTGATGTGAGAAGCCAGTCGTTACACCTATTTTCTTAAGCTGTGCAAGTTCTCAGTCTCCCTAGGGTAGAAAATGTACAGACAACTCTATACTCATGGGAATAGGTTGTCATCCAGGTCACCAGAGTTATATCTTTCATCCTATACTCAAGAAAATACACAATACATTAATGAATAAGACACAAAATAAAGAGAGTGACTACACCGAACCCAAGATGCTGCCCAGCCATATTTGGAAATATAGATCTTCTGTTTAATTATGAAATTAAGACTATATTGGCCCCCACCAGGACTTGATCTCAGGTCCCAGGAATGGCCTAGCTCCTCAGTGGTTCACAGGCAGTTGTGTTCACCATGACCCATTCACCAATTGGGTCTGCTAAGCCTTGAGTTCAAATTCCAGCACTGCCAAAAGATTCATTCTGATGTGAGAAACCCAAGGTTGCCCATGTTTCATGTTTTCCTGTCCTGTGAATGTCTTCGGTCTCATCGAGGATGGAGAATGCTATATAGGCAACTCTATAGACATGGGAACAAGTTGTCATCCATGTCAGCACTGTTATATCTGTCAACACACACAATAAAATACAAAATACGTCCATGAATAAGACACAAAATAAAAAGAATAACTACACTGAATGCAAGATGCATACCACACCTATAGGTAAAGAGAGATCCTATGTTTAAAAAAGGTGGCCTTGCTATTTTGTCTAGTGCTGTGGTTTCAAATCAGGCCCTGGACCAGTCCTGACATTCTAGTCTTCAAGGATGATGAGCTTCTCCTTCTCCCCCAGTTCAACAGAGCTGCCCAGACTTGAGTTCAAATCCCAGCTCTGACAAAAGGTTCATTCTGATGTCAGAAGCAAGTTGTTGCACATGTTTTCCTCTTCTGTGAACGTCTTAGGTCTCAACTAGGATGGAGAATGCCTAGGCAACTCTATAACCATGGGAACAGGTCATCATCCATGTTAGCACAGTTATACCTGTCACCATGCTTAGTAAAATACACAATACCTCCATGAATTATAGACAACAAAAGGAGAACTATGCCGAATACAAGATGCTGTCCACACATGTTTGTCAATATAGATTCTATGTTTAAATTATGAATTTATGACTATAGTGAACCACCTTGGGGATCAATGTCAGATCCTGGGAATGGCCTAGCTCCTTAGATGCTCACAGGCTTGTGTGTTCACCTTGACTTATTGGCCAATTGGTCCTGCTAGGCCCTGAGTCAGATCGCAGTACTACCAACAAGTGGATTGTGGAGTAAGAACCAAGTGTGAAACTTGTTTTCCTTTTCTCTGAGAATCCTGGGTGTCAGGCATGATGGAGAACATTTCTACAAATCTGTATGCTCTGTGATAGGATGTCATCAATGTAATAAACAGAATGGGTTTCATCATAGTAAAATCAACGGTAAATAAATGAATGAAACAGAAAATACAAGGAACAACCATATCAGACATGTATGGACTGAACATCTACAGGTAAGTAAAATCCTATCTTTACAATGTATATAAATAGTATGTTTTCCAGGGCTGGGGCTTGAATTCAGGACTAGTGACCAGTCCTGACTTTCTTATCTTCAAGTACAGTGATCTTCCCCTTCATCCATATAGCTGCACATTTACCTTGATCCTGAGTTCAAATCCAAAGCCAGGGAGCTAATTTTTTTAAAAATTTTCCTCAGCATAGGGTTTGAACTCAGCTCGTAGCAACTCTGCCTCAGCTTTGATCACCCTATGCTGGGGTGCAGCAACTGGACAAACTGCTTCTCCTGGGATCCTAGACCCCCAGGCCTTGCAGGAAAAACAATGCACAGAAAAAAAATGTTGCCTTTTTAAGTTTTCTTCTTTGCACGGTAACCCTCCTGGGTCTGAATGACACTGTTGCAAAGGGTACTTCACCTTGCATTGATGAAGGCTGGCAGAATATCAGAGAATCCCTAGGCCCACGTGGCAACATAGATCCTGATTTTGAATCCTCATCCTGACACCAACCAATGACAATAGATTTTAAGAAACTGGTTCCAATCCATAGGAATAACAATGGAATGTTATCAATGTCACAGTGGAATGTGTTGATCATGAATGATGCTGCTATAAAATTAAACTGCAATAAATCTCCAGCAGTATTCTTTACGTTGAGGATCGTTTTTGCTATTCTGGATCATATTTTTTATTTTAATTTTAATTTTTTGTGAACATACTGTACAGAGGGGTTACAATTACATGGCCAAGATAATGAGTACATTTCTTATCAAGCATTGCAACCTCCTCGTTTGTTTACCCTTCACATCCCTTCCTAGTCTTCCCCCCGTGCCCCACCCAATCCCACCTCCGACCCCCGGACGAAAGTTGTAAAGTTCGTTTTCGACATGACAACTTGTATTTAAAATAGTTGCAACGGGTCCACCTGTATCCTAAAATGATTTGTTTTCCCCCATATCCTCCACAAATTATACTGACAACAAATATAGTGAAAGCAGGAGTTATACTGTGGGGGAGGGACACACAAAGCAACAAAGATATAATCTTATAAATGAGTTAAAAACAAATGCATGAAAGAAAAAAAACATTTAAAATACATATCTTAGGGTTCATTTTCCTAACATCACATTATTTGACCTTTTCTGCTTGACTCCGACATATACTAGTTATTGCAAATAAGGGAAATCATGGGACCTATGTTTCTTTAGGCTTGGCTTACTTCACTTAATATAATTTTTCCAAACTCTTTCCATTTCCTAACAAATGGGGCGATGTCATTCTTTCTGATGGAGGCATAGAATTCCATTGTGTATATATACCACATTTTCTTGATCCATTCATCTACTGAGGGGCATCTGAGTTGGTTCCATATCTTAGCTGTGGTAAATAATGCTGTAATAAACATAGTTGTGCTGGTAGCTTTAGTGTGGTCATATTAGTAAACATTTGGGTAAATGCCCAAAAGTGGTACTTCTGGGTCATAGGGGAGCTATATGTGGAGTCTTTTGAGAAACCTCCATACTGCTTTCAAAAGTGGTTGAACAAGTTTACACTCCCACAAAGAATGAAGTAAGGTTCCCTTCTGTCCACATCCCATCCAGCATCTGTTGTTATTAGAGTTCTTGATTTTTGCCATTCTTACTGGGGTGAGGTGGTATCTCAATGTTGTTTTGATTTGCATTTCTTTTATGGCTAGGGAATTTGAGCATTTCTTTATGTGTCTATTGGCCATCCTTCTTTCTTCTTCAGAGAAGTTTCTCTTTAAGTTATTAGCCCACTTATTTATTGGTCAGTTATTTCTTTGAGGATTTGTTGTTGGGGGATTTAATTTTTTGAGTTCCAAGTATATTTTAGATATGAGACCCTTGTCCATTGTATGGCTAGTAAAGATCTTCTCCCAATCGGTGGACTTTCTATTGATCTTGCTAGCTATGTCCTTTGCCATGCAGAAGCTCTGCAACTTCATGCAATCCCATTTGTCCAACATTTCGTTGATTTGTTAGGTTTCCGAGTCTCTATTAAGAAAATTTTGACCTGTGCCAAGGAGACCTAGGGTTTCTGCTACTCCAACCTCTAGTGTTTTCAGAGTGTCTGCTTTGACTCCGAGGTCTTTGACCATTTGGAGTTGATTCTGGTGCAGGGTGATATATAAGGAACTAGCTTTACTTTTCTACAAGTAGTTAACCAATTTTGCCAGCACCATTTAATGAAGAGGCTGTCTTTCTTCCATTCTATTTTTTTAGCTCCCTTATCGAAAATTAGATGGCTATATGTCTGTAGATTCATTTCTGGGTTTTCCATTCTATTCCATTGGTCCTCATGTCTCTTCTTATGCCAGTACCAAGCTGTTTTGATTACTATGGATTTATAGTAAAGTTTGAAATTTGGTATTGATATTCCTCCAAGAGTGTTCTTCCCGTTAATTAGCGTTTTTGCTATTCGGAGTCTTTATTGTTCCATATGAATTTTTGGATTGCCTCTTCTATTTCCTTGAAGAATGAGGTTAGAATTTTGACAGGTATTGCATTGAATTTGTAGATAGCATTGGGAAGTATTGCCATTTTCACGATGTTAATCTTTCCAATCCAGGAGCTTGGGAAGTTTTGCCATTTTTTAAGTTCTGTGTTGATTTCCTTTTTCAAGATTTTAAAGTTTTCATCATAGAGGTCCTTCACTTCTTTGGTTAAGCTAATTCCTAGGTATTTTATTCTTTGTGGGGCTATGACAAATGGAGTTGTTCTCCTAATTTCAGACACACTTTTCTCATTGTTGGCATCCAGAAAAGCCATTGATTTTCGAGGGTTAATTATATACCCTGGTACTTTGCCAAAGGTATGATTCAGCCTGAGTATTTTGGGAGTGGAGTCTATGGCATTCTTTAAATACAAGATCTTGTCGTCTGCAAAGAGGGAGAGTTTTATTTCTTCTTTCCCTATTTGGAACCCCTTTATGTCTGCGTCTTGTCTTATTGCTGTAGCTAGGCATTCTAATACTAGGTTGAAGAGAATTGGAGAGAGTGGACACCTTTGTCTTATTCCTGAGTTAAGAGGAAATGGTTTTAGTTTTTCAATACTAAGTATAATACTGGATGTATGTTCGTCATATACAGCCTTTATTGTATTGAGGAATGTTCCATGGATTCCTAATTTTTCCAAAACCTTCATCATAAAGGGGTGTTGGATCTTGTTGAATGCTTTCCCTGCATCTATTGAGATAACCATGTGGTTCTTATCCTTGCTCCTGTTGATGTGATAAATAATATTAATTGATTTGCGCATATTGAACCAACTTTGCATGGCTAAAATGAATCCTGTTTGATCGTGGTTTATGATTTTTTGGATGAATTGTTGAAGTCGATTGGCCAAAATCTTATTGAGAAGTTTTGCATCAATGTTCATCAAATAAATGGGTCTAAAGTTCTCTTTCTTTGATGAGTCCCTGACTGGTTTTGGGATGAGGTTTATGATGGCTTCATAGAATGTGTTCGGAAGTGAACTTTCTCATTCAATTTCATTGAAGAGTTGGAGGATTATTGGTGTGAGCTCTGCCTTGAAGGTCTTGTAGAATTCTGCTGTAAAACCATCTGGTCCTGGACTTTTCTTAGCTGGGAGGTCTCTTATAGCTGTTTGTATTTTAAAGCTTGATATGGGCCTGTTAAGCTGGTTTAACTTATCTTGGTTTAGTTTTGGCATGTCAATATTTGCTAGGAAAAGGTCCATTTCTGCCAAGTTTTTAAACTTCTTAGCATAAAGTTTTGAGAAGTATTCCCTTAAAATGTTCTGAATCTTGGTTGTTTCCGTGGTAATGTTTCCATTCTCATCTCTCAGTTTATTTATTTGTGTGTGTTCTCTTCTTTTTCTGATAAGATTTGCTAAGGGTCTGTCAATATTGTTAATTTTTTCGAAGAACCAACTCTTTGTTTTGTTGAGTCTTTCTGTAGTATTTTTTATTCTAATTCATTTAATTCTGATTTAATTTTAATTATTTCTTTCCGTCTACTGGATTGGGGTTTATCTAGCTTGTATTTTTCAAAGAGATTCAGATGTCTCATCAAATTGTTGGTTTCAGATCTCTCCAATTTGTTGACATAGGAACTCAGAGGTATATACTTGCTTCTGAGTAGTGCCTTTCTTGTGTCCCAGAGGAGCTGGTAATTCGGCTGCTCCTTTTTGTTGAATAACATGAACATTTGAATTTCCTTTCTAATCTCTTCCTTGACCCACTGGAGATTCAGCAGTGTGTTCTTCAGCCTCCATGGGTTACCGGATTTCGTTTGGTGGCTTTTCGTGGTGAGTTCTAATTTTATTCCCTTGTTGTCTGAGAGAATGCAATGTATTAATTCTTTGTTTCTGAATTTGGACAAGCTTGCTTTGTGGCCTAAAATGTGTTCTATTTTAGAAAATGTTCCCTGTGCTGCTGAGAAAAATGTGTATTCTGATGCTGCTGGGTGAAATATTCGGTAGAAGTCTGTTAAATCTAGTTGATCTATGCAGTTGTTTAGAACTGCGGTTCCTCTGTTGAGTTTTTGCCGAGTTGATCTATCTAGTGAGCAGAGTGGTGTGTTAAAATCCCCAACAATTATTGTCTTTGGATCTATGTGGGATTTGAAGGAAAGTAGTGTTTTTTGGATAAATTTGGGTGCTCCGTTGTTTGGCAAATAGATATTTGCAATTGTAAAATCCTCCTGAAGGAGAGATCCCTTAATTAGTATGTAGCGACCTTCTTTATCTCTTCTCACAAATTTTAATTTGAAGTCTATTTTATCTGATTTTAGTATTGCAACTCCCATCAGTTTATGGGTGCCGTTTGCTTGGTAGATTTTGTTCCAGCCTTTAATATTGAAAATGTGTTTGTTTTTTTCTGGCAAGATGTGACTCCTGAAGGCAGCAGATAGAAGGATCTTGATTTTTAACCCAACTAGACAGTCTATGTGGCTTAATTTGAGAGTTAACTCCGTTAATGTTAAGAGATATGACTGAGAGGTATTTGGGAGTTCCTGCCATGTTATCCACTTTCTTGGGGCTTGTGAAAACTGTGTTCTTCCTATGGTTCTTGGATTCTCAGTTTGGGTGCAATTTCTTTTCCATTATTGTGTTCTTGTTAGTGTTCTATGTGTAGGACACCTTTAAGAATCTTTTGTAGGGTTGGTTTGGTAGAGATGTACTGTTTCAATTTTTCTTTGCTATGGAAGGCTTTTATTTGGCTTTTAGTTATGAAGGAGAGTTTAGCTGGGTACACTATTCTAGTTTTTAGGGCATGGCATACATTATTCCAGGTGTGAAATCTGAGGTGATTCTAATTGGTTTCCATTTACAGGTGATTAACCTTTTCTCCTTGACAACTTTTCCTTGGTCTGAATTGATCCTGTGTTGTTTATAATGTGATGGTGGGATGTTCTATTCTGGTCTGGTCTATTTGGAGTTCTAAAAGCTTCTTGTATTTGAATAGGCCTATCTTTTTGCATGTATGGGAAGTTCTCTGCTAGGATCCTGTTAAACATATTTCCTAGACCATTAACTTCTTTTTCTAGGTGCTCCTCTACACCCATTATCCTTAGATTAGGCTTTCTGATGGTTTCTTCCATGTGTTGGATAGATCTCTCATATTTCTTGGATTTTTCTTGGATGGTTGTATGTTCTTTCTCTAAAATGTTTATTCTGTCTTCAGTCCCCGAGATTCGATCTTCTGCATGGTTTAACCTACTGTTGAGACTTTCTACTTTGTTTTTTATTTCTTTTCCTTCTAGTTGGTCAGCTTTGATGGCTTCTAATTCTTTGTGGAAGCTTTGCTTTGAACTTCTTTACTTCCTTAATTTGGTGTTCAGTGTTTATTCTCAGATTGTATATGGTTTCCTTGAACTCCCATTCCTTCTGTTGAGTTCCATTCAGCATTCCCTTTGTGATCTCCCTGACTTCCTTCAGCTCTTTGTTAATGGATCCCATGAATGCCTTTAGTGATCTTTGTGTATTCTCATCCTGCTCTCTCTATTCCTGTATTACTCTTTGATTAACTTCCTCCTTTTCATGCCATTCTTGTAGGTCTCTTTGAGTGTTCTCAGCCTGCTCACACCATTCCTGCCTTTCTCTTAGTATTCTTAACCTGCTCATGCAAATCCTGTATTAGTTTTAGAGTAGCTTCCTCACACTTATGATATTCCTGTATAGACTTTTGGATTGCCTCCCCTCTCTCCCTATCATGCTCTTACAGAGTGCTTTGTATGTTTTCAATCTTTTCATTTATCATGTTTGCCAGCAGTGTTTGTAGAGCTGTTTGGGAAATCTCCTCTGGATTATTCATTATCTGTTCTGTCCCCTGATTATCATGAGTTTTAGTTGAGGTACCCTGACTTTCCATTTTTCTTGTGTTTCTCTGGCTTACTCTGCCCATTTGGGATGAAATTAACACCAGTTTTGTGCTAGAACACTATCTTTAGTCAAGCATTAACCAAAGTCTGTATTTGCACTGTCAATAGCCTGCAGGTACATTCTAGTTCACCAGATACATCTATTCAACATCAAACAACTATATATTAATGGGCTACGAACCGCAAAGAAGAATTTGGTAAACTAGAAATTATTAGGTTTAGGAAGAGATGTGCGTAAAAAATAGGAGTAGAGTGATGTTGGAAGGCACAGGGAGAGTTAACTAAGTCCTAATCTCAAAGCAGGAAATAGTTGGGATAGGATGTAAGTAGAGAGAGAGAAAGAAAAGAAGAGAAAGGGAACAAAAAGAGACCCGAAAAAATAGAAAGGTAAAAATTAGATATAATTTACAGAATTGAAAACAAATTCTTCAGAGAAGAACATGAATATAGTGAGAGAAGGGGAGGGATATAAAGGAGATGTGAAAAACTTAAAAATAAAAATAATTAAAATATTATAAAGGTGTAAAGAGGTCGTACTGCTATTAAGGAATTTAAGTCTAAGAGGTTTTGAATTGAGTAATAAATTTGTGGAGTAAGTGTGTACACAATGGGGGATAAGGTCTAATAATCGAATACGGTTTTATCTGAGGATGTGCAGAGCAGAAATTAAGCCACATAAAGAAGAACGAAAGAGAAGAAAAGGTGAAAAGGATAAGAAAGTAAGAAAAAGGATCAGAAGGTCAGTAGAGCTAAACAAAAAACAAAACAAAATAAAAACAAAAACAAAAAAGAAAGAAAAACGCACACACTCTTGTACCCGTAAAATAAAATTTTAAGAGGAAAATAAAATTACTAGAAAACAATTTTTTTCTAAAAAGGTAAAAGTTAAATATTAAAAAAAATTTTCGAAAAAAAAATTATAAAAGGTACAAAAAAAAGTTCTTTATTTTTTGGGGAGGGGTGGGAAAAATCCTGTGTCTCCTTTGTGTCCATAACCAGCCTCTTGTTGGAGTCTCTGGTCTGCTTGTGTTCCTGTGGCTTAGTTGGTTTCTTAAGTCAGTTTCTTTGAACAGGCAGAAAAATGCTCTGTGATCCTCCTCCCAGGTTAGTTCAATGGGAGGGAGGTCTGCTTTGAGTATCACAAAAGAGGGAGATGGCTTTTTTCTCGAGTTTGGAGATGCTGCAATGAGGCTAGGTTCTGGGTAGAGTTGAGGCCTTTCAGCCAACAGTAGCTTTTCCTGGGGGCTGGTTTGTGAGAAACTCACGGATCCCAGCCTGGAGCCAGTCTCAGGGTTTCTGTTTACTGAATTTCAGTTGATTGTTGAGGCTGCTAAATGGAGGGGCAGCCTCTGGCTCTGATTACCCAGTGAAGAAAGCCACTCCTGGGGCTGGCGCCCAAGCTGGGTGACTTTTCCCTGGGTGGAGCTGAGTCTGGCAGGCCAAGTTAGGTTCTTGTGACTTGCTAGATGACTCTAGATTTATTCCAAGGCCTGAGTTGGAGCTAGCAGCTCTGCCGAGCTTTGTTGGTCTCCAAGATGGTGATCTCCATTACTGGGGGTGGGGGAGGGCTGGCCTTCCCTCCTCTGCTCCCTGAGAATGAGTGAGGACGTTAGGCTTCTACTCACGCCGAGTCTTGGTTCCTGGGTCGTCTCTGGTCTGCAAACTGCAGGATGAAGATATCTTCTTCTTGTCGGTTCTTGCTGGTGTTGAGTAGAATCCGCCCACATGCCGCATCTGGCTCCTTCATCCCGGACTCTATGTGATTCAGTTATGGTGGCTGCAGTTTCTGCCGACACCCTTGGGATTTCTTTAGATGATGTAAAGTCAGATGCCTTTTTATGAGGATACAAAAGTGAAGGATACAATTGTAAGGGTGGGGTTAGAAATGCGGCTAAGTGGTAAAGAGCTCGCTCAGCATGCCTGAATACCAGGGTTTTAAAATTCAGTGCCACATACTCAGAAAAAGCAGAAGCTGTGGTGTGGGTCAAGTGCCTAGCCTTGAGAATAAGAAGCTCAGAGACAGTACCAAGGCCCTAAGATCAAGCCCCAGGACTGTCAAAAACAATAGGTCAGATGCCAGTGCTCACAACTGGAATGCTAGCTTCTCAGGAGGCTGAGAGCTGAAGACCACTATTCAAAGACAGCCTAGGCAAGGAAAGCCTATTAGACTCTTATATCCAGTGAACCACCAAAAAACCCATGTGGCGCTGTGGCTCAAGTTGTATAGTGTTCGCCTTGAGCTGATGGGTTCAGGGACAGTGCCACACTTGAGTTTGAGACAAACAATTGGAAAAAAGTGAGGCTTAATCAAAGAATTTTTCCTATTTGCTAATTATGAGAACATTCTTTGGAAAATGAACACTGATGGACACCAGAATAGAACTAGAGCTGCAGGCTCAAGTGTAGCAGATCCATATGCCCAGCCTCTCAGACTCTAGCATTTTAACCTTGTGTCCTACTGGGTTCTGAAAGGTCCAATGTTGAAAGGCTTAATATGTTCCCCAAACCCTTTGTGATAAGCAGTTGACTTGTATTGTCAATGTCATTGCAATTCTGAACCAAGCTGAACACCAGTAGCTCAGTCCCGTCACGCTAGCTCAGGAGACTGAGGTGTCAGGATCACAGGGTGAAGCCAGCGAGGGCAGAAAAGTCTATGACACTCAGATTTCCACTTATGAAAGGTCAGATGTTCAAGAGCTTCCTTTGTTTCCTGTACTCTAAATGTTCTTAGAGTTCTTGAGCTATAGAAGCAGGAAAGAAACATTATTGACCTATCCTGGGTTCAAATGAAGTTCTCAGGACCCAAACCCTAGCCATGTTAGCAGGAAGAACTGCAGTGTAACACTGTAATTGAAGGCAGAAAACAGTTTCAAAGCCAAGCTAGATGCAGAGAGTAGGACTACAGGATTAGGAGGCAGAATGTACACACTCATCAGGGAAGGGAGCTGCAAAATCACTTCATTCATTCCAGGAACAACCACCTATGGGGGGAAACCTGAAACAATTGTTAAACTCTTCAAACAATGACTAATTAACCTTCCTCCCTCAGGTGAAGGGAGCCTCAGCCTACCTATAGGTTACCAATAGAGAGCCAGTTTAGTGGGTGAGAGGGGAGGAACAGAGTAGAAAAACACTGCTCTCTGGTCTTAAGGAGTGGGTTTTTCACTCACCATCTGTCATATTTGCAGGCCCTTCTTCTATCTCTGCCAGTCCTTTCTCCTTCCTTCATTCTCCACGTCATTAATGCAAATCTCCAATCCCTGAGTTAGAAACTAGGTCTGCCTGTTTGACTCTGGGGCCTTTGGCTGCCTGAGAAGTGGAAAAGAGACAGTCTTCCTGCCCTATGGTTGTGGGAAGACGATGCTGGTGTCCTGGCACACTGCAGAAGGCCTCATGACTGGGAATTGTTCCCTTCTTTCCTCCTGACATCCAAGACCAGATTCATCTATCATCTTTCTATCTACTGAATCTATCTATGGATCTATGTATTTGTGTATGTATGTATGTATGTATGTATGAATGTATGTGCCTATATCTATCTATCTACCCACCTATCTAGATATCTCTTTGCCAGTTCTTGGGTTGAAATAAAGGCCAGGACACTAGTCTCTAGCACAATACTACTTGAGCCACAGCACCGATTCTGGCTTTTTCTGTGTATGTGCTCCCAAGGAATCATACCCAAGGCTTCTTGCATGCTAGACAAGCACTCTCTCAGTAATCCACATTCCCGGCATCCTCATCTTTTCCTTAATGGTAGTTTTTACATAAGTATGCTACCATTTTACGTCCCCAAGTTAAACTTTCTGAATACTGGTTACTTCTATGAAACCTGATCTTCTCTTCCCCTGTCTGATTTGTGACTATTCTTGCATTGGTCCCATAATAAAATGTAAATAAAGGCTGCTGAGAGCTTCAGGATGCATTATATAAGGCCACAGGCCTGGAACCCTGGAAGAGCAAAGCTATGGGCCTGAAATGAAGACAATGATGTGGTATGTGCAAGGAGCATATCTGAAAAATAATCCAGTAAATAAAAAGAGAAGAATTGCATATGGTCTGTTTGCACTCAGGGAGGTAATATACACACATAACTGCATTAGGCACTGATACATAAACTTGGCCTTCTCTTTTTGTGGCCATCCCAGGGCTTGAACTCAGGGCCCAATGCATTCCAGAGCTGTTTTGCACAAGGCTGAGGCTTTACCACCACCACAGATACACTTCCACCCATCTGGTCATTAATTGGACATAAGCACCTCCCAGGCTTTCCTGCCTGGTCTAGCCTCTGTCTCCTGCTCGGCTTTCTCCCTCAATGCTGGAGCTCTACCCTCTGGGCCACTGCTCCACTTCTGGTTTTCTGGTGGTTTATTGGAGTTAAGAGTCTCACAGACTTCCTGCTCAGGCTGACTTTGAACGGCGATCTCCCAAGAGGCCTCAAGGGGTTTTCCTTAGGGATTCACCGAGTAGCCCCTCCACACAAGCCCTTAATCTAAATTTTAAGAGGCACTAGAGAAAAAGAGATACATGAAGATGCTTCTAGTGTGTTCTAGATACTTAAGGTTAGAGACACACAGCACTCATAATTATTAGATCATTTTATAGGTAAAAGGAGCAATGTAGACAGTATGAGGATTGCTCCAGCTTTCGGTCCTCTCATCCTGAGACAGTAAATTCACTGCAGCTCAATGCTAAGTGACAGGGCTGACATGTCCTGTGGACATTTGCTGCCAAATCCTGTGACACTCACTTCTCACTTTTGGCTTCAAACCTGTGACCAGAGGAGAAGATGAGGAGAGAAAATCCTTCTCAGTGAAAGCAGCTATAAAGAATATTTGGTAGTTAACTTATAAATTCAAGCCATTGGAATGACCCTGTTAAGAAGTCAGATTGTCTAGATTCAAAAATGAAGAAGAAAAGAAAGAAGGTGCCAGCGGCTTCTCACTTTAATAGCTGCTCTTCAGCGGCTGAGATGTAGAGAATCTGAGTTTGAATCCAGCCAGCATAGGAAAGTCCATGACACTGTTATTTCTAACATATCACAGAAAAACCCAGAAGTGGGGCTGTAATTCAAGGTTAATGCACTACCCTTGAGCCAAAGGAGCTCAGGGACAATGCCTCGGCTCATAGTTCAACCTCGGATATGCCACCTGAAAAAGAGCCTGTACTTCCATGTGTTTGGGTATGTATGGATTTATTCCTATAGGTGAAGTTCCAGAGTAGCTATGATGAACATCACCAAGCTAGGAAATTTGTATTGAAGAAAATGATTTCATAACAGAGACTGCTTTCATGAAAGTGCATGTTCCAGGGCTCCCTTCACTGTTCTCATTGTAGCCTGAGGATTTCTCTGCATCCCAGGCCTGCTGAAAGAAGTCTCTCTCATTGTCTGGACAGGCAGACAAAAGCCTCATTTCTGTACAGCTGTGTAACAAACAACTATTCAGGTCAGATAGTGAGAATGATTTTGGGCGGGCTCTAACAGTCAGGAGAAATAGGTCTCTTTGTACCCCAAACTATCTCTCTCCCCAGTGCTCTGGTTTGACAGGAAGTCTTCATTTGTGCCACCTCCCGTGGCAGGCCAAGTTCTGTGCACTTATCCTGCCTTTGGATACTATATTCCAGTATTCAGATACAGTGCTCAATATAATTCAGGATACGTTCTGGCAGACAACCAGGGCACTGAACCTCATGAAGTGTTTCATTGAGGGCGATGATGGGCATATGATGCCTCTCTTAGGTTTCTAGAAGCTTGGAAAATCTAACCACATATCTAATATCATAAAGCTTCCTGTCATCTAGGGCTGGTGAATCTCACCAGGTTTTGAAACTTTTGACCTCTCCTAGTTGGTCCCTGGGTGGCTAGGTTTGGGGGTTGAACACAGGGCTGGGGTGCTGACCATGAGCTCAGTGAAGACACCCACTGCTTTACCATTTTTTGTAACAGCATCACTTCTAGGCTGTGTGTGTGAGTGTGTGCTTGCACATGTGCTCTGGTTCAAATACCATTCCTGGAAGTTGAATTCAAAACCTGAGCTCTGTACCTGAGCACTGTAACTAGTTTCTCTTGTACAAGGATAGCCAAGAGGGCTATCCTTCCACTTGAGCCAGAGCCACTTCAGGCTTTTTTTTTAGTGATGTGGTCCTGAGAAATCAAACCCAGCGTTTTATATATGCAAAGAACTCTACTCCAAAGGCATATTCTCAGCCCTCTACTTCAGGTTTGTTAGTTTGTTTCTGTCTTTTTGTTGTTGTTGTAGGAGTTGAAGTCTGGGCCTGGGTGCTGTCCCTGAGCTCTTCAGCTCAAGTCTTATGCTCTACCATTTGAGCCAAAGCACCATTTCAGTTTTTCTGGTGGTCCATTGGAGCTTAGTGTCTCAAGGACTTTCCTGCTCAGGCTAGCTTTGAACCATGATCCTCAGATCTCATCCTCCTGAGTAGTTAGTATGACACGCATGAGCTACAAGCACCCAGCTTCAACTTCAGGTTACTTAGTGGTGAATTGGAGATGATAGTCTCATGGGACCTTTTGTGTCTGAGATAGTTTGGAACCCATCTCCTCAGATCTCAGCTTCTTGAGAAGGCAGGATGACAACCTCAGCTATCGACCCCTAGGTGGCACTCTGCTGCAAGGGGGTCCTTGGCTCCACGTGGTGGAGTGCTAGCCCAAGTGGTAAGGGGCAGCACTCAGGCCCCCCTAGTTCAAGGTTCATGACTGAGAAAAAACAAAACAAAAAAATTGAAGAGACAACTCATTACTTTTCAGTAATACATAATTTTTTCTCTGACATAGGGACATATCTGAGCCTCAATTATTGTCTGCATAATCATCTCAGTTGTGGAGCTCTTACAAGGATCTGATGAAAGAATGCACCCTGTAAAGAACACAGCACATGGCACTCTTTGCATGACTCAGCACACAGCATCCTGTGAAAGACTCAGCACCCAGCACCCAATGCAGGACTCTGCACACTGCACTTTGTGAAGGACTCAGCACATAGCACCATGTGCAGGACTCAGCACAGAGCACCTTATGAAGGACTCAGCACATAGCTCTATTCAACAAGCTGCCATTAGAATTAGGGTCCTCTCATCAGTATCACCATTCTTTGAGGAACATTTCACAAACCACACAAGTTCACATCTAATGGTTTATTGGGTTGTTGTTTTTCTTGTTGGGGGGGGGGGTTAGTCATGGGGCTTGAACTCCAAGCATGGGGTACTGTTCTAATACCATTTGCTCAAGGTTAGAACTCTACCACTTCAAGCCATATTTCAAAGAGTCTAGCAGACTTCCTGCCAAGTTTTAAAGCCACCGAGCAGCCCGGATGTTGGTGGTAAGCCAGGGTAAACCAGGGTGACAGGGCTAACCCATGGAGCTGGGTTGCAACAGTTTACATCTGGCCAAGTCAGGTTAGGTGGCAGCTGTCAGCACCAGACTACTAGCTTTCTCTGTGATGAGATCCTGTCTTTCTCTAGTTGCAGTTGAACATTCTACCTTTTTGTGGCGTCAGTCCTGGGGCTTGAGTAAGGGCTTTGACACTGTCCCTAAGCATCTGTGCTCCAGGCTAGCACTCAATTGATTGAAAGATAGCAGAATGCCGCTGACTGGCTCTTTCGGGAAGACGGAGGACACCTAGTGGAGATAACTGGAACAGGTGGGGAGAGGGCAAACAGACAACTCACACACAAGAGGAGTGAATGCTGAGTGCGATTTATTGCAGAGGATAACAAGCTTTTATAGATTAAAGTCTCCATGAGAAAGGGCAAAAGGTTACATAATCTTGCTGCAAGGCTTTGTTCTTGGGTGGTCACCAGCTGGTCGCCTGATCTTGTTTTTTGTATGATGAGCTATGATGATAGGCACTTGTTTCAGGCTTTTCCTGTATTTTTTAAGAAATACAATTGGTTTCGAGATGTTTATCAGCTATTAACCATTAACCAGAGCATATGGGCAAGGTGCTGGACAGAAAGGCATGAACTTTAGTACTTTATTGTTACTTTTGTTGAGTTTTGTACTTTATGCATTTCAAATCTTTTCTAAGCAATTGTGCTTCTTTGCCATTCTTTTAGAGGGTCCCCAATTTGTGGCCAAAACTCATGATATTCAGTATACTTAGTTAAATCTGGCCACATATCAAATTCCAGCTCATAGTGTCTTCTCTGTAACCCTTTCACATAATCATTTACTCTTCTCCATAGAGGCCTTAACTGTCTCATAAGATCTTTTTTGTTTCTTCTTTGATAGTAAGCAACAAGGAGGCCTAGATCTAGCAAGTCTCTCAGTAAATGGAAGAGAGTAATAGGAAGTTTTTTTTTCTTAAGAGTTTACCCAACGGTTGCCATCCTTATCATACACACCTGTAAAAGGCTATGGATCTGGGGGAAGTCTTTAGGGTCCTCTAGATAATGGAGGAGCCTACCATTTTCCTCTGATAAGCCATTTCCACCTTCCATCTACCAACCTTTTAGGAATCTTATTTAGCTTTTGTTCTAAATATCCCTCTACATCATTCTTATCTACAGGATATCTATATGGCTCTATTGTATATGCTTCAGGATTAAAGGGAAGTCTCCAATAGCCATATACACTTTCTGCTCTAGCCGTGCCTACAGCTTCTTGTAAATCTCTTACAAACAATTCCTTCTGCTGAAGTGATATCATGAAACCCCCAATACTTTTAAATTTACTTATGACTTGTCTAATAGCCTCCATAAGAGGGGCTTTCAGGGTAGCACTTAACTCTGGTAAGTTAGTCATATTCTCAGGACACTCATCGGATGGTGGGGTCGTCATCACTTCCAAGAAAGAGACCTGAATAAGGGAACGTTGAACATGAGAAGGTAGAACAAGCAGCAGGAACAGTAAAAGATTAATAGGCACTCCTATACAGCGAAGAAAAGAAAAACAGGAACAGGAACATATATTTCCCAGGGGCTTGCCAGCCTTTCCAGGAGGTAGGCCTCTTTGAAGCCCCATTCTCTGAGGTAGACTTCTATGAATTCCCATTCTCAGAGGTAGGCTTCTGTGAGGCCCCATTCTCAGATCTGATAACAGGTGTTCCATGCTAAGCAGACTCCACTGGAGTAGGCGTGGCAGCAGAACTTCTGAGTTTTCTGTTTATGTCACACTGAGGAATCGAACCCAGGGCTTCATGCTTACTAGGCGAGCACTCAACCACCAGGCCCCAGGAGTGAATGAGGCATAGAGATTGGTGTATATAAATATTATATACACAAAAAGATGTCTGTATATTATTAATTTATATTATTAATTACTACCAATTATTAGGTATTAAATTATGTCTCCTTTTAATGATGTGTCCCAGTAAACAATTAATAAAACATTAATTAAAATTACTCAATATCCTATTATTATCACATATGTACATACATCCATACATGTAATCACCTTTTATATAATGAGACAGATGTCTATATATTATTAAATTGTGCATCAGCTGTTATTACTAATAATTAGTTATTTATGTTTCCATGCAATTTTTATTGTTAATGCTTAATAAATTATTAAACTTAATGCATATCCTGTAATTATTGTGTCTATTTTTATCCTAGAATGATTCACTACTAATTCAATCATTTTTCATTTATTGTAGTGACAATTCTTCCATTTATGACATTTTTTTCATTTATGACATCCTATTACATGGCTTATAAATTTGCATCTGAATTATACATCCTACATATAACCGAGTACTTTCAAAAAAAAGAAAACATGTGTCACGCTTGGCTTCTCACTCCACAATTACATTTTTGGCAATGCTGGGATCTAAACTCAGGGCCTAGAAGGTTCAATTCATGAATGATTGACTGTCAGCACAGCAGCCTCTAGCCAATTCAGCTGCCAGGCCTTTCCTAGGCCCTGAGATTGAGCTCCAGATGTTGACCCCATGTGGAGCTTAGTATAGTTATTCATTTTATTTTTGTTTTATTCATTTATTTACCATTTATTTTATTGACTGTTATTACACATGAAATATTTATTACATTTATTACATAGGATATAGATTTGCCTATATATGAAACTTCACACCTGACACCCAGGACTTTCACAGAAAAGGAAAAAAGAGTCACCATGGGCTTCTTAATCCACGATTCAATTTTTGTGAGTGCTGGCAACTGAATTCACAGCCTACAAGACCCAATTCATGAATGGGTGAGTATCAACACACCAGCCTGGGGCATATGGAGCTGACAAGCATTTCCAGCACCTGAGATCGAGCCCTAGGCATTGACAAAATAAGAACAGATTGACATGAAGATGGTAGTACACAAATAAATACAGATATTTATAGAGTGCCAGAGATGTCGATACATTCTTCAGTTATATAGACTACATTTCTACCAATTCTTGGGTATTTATTATGCCTCCATGTAATTAATATTATTGTTTTCATCCTTAATGAAATATTAATTAATTCAATCACGGTTTGGAAACTATTGCGTCCATGTAATTAATAGTATTCTTTGAATGTGTCAAAAAATACTCATTAAAATCCATTAGCCTCGTAAAATCACTCTAATTGTACAGTAGTATTCAGAAACAACCAAATCTACCTTGCCATTCATAGTCTTCCATCAATATTCCTATGAATAGGAACGAGACTCTTAGGATTTCCCTTCATTTGTAGGGGACAGGAAGGGGCTTCTAACACAGGACCTATGTTGACGTGTTGGCCTATGGCTTTCTGGGTAGCCCGCCAGCATTCAGCAATGCCAGGTTATCAACATTTTTCAGCCGTGTCATTCAGACACAGGATGGTCACCTAGCAAACCAAACAAATGTAAAACTGGCAGCCATCTGCATGTTGCCAGTTGTTTGTTTGTTTGTTTTCTGTGTCTCATTAATTTATTTTTTCCTGTCAACATTTGGGGCCCAGGAACCCAGGTTCAGCTGTGGGTCCAGGGGCTTCACCCCAGCCTAGAGTGATCAGAGCTGAGGCAGAATTACCACGACCTGAGTTCAAGCCCTGTGCTTGACAAAATAAAAAGAAATAAATGAGTACATACATTGATACATTAAAAATATTTAAAATATTATGAGGCTCCTTGTCTTGGAATTCATGCCCATTTATCTGCCAGGCCTAGGATTTGAACTCAGGCTCTGGGTAAATATGCAACACTGTGGGGGATGGGGAAGTTCACCGTGCTGGAAGACAAAAGGCAGGCCTGTTCCTAGGGCCTGAATTCAAGTCCTAACACTCTAAAGAATAGTATGCGTATACATTTTAAATACATGATTTATATTTACATACAGGTTTACTGCATAATGTGATTAGTGTAGTTATTCATATTATTTGTGTTTTATTTCTTATGTATTTTAGTGAGTATGATTACACATACACCATTTTTTGCATCTTTTTACGTAAGACATAGATTTGCCTATGAATTATACATCATCCTGAGACCCAGGGCTTTCAGCGATAAGGAAAACAAGTGTGACAATTGGCTTTTCCACCAGGATTAAGTTTTTGGCAGTTCTGTGACTTGAACTCAGGGCCTAGAAGGCCCATTTCATGAATGGTTAAATGTTAGCACACCAGTCTGATGCAAGTGAAGTTGGCAGGCAAATTTGAGGACCTGAGATCAAGCCCTAGGAATAGCCAATATATAAACAGATAGATGTTTAGATTGCAGTGTGTGTGTGTGTGTGTGTGTGTGTGTGTGTGTGTGTGTGTGTGTGTGTGTGTGTTTACATATGTATATACATCTATAAATATATACAGAGAGAGACAGAGAGACTTTTACGTAGATTCTAGTGTGTAATCCTGTATAAAGAGTGATGTCTATAGCTTATTTTTACATATTCCATTACTACCAATTATTTGGTCTAAAATTATGACTCCATTAATTAATCACGGTAGAACACTTAATAAAGAATTAATCAATGACCTATATTTATTGCATGCAATCTTATACTGGAATGACTATCTAATTAGTAATTCAGTTAGTACATTTCAAACATTCTATTAGTGTTCCTATACATAGGAACGAGTTTCCTAGGATCTTCAGCAGTGTATAGGTGGCAGTATTAGGATCGAACTCAGGGCCTAGGTATCTGGGTTGGACTCAGGCTTCACTGACAGCCCCCAGCCTTCATTCATGCAAGCTCATGTAAATTTTCAAGCTGAGTCATTGAGACCCACGAGGGTGACAGTACTAAGGAAACAAAGGTAAAACTGTTGTGTAAAACTTTCTGTTTTTCTCCTCCTCCATTTTTGTTGGTTTGATGTACTTTTGCCAGTGCTGGGAGTTGAGCTTGGGTCCTAGGATCCCTGGATCATTTGTGAGTGTAAAAGCTGCACCCCAAACTATGGTAATCATGGTTTAAGACACAATAAAATGGTTAGTTGAGCAAAAGGAGCTCAGGGAAAATGTCTAAGCTCACAGTTCAAGCCTCAGACCTGCCACAGAAAAAGAGCCATTAATTCCCTGTGTCTGTGTATGTATGCATGTATTTGTATCAGTGAACATCCAGAGTTTTTATGAAGAAAAGCACCCAGCTAGGAAATTTGCTTTGGATAGAATGATTTCATAGGGCAGAGAATGCTTTCAAGACAGTGCATGTTCCGGGGTAACCCTCACTGTTCCCAGGGTAGCATGAGGGTTTTTCATACCCCAGGCTGCTGGAGGAAGTCCGCCTCATTTGTAAAACAGGCAGACAAGAAGCCTCATTCCTATAGAGCTGTGTAACAAATAATTCATCTGGGCCATTTAGTGAGGATGACTGTGGGCATGCTCTGAAGATCAGGAGAAAAAGGCCACTTTGTACGCCAAGCTATCTCTTTCCCCAGTGCTCTCTTTTGACAGGAAGCCTTCATTTGTGCCACCTCAGGTGGCAGGCCAAGTTCCCTACACTCATCCTGTCTTTGTAAGACTATCTTTCTGTTTTGAAACAAACTACTACCATTAATTCAAGGGTCCTTCTGGCAGACAACTAGGGAGCTGAACCTAATGAAATTATTCATTATTGGCAACGGTGCTTGAACTCAGGACCTTATCACTGTACCTCAGTTTCTCCTGTACAAAGACAGCACTCTACCACTTGAGCCATAGTGCCACTTCAGTGATGTGGAACATTTCTATGGATGTGGTACTGAGGATTCAAACCCAGGGTTTCACACATACAAAGCAGTCTACCCCTAAGAAAAATTGCCAGCACTCCACTTCAGGTTTCTTTCTTTCTTTTCTTGTAAGTTAGAGGAGTTAAGTCTGGACCTGGGTGCTATCTCTGATCTCCTCAGTTCAAGACTAGTGCTCTTCCACCTGAGCTACAGTGCCCCTTCAGGCTTTCTGGTGGTTTATTGGAGGTAACCATCTCAAGGAATTTCTTGGCCAGGCTGGCTTTGGACCATGATCTGAGATAGCTTTGAACCGAGATCTTCAACTTCCTGAGCAGGCAGGATGATAGACCTCAGCTAAATACACCTAAGCCATGACACTTTGCTTCAAGTGGGTTCTTGATTCTGCATTGTAGAACGTTAGTCATGAGCCCAAGTAGAAATTCAGTACCTAGGCTCTGAGTTTAAAGTTCATGATGGAGAAAACTAAACCAAAACAATTGTCTGTAGGAGACAAGTCACTAGAGCTCAGTATATACATAAATTTGGCCCTGCCTTGGGGACATATCTGAGCCTCAACTTTCTCATCTGCACAATCATCTTACTTGTGTAGCTCTTATAAGGACCAGATGAAAGTAAACAACTCATGAAGGACTCAGCACATAGCACCCTGTGAAAGACTCAGGACACAGTACCCTATGAATGACCCAGAACCCCGTGAAGGACACAGCACCCAGCACCCCAGGAAGGACTCATCATATAGCTGTATTGCATAAATTGTCATTAGATTTATGGTGACTTAATCAGTATCACCACTCTTTCAGATACAAGTCACAAACCACACAAGTTTATATCTAACGGTTTAGAGGGGTGGGTTTTTGTGGGGAGGGTCATCAGCCTCGGGATTGCATTCATAGGTTGGAGGTACTGTCCTAAGATATTTTCCTCAAGGCTAGAGCTCTACCACTTTGAGGCACAGCTCAGAGTCTCCCAGACTTCCTGCCAGGGCTGAGTTTTCAACCCACCAGTGTCTGATCTCATCCTCCGAGCAGCAAGGGGTGAGCCAGCAGCATCTGGTTCCATGGTTGACCTCTGGCTAAGTCAGGTTAGATGGCAGCCATCAGCTTCAGACCCCTACCTTGCTCTGTGATGAGATATTTGAAATCCTGGCCTTCTATACTTGCAGTCACAACATTCTAATTTGTTTTTGGTGCCAGTCCTGGGGCTTGAATAAAGGCCTAGACACAGTCCTTAAGCTTTCATGCTCAACACCAGTGCACCACTGCTTGAGTGACAGCAGTACTTCCAGCAAATTCTGTGCATGTGATAGTGTGAAATCGAACCCAGGGCTTCATACATACTAGGCGAGCACTCTACCACTGAGCCTCAGGAATGACAAGTGTAGAAATAGATATGTAGATTGTTACACACACACACACACACACACACACACACACACACATATAGAAGTATATATATATGTATGTATGTATAAAACAAGACAGAAATGTTTGTATATTAATTAATATATATACTACATTACTACCAATTATCGATAAATTAATCCTTCGTTTTCTTAAGTATTATGGTTGAATGCATAACAAACTATTAATTGAAAATTAGTCAATGTAGTATAATTACTGTGTATAATTTTATAATATAATCATACACTAACTACTAATGTAATTGTTACTTTGCAACATATCATTCGTATGGATATATATCAGAATACGTTTCTTAGAATCTACTGCCATTCATAGGTGGCAGTCCTGGGATTCGCACACTGGGCCTAGGTTGCTGATTTTGGCTGTGCCTTCCCTGATAGCCCACTAAACATCAGCAGTGCAAGGTCATGTACACTTTCGTGGCCCTGTCATTTAGAACCAGGATGGTTGCAATTCAAAGGAAAAAACAATGTAAAAATGCCTTCTAGGACTTCCCAGTTTTATCCTTCTCCTTTTTTTCCTCTCTTCTTTCTTTTTTTTTTCAGTTTTGCAGCCAGAACTATGGGTCTGGATGATGGCCCTCAACTCTTCAACTCAAGGTTATCGCTTTACCATTTGAGCCATAGCACTACTTCCGTTTTTTTCTGCTTATGTGGTGCTGAGGAATCAAATCCAGGGCCTTATGTATGCAAGACAAGCCGTCTATCATTGAGCCACCTTCCCAGCACTTCTTTTTTTTGCCAGTCCCAAGGTTTGACCTTGGGTCCTAGTATCTCAGGATGGGCTGTGGGTCCTGAGGCTGCACACCAGCCTAGGAAGATCGAAGCTGAGACAGAGTTGCCATGAGCTGAGGTCGAGCCCCAGGCATGGCCAAAATAAAATTAAGGCCCGGGCTTGGAAATTGCACCGTTTTTCTGACAGGCCTGGGATTTGAACTCAGGGTCTGGGTAACTTTTTGCCACTGTGAGGGAGAGGAAGCTCACCATCATTGAAGAAAAGAATTTCAGCCAAGTTCCTAGGGCCCAAATTTAAGCCCCAGCACTGAAAAAAATAATATTCATATATGAGATTTATTTACATACACGGGTTTAATCCTTATGACATTTATTACCCTTATATTTTTAAATTTTATTTAGTATTATTTCATATATAGCATCTATTTCATTTATTACATCTTATCATATGGATCTATTTGCATATGGATTATACATCTTAATGAGACCCAGGACTTTCACAGAGAAGGAAAAAAATATCACAAAATTGGCTTCTAACTCCACATATAAAATTTTGGCCATGCTGGGATTGGAATTCACAGCCCACAATGCCCAATTCA
The DNA here is from genome assembly GCF_024711535.1 of Dipodomys merriami. Classification (NCBI taxonomy): domain Eukaryota; kingdom Metazoa; phylum Chordata; class Mammalia; order Rodentia; family Heteromyidae; genus Dipodomys; species Dipodomys merriami. Next base: position 352,351 of record NW_027206435.1, on the reverse strand, counting down.
TGAAAGGATCAGTTGTAGAAAAAAGGCTTTGGCAAACTGAGCTGCCAGCCAGTTCTGAGGACCTGGCAACAAGCCATAGTAGTGATTGATATATATAGATATAGATAGATGTAAATATAGATATAGATAGTTAGATAGATGTATAGTTTGCAATATATATGAGAGAGAATGTGAGGATATTAAATTATATATATTATGAATTATTATTAAATTATGCCTCCATTTAATGAAGTATCATGGTTGAATACTTATTAAAGCATTAATGTAAAAGTAGTCAGTATTCTTTAAATGGGAGAATCTTACCATGGTGCTAGAATGGAAGACATAATCCACTACATTTTGTGTGGCATTCTATAAGAAAATCATGAACCAGCTGCAAATTTAATTGTTACTTTTATAACATTCCATTAAGCATTCACATGAATAGGAAAGATTTTCTCCAGATCTCCTTCCATTTGTAGGTGGCAGTCCTGGCATTCAACTTTAGGCCTGGGTAGTTTACTTTGAAATGCAAACCATTAGAATGACACTGTGAAGATTTCAGTTCGTCACAATGAAAAAAACAAGAAGAAAAGAAAGGCAGGTGTCAGAGGCTCCTGCCTGTAATCCTAGCTCTTCAGGAGTCTGAGAGGTAGAGAATGCCTGTTTGAATTCAGCTGGGAATGGAAAGTCCACAGCACTCTTATTTCTGAGGAATCACAGGAATAAAAAGTCGCCATGAATGGGGCTGTGGCTCAAGGAAGGAGTGCTACCCATGAGCAAAAGAAGCTCAAGGACAGTGCCTAGGCTCATGATAAAACCCCCAGACATGCCAAAAAAATAAACAAACAAAAAACCAGTGACTCTATGTCTCCCCATGTATGTATGCATGCATTTCTATCGGTGAAGGTCCAGAGTCCCTATGATGAAAGGCACCCAGGTAGGAAATTTGCTTTGAATAGAATGATTTCATATCACAGACAGTGTTTTCAAGACAGTGCATGTTCCGGGGCTCCCCTCACTGTTCCCAGAATAGGCTGAGGTTTTCTCTGCACCCCAGGCTGCAGGAGGAACTCTGCCTCATTGTTGGAACAGGCAGAGAAAAAGCTTTACTCCTGTACAGCTGTGTAACAATCAATTCATCTGGGACAATTAGTGAGGATGAGTGTGGGCAAGCTCTGAATGCCAAGAGAAAAAGCCCTCTTTGTACCCCAAGCTATCTCTCTCCCCAGTGCTCTGTTTGGACAGAGAGCCTTCATTTGAGCCACAAAGATAACACTCTACCACTTGAGCCACACAGCTAATTCAGGCTTTTTTCTAGTGATGTGGTACTAAGGAATCAAACGCAGGGATTCATACATGCAAAGCACTCTACCCCTCAGACACATTCCCAGCACTCCACTTCAGGTTTCTTTCTTTCTTTTCTTGGAAATTGGAGGAGTTGAAGTCTAGTCCTGGGTGCTGTCCTTGAACTCTTCAGCTAAAACAAAGCACTCTACCACTTGAGTTACAGTATATCAGCAGAATTTTGGTAGGTCACTGGAGAGAAGCCTCTCAAGGATTTTGCTGCCCAGCTTGGCTTCGGGCTGTGATCCTCAGCTCTCAGGCTCCTGAGTAGCTAGGAAGACAGGCGTGAGTTGCCGGAGCCCAGCTTCCACTTCAAGTTTCTAAGTAGTGAATAGGAGATAATAGTCTCATGGGAACTTTTGTGTCTGGGATAATTTAGAACCCAGATTGTTACATCTCAGCTTGCTGAGTACGCAGGATGACACACTTCAGCTACAGACACCTAGACTGTAACACTCTGCTGCAAGGGGGTTCTTGGCTCCACATGATAGGATGCTAGCCATGAGCCAACAGGGAAGGGTCAGTGGCTAGGCCCTTAGTTCAAGGTCCATGACTAAGAAAAATAAACCAAAACAATTGTCTGCAGGAGAAAACTCCCTAGACTTAGGTACATACACCTTTTTGTCCCTGTCATGGGGCTATCTGAGCCTCAAGTTTCTCATCTGCACAATCATCTGACTTGTGGAGCTCTTACAAGGACCAGATGAAAGAATGTACCCAGTGAAGGACTTAGGACACAACACCTCATGAAGCACTCATCACATAACTGTATCCCACACACTGTCAGTAGAATTAGGGTGCTTTCATCAATATCACCATTCTTTCAGAAATACATCACAAACCACACAAAGTTCACATCTAATGATTTAGAGGGGTGGGTTTTATTGGGTAGGTAGAGTCAGCCATGGGGATTGCACTGAAAGGTTAGGGGAACTGTCCTAAGATCTTTTGCTCAAGGTTAGAGTTCTACCACTTTGAGCCACAGCTCAGAGTTTCACAGATTTTCTGCCAGCACTGGGTTTTTTAACCCACCAGTGTCAGATCTCAGTTCCCAAGGATCTTGGATGATGGGGTGAATGATCCAGCAGCATCTGGTTGTGTGGAGCTGAGTTGCAGCAGTTTACCTCTGGCTAAGTCAGGTTAGATGGAAGCTGTCAGCACCAGACTCCTGGCTTGCTCTGTGATGAAGTATTTGCAGTCCTATCCTTATACAGTTGCAGTCAGAACGTTCTATCTTTTTTTGGTGCCATTCCTGGGTCTTGAGTAACACAGTCCCTAAGCTTTTATGCTCAAAGCTCCTGCTCAGCTGATTGAGCAACAGCATGACTTCTGGGTTTTTCTGTGCATGTGGCAGTGAGGAATTGAACCCAGGGCTTTATATATATTAGGTGAGCACTCTAATACTGAGCCCTAGTAGTGACAAGTGAATAAACAGATAAATGTGTAGATTTGTAGATAGATAGATAGATAGATAGATAGACAGACAGACAGACAGATGTAGATGCATGAAACAAGAGAGAGATGTCTGTATACTATGAAAATGCATATATGATATTACTACCAATTATTGGCAATTAAATTATGCCTTCCCTTTTTAAGTATCATGATTGCATTCATAATAAAGTATTAATTGAAAATTAGTCATAGAAGTATAAATGTTGTGTAAAATTTTATAATATAATCAAACACTACTTATTTAATTGTTACTTTTATAACATTCCATTTGTATGGATGTACTTGAGAATGGGTTTCTTAGAATCTCTGACATTCATTATTGGCAATCCCAGGATTCGACCTCCACACCTAAGTTGCCAGTTTCGGCTATGGCTTCCTTAATAGTCCGCCAAATACCAGCAATACAAGGTCACGTACTCTTTCTTTGCCTTGTCATTTACATCCAGGATGGTCACAATACAAAGGAAAAAAAATAAAACCATCTTCTTGAACTTCTCAGTTTTATGCTTCTCCTTTTTTTTGCCAGCCCCAAGATTTGAACTCTCCTAGGATCCAAGGGTTGGCTGTGGAAGAGGTGCCAAGACTTGAGAGCAAGCCCTGTGCTCGGCTAATAATAATAATAATAATAATAATAATAATAATAATAATAATAATAATAATGCCCTGGTTTGGAATTTACACTATTTTTCTGGAAGGCCTTGTATTTGAACTCAGGGTCTGGATAATTTTGTGGCACTGTGGATGAAGGGGAAAGGCTCATCATCCTTGAAGATAAGAAATTCAGAACAGTTCCCAGGTCCTGAAATGAAGCCCCAGCACTGAAAAAAGTAATATTAATATATGAGATCTATTTACATACATGGGTTTAATGAATATGATGTTTATTACCCTTATTTATTTAGTATTATTACACATATAACAGTTCTTTTATTACATCATATCACATAGGATATATTTGCATGTGGATTATACATCATACTGAGACCCAGGACTTTAACAGAAAAGGAAAAAATAATGTGTCAAAATTGGCTTCTTACTCCACGAATAAATTTTTGGACATGCTGGGATTTCAACTTATGGCATACAATGGCCAATCCATAAATGGGGTCACAGTCTTAGCACACCAGCCTCTAGCAAACTGAGCTGCCAGAAAGTTCTGAGGACCCGTAATCAAGCCACAGGAGTACACAATATAGACAGATAGATAGGTAGATTGGTAGATAGATAGATAGATGATAGATAGATAGATAGATAGATAGATAGATAGATAGATAGATAGATAGATAGAAAAGATAGATAAATGTGTAGATATATATAAATGCAGAGAGAGAGGGAATGTGAGGATATTAAATTATATATATAATAACCAATCATTAGTTATCAAATTATGCCTCCATTTAATGAAGTATCACGTTTGAATACTTATAAAAGCATTAATTAAAAATTAGTCAATATCCTTCCATTAGCGAAATCATACCATGGTGATAGAATGGAACACATAAATCCAATAATTTTTATGTGGCATTCTAAAATAGGATCATGAATTAATTGCAAATTTAATTATTACTTTTATAACATTCCATTAGCATTCACATGAATAGGAATGAGTTTGTCAGGATCACCTTCAATTTGTGGGTGGCAATCTTGGCATTCGAACTCCAGGCTTGGGTAGTTTACTTATAATGCAAACCATTGGAATGACAGCGTGAAGATTTCAGAATGTTATGATTACAAAAAAGAACAAGAAGAAAAGAAAACCAGGAGCCAGGGGCTCCTGTCTGTAATCCTAACTCGTCAGGAGGCTGAGATATAGGGAATGCCAATTTGAATTCAACCGGGACAGAAAAGTCCAAGACATTCTTATTTCTAAGAGATCACAGGAAAAAAAACAAACATGAATTGGGCTGTGGCTCAAGGGCCGAGCACTACCTTTGAGCAAAGGTGCTCAGGGACAAGGTCTAGGCTCATAGTACAAACCTGGAACTGTCCCCCACCCCAAAAAATAGGCAATAACTCCATGTCTCTGTGTGTGGATGGATGATGGATGGATGATAGGCATTCAGCAGGTTGCCCATGCCCAGCCCTCTAACCTGGGCAAGCTGGGACAAGCCTTGAATTGTACTAAGTCTGAGCCTACAGCTAACTGAACAGCCATTACTAACTGAAGCCCGATGGGACACCTAGCAGCCAGCCACTGCCTCTAGGGAGACCACAGTACCTATACTGTAGGAGTTGTAAAAGTTTCTGGCTCCATATTCTCTATCCCTCTGTAGAATGTGAGACTAGACCTCTGGGGCATGGTGGCTATCACTCATTTATCATTCCTCATTGCTGAGTCACAGGCTGGTCCCAAATCTTGGCAAAGATATGAAATAGTAATATCTATGCCGAAAGTGATATGCCAATCAATCTCACCCTCATAATTCCTTTTATACGTGAGACTTGGTCTGTGAATGTGGCTTAGTAGTAGTGTGCTTACCTAGCACACACTAAGCCCTGGGTTTGATTGCTCAGTAGAACACAAACAGAAAAAGCCAAAAGTGGCACTGTGGTTTAAGTGATAGAGTGCTAGCCTTGAGCAAAAGAAGCTCAGAAACATGCCCGGAACCTGAGTTCAAGCCCAAAGACTGGAAAAAAAAGTGAGCCTGATGAGACATATTCTTCTGGGACTCAGAGGAAGATCAAGGTTATAGGTAAGAGGTAGGGTAGACGGCAGGTGCTGGTGGCTCCCCCTGTAAGCTCAGATCTCAGGAAGCTGAGATCTGAGGATCCCAATTGCAAGCAGGAAAGTCTATATGAGACACTTTTCTCCAATTAAACATCCAAAAAGCCAGAAGTAGAGCTGTGTCCCAAGTAGTAGAGTGTTAGCATTGAGCACAAAAGCTCAGGGATAGGATAGCATCCAGGCCATGAATTCAAACCCCAGGACTGGCACGCACATGCACACACACACACACACACACACACACACACACACACACACACACACACACACACCAAGATAAAGCATTTGCCAGTCAGCCTGCAAAAGTTCCATCTCTAGCAACTCAATATTAAAAAAAAAAGAGGGTGAAGGGAAGGAAAGACTTGCTCCACGAGGTGATATAACCAGTGCCAAAGTTCCACAGGAGTTCTAAGATGTGGATTCAGGACAGAGGGTCTCAGGCAGAGGGTCCAACATGGGCAAAGGTCCTGAGGTGTGGTGGAGAGCAGATGGTGTGGGTAGGATGAAGGTTCTGTGGCTTCAGACAATTCTGGGAGGACATTCAAGGCTGGGTCAAGGTTTGTACTTGAGTCACAGGTAGGGTACACGGTCTGGTCCCAGAATGGGGTCCAGGGGGAAGATTAGCTTGCTTTTTACCAGGTACCCCAGCCATTTCCTGTGGCTGGAAGCTTATTTTTCACAGCTCTTGACCCTCAGACCACCTTTGCGTGGAGGAGTCAAGGCAAACACAGGGAAGAAAGCTTGCTTAAGAAAAGCTTCTAGCCCAATGCCACCAGTGGCTCATCCCCTGTAAATCCTAGCTACTCAGGAGACTGAGATAGAGATCATGGGTCAAGCCAGCTCAGGGGAAGAAAGTTAGTGAGACTCTTCTTGCTAATTAACTACCAAAAGCCTGAAATGGAGCTGTGGCTCAAGTGGTAGAGTGCTAACCTTGAGGGAAAATGTTAAGAGACCAGAGCCCAGGCCCTGAGTTCAAGCCCGCGTACTGGCACAGATACAATAAAGAAAATCTTTCAGGAGCTCCTAGTCTATTGTGGTTAAAGGCCAGATCAGCCGGCCACCGGTGGCTCACACCTGTCCTCCTAGCTCCTCAGGATGCTGAGATGTAAGGACCACGTTTCAAAGCCAGCCCAAGCAGGAATCCGGAGACTCTGATCTCCAAGGAACTTCCAGAAAACCGGAAGTGGCTCTTTAGCTCAAGTGGTAATCTGAAGAGCTTGGGGACACCACCCTGGCCCAGACTTCAAGCCCCATGACCAACACCTGGCCTGCTTGGACCTCTGTTGCTCTAGGTAGAGTACTTTCCAGTGGGCCACTGAGGGTCTCCCAATATCTAGGTGTCCTACAAGTCTTGAGAACAGCTTGTTTGGAGGCCATTACCTATAGAGCAAGCCACAGTAACAGAGAATGATTGAGCCTTGGGGCATGGAGATAATCAGAATGGCATCTGTCATGGTTGTAATGTGGATCTGACCAGTAAATTGACATCTTAGACCATGGTTCTGGGCCAAGAGGGGCAGAAGCTGCAAGATATCACACCAGGTAATGCCTACGCATGTGGCATCATATGAGTGTGAATTTGTCAGGCACACCTTGGGCAGGTGTTGAGTTGGGCTCATGAAAGAATTGTAGGCTCAGGAATTCACAGCCAGCTGGTTGGTTCTTGTAGTAGTCACTGTCCCTGGAGTCCCAGGGACTCAGAGGCCTGCTTTCCACACCAGTGCTCAGGGGCAGATGAAGGTCTGTGATCATGGGCTGACTACAGACGAGCATCCATACTGTCCTTCCCATGGTCCTGTGGCCCCGTACATGGATGTATCTCTTTAGAGTTTACTGTGACTATGACTCAGGACTGCCCCCAGTTCTAGTTCAGCTTATCATAACCACCTTTGTGTGTGTGTGTGTGTGTGTGTGTGTGTGTGTGTGTGTGTGTGCACGCATGCATAAGCATTTTGGGACTAGGGCTTGATCTCAGGGCCTGGGCTCTGTCCCTCACTTTTTATATTCAGGGCTAGCACTCTACCAGTTAAGCCACAGCTTTTCTTCCAGCTTTCGGGTGGTTATTTGCAGAAGAGAGTCTCACAGATTTTTCTAGCTGGGCTGCCTCTGAATGGCAATCCTCATATCTCAGACTCCTGAGGAGCTAGGAATATGAGAGCATGAGTTATTACCATCTGGCCACAGTTTCTTTCTTGGCTAAAACAGACTACCTCTCTCCAGCTGAGCACCCATCTACAGTTACCCCTCCTAACCCTGGCTTCAGATGAAACATAACCTCCTCCCATGAGGAAAAATAATGGGATCAAGTTTAAGCTTTATGTTCTTCACACAGTCAGGGACTGCTGGGAGTTGATGTGGAGGTCAGAGATCTATGCCAGGGCGAGAAGACAACTGTTAGAACAGAAGAGATTATAAAAACAGAGCCTTGCAGCTGTATGCCATTGGCTCATGCCTATAATCCTAGCTACTCAAGGCTGAGGCCTGAGGATCAATCAAGATTCAAAGCTAGCCTGGGCAGACTCTTATCTCCAATGAATCACCAAAAAGATGGGTAGCAGAGCTACTGTAGTTCAAGTAGTACAGCATCAACCTTGTGCAAACAAGCTAAAGCATACCACCGAGGCTCTGAATTCAAGCCCTGGTAAACACATGCACACACACACACACACACACACGCACACACACACACACACACACACACACACACACACACACACACACACACACACACACACACACACATCCTTAGCAGGTGCCAGTGTCTCATACCAGCAATCCTAGATACTCTAATGGCTGAGCTCTTAGGGTGGCAACTTGAAGCCAACCCAAGCAGGAAAATATGTGAGACACTTCTGTTTATTAAACTACTAAAAAAGATGAAAGGTGAGCTGTGGTTCAAGTGTTAGAGTGCTAGCCTTGAACAAAGGAAGGTCAGGGACAGTGCCAAGGTCTGAGTTCCAGCTCAAAGAATTTTTTTAAAGACACCCCGCCCCCAACCATGCCAAAAATCCAGATCTTGGTCATTCTAGATCTCACTTCCGCTTCTGTCACTTCCACAGCACAAGTGGCCAGTATATGGCCAGCACTGGGTTAAGAAGTGAACTTACACAAGAGGTACGTAGCCAGGTCAAGGATAATGCCACAGAACATTGAGGTACTAGCCAAACCAGTCTCTCATCCCCCAGTTCCATGACCCTAGAGATCAAAATCTGTGACTCTGTATTCTGGACATCAGGAATTATCTAGAAGGGCCTGAGAGATCCTGCTAGGGCCAGAAGATAGACTTGCCTGCAAAAAGATATCGACCAATATTTCCAAGCCACCTTGGCCTCACCTCCCATGTAGCCCCTCATCATCCTTGCTGGGTCAGCCTTCAGTCAGCCCTCAAGCTTGAGTTGGCCAGAGTCACTGGTAACCACCCTTCCTCCACTCCACTGCAAGCCTGCTGGGAGTAGGATGTGCAGCCAGAGGCCCAGCTGAAGAAAAGGACAAGACATCGCATGACAACTGATTCTGCCCCCCCCCCAGAGGCAGGGGAGAACATATGCTAGCTGGCCCTGCTGACCCAGAATCCTTTGGAAGCAGACAAAGATATGGACAGTCGAACTTGGGCCCCAAAGAAAAACTGGAATATTCAGGTATCTGGAAATTTAGAACTCATTATAGATCCTGATAGGGGGCTAAAGGCAAGGTTGCCATGGAGGATGGGCACCATACGAATTCAGGAATAGGCAGACAGGCACTCAGGTAGTGGACAGAGAAAGATGAGGGAAAAATACACACACACACACACACACACACACACACACACACAAACACACACACAAATATAAAAAAACAAACAAACGGGTAGCCCAAGGCCCTGAGCACATGAATATCCCAACCCCCGAGAAGATGGCAGTATTGTCCTCAGACCAAGTGTAGACAAAACTCAGAGCCTCTCACACATCTGGAATGGCTCCTAACACAGCATAGCATTTCCTACTGTACACAACGCTATGAAGAAAACTCAGCCACCTTATTTTTGGTTGTCGGTCATAGGGTTTCAACTTTGGGCCTGCACACAGTCCCTCAGCTCTTCAGCTGAAGGTGTGCGTTCTAACACTGGAGCCAGAGCACCACTTCCGGTTTTCTGGTGGTTCACTGAAGATAGTCTCACAGACTTTCTTGCCCAAGTTAACTTTGAACTGTGATCCTCAGATCTCAGCTTCCTGAGTAGCTAGAATGACAGTTGTGAGCCACTGGCATCGCCCAAAGAGCCGAACCACCTTCTTACACAGAGTACTTTCCCTGATGATGATTTTTGCTCAAGGCCAGTGCTCTACTACTTGAGCCATGGCCCACTTACAGTTGGGGTTGGAGATGAGACTCTCATGGGACTTTCCTGCCTCAGTTGGGAAATAAGATCCTCTGTATCGCAGCCTCCCAAGTAGCCAGGATGACAGGCATGAGCCACCAGCACAGGGCTTATGGTCTCTCATTCTTTAGAATTTCCACCTAGTCCTCCTCTAGACAGTACCACCTAGACACTCTTTAACCTCCCTCAGGGACAGCAAAGTGAGGCTTGGAATCTGGGTAGGATCATGGACATTAAAGGGCTCCCTTCACATCACTACCCCTCTCTAAGTTCCCATCCACCTCCTCTGGATGGCCTAGTCATCTGGGCAGATCAGACCCACTAGGTCATCTGGGGGCTGCCCTGTATCCCCCTGCCCCTACCAACTGGTACCTGAGGATTTCTGGGGCCAGCTACTCCATATCCAGTTGGAAGACATTAGGAGGGTTGCTGATAACCAGTTCCATGGGTGCCCGGGCAGTAGGAGGGTCCAAATCCCCTCTTTCAAAGGAGATACAAAGCATAGATGGATCTACTAAGAGCTACAGGGCAAGGCCATCCACCTGTCACCTAGGTCCCTTGGAGTGCTGTTATATGTTGACAGTCCTGAGGCTTGACCTCGAGGCCCAGGCACTGTCCCAGAGCTACTTTTGCTCGAGGCAAGTGCTCTTCCACCTGAACCATGGTTCCACTTCTGGCTTTTTCTGTGTATGCGGGACCTAGGAATCAAACCCAGGGTTTCCTGTGTGCTAGGCGAACTCACTGCTGCTAAGAGACAATCTCAACCCTGGATAGCTGTTCTTCTGTGACACTTTGGGCCTGTCTTGGGACAGACTTTCACATCTTTACTGAGTTTGTCACCACTAGCCCTGGCTGGAAATGAACATGCTCAGCTATGTTGTCCTTTATCTACAGCATCTTTGCTCTCTGTTCTTCCTGTCAGATCCTCCTTGTTAAGCAAGACCCCCTGTCAAGTGCTGCCTCTAAGAAGCCTGCTCCAATCACCCTGGCGGAGAGGGATCTTCTCTGCTCTGCAGGCTGCTGGCCTTGTCAAGCTCTGCCTACCAACTGGTGTGTGTTCAGAAAGCACAAAGGGGGAAGGTCTGGCTTTTACCACCCAATTTCTGAAGGCTCTGATACACTACCCATAGACTGGTGCTGTATCACACTCTGGAAGAGAGCACTCAAGGCTCAAGCAGTCTGGGGGCAACACATGGGACCCTTTCTTTATGTGGGCTTGTACTGAGGATCTGGGAGCTGTCTCTGAATTTTTGTGCTCAATGCTGGTGCTCTATCACTTGAGCTACAGCTCCACTTCTAACTTTTTGGTGGTTCCATGGAGAGTAGAGCCTAACTGGCTTTCCAGCTTATGGCTGGCTTCGAACTTTGATCCTCAGATCTCTGCCTCCCAAGTAGCCAGGATGTCAGGCAGGAGCCTGAGCCAGAGGTGACAGGCACCACAGCCTTTCTTTTGAGCTTCTGTTTATCTCATGTCAACTAGCAAGCCCTAGTTAAAATAGTCATTTACAGGGGATCAAGTTCCTCTCCTAGATCAGTTAATCCAAGGAGATAAAGTGTTTTTGGAAAAGGCTACTCTGAGTTGGCCTAGGTGAGTGTGTGTGTGAGAGTATGAGTTTCGGGGATACTTACCCCCATGTCCGCAGTGCCTCATCCTCCCAGTGGTGAGTAAATCCAGGATCCCCATCCCATGGAGGGAAGGTAGGGGATGGTATTTAAGGTCATATCAAGAGGGATGATCTAAATACTATCCTGCAGCTCAAGCCGGGAGAGATAATAGACAGAAGGAGAGGTTTAGAGGAACATCAAGGGAAGCCCCTTACGTTTGGATTCAAGCACCAGAGAGAAGACTGAATCCATCCTTTTTGGTAGTAACATAACAGGTGCCCACTATTCATTTATTTTATTTTTTGTGAGTCCTAGGGCTTGGGTTCGGGGCCTCGGTGTCATCCCTGAGCTTCTTTTACTCAAGGCTGAGGCTCTACCACTTGAGCCACAGCACCACATCTGGCTTTTATTCTGGTGGGGGGAGGTGGTTTATGGGAGATAAGAATATCACAGACTCTCTTGCCTGGGCTGGCTCTGAGTCACAACCATCAGATCTCAGCCACCAGCACCTGTTCACCACCATCCATTTATAATCCCCTAGCGCCAGTCCCAGGCCACCCACACTGCACCCTCCATGTTTTGAGAAAGCAGACTTAGGTGGGTTTGATACTTCAACAGCCTACCTACCTTTGAGCATTTTTCTGGGTCAATCTGATAGCGGCTTCTTTCTTGTCCACAGCAATGACTTGGCTCTGTCACAAGAACAAATGTCCCCCAGGAGGTGTCAGGCCTGGGGTCTTTCCTCTGCACACTGCCCCCTCTCCCCAAAATGACACAAAGCAAAAGTAGACATAGAGTGAATTCATTTTCTTATCATCAGTGTCTGGCCCAATATGTGGTGGTGAGGATCAGAGGCCCAGGATCGTGCTGTGCAGTTGGAAAACGCGATCCCTCCTCATCCACTTTGGTTAGCAGAGAATAGTGGAGAAGGACTCAGCAGACGGACTGACAATGAATAGCCATCATGGTCTAGCCTGGGCACAGAGGGGCATATTTCAGGGAACTAGTTCAACAGGCTGAGCAAGACAGCTCCTGACCCACAGCCCACCTCCAGAATGAGAGGGACATCTTGGGTCCCAGCTACATGGGGACACTACGCCACCTCCTGCAGCACCCATTCAACAAGTTCCTGAGAGAGAGAGAGAGAGAGAGAGAGAGAGAGAGAGAGAGAGAGAGAGAGAGAGAGAGAGAGAGAGAGAGACAGACAGACAGACAGACAGACAGACAGACAGACAGACAGACAGACAGACAGACAGAGAAAGGGAGACAAAGAGAGAGAGAGAGACAGAGACAGAGACAGAGACAGAGAGAGAAAGTCAAAAGTACACTTAAGCCATGTGCCGGTGGCACAGGCCTATAATGGTAACTACACAGGAGGCTGAGATATGAGGATCATGGTTCATAGCCAGCACAGGCAGGAACATCTTTGAGACTCTTATCTTCAAAGAACCACCAGAAAACCAGGAGTGGTTCTGCGGTACAAGTGGTAGAATTCTAGCCTTGATCTTAGGGGCTCGGGGACAGCACCCAGGCCCAGATTTCAAGCCCCTGACTGACAAGAAGTCAACTTCATACCACAAGAAGTGGACTGATTAGCACCCATAGTCTTAGGGAGCATGGCAGAGAAGTCAGGCCAAGCTTCCTGTAAGTTGGGGGGAAATGAGTAGGCCATCCAGCTTCTCCGTGCCTCGTTTTCCCCAGCTGCAAAACTGAACACAGTGAACGATCCCTTTCCTCATGGGGATAGGGTAAGGATGAAAGACAGCCATGTTTTGTTTCATAATCCCATACCTGTTGCATGATAAATAACAGGCCCCTTCTGAGTCCTTTCCAGCTATCTTCTTGTCATATGCTCACAGAATTGCCAAGAACTGAGCATGGCGCAAGATGTCTACCATCCCAACTACAGATGACCACGCTTGGTGGCCCATGCCTGTCACAGGAGAACCGTGATCCAGCCCAGCCTGAGCATATATTGAGTCTCTATCTTGGAAATGACCAAGAAAGAAAAATTTAGCTCCCATGGTAGAAGACCTGACTGGAAAACCTAGGCCTTGAGTTCAAAATCTAATATACCAAAAAGAATCAGAGGCCTGGTGCCAGAGTCTCATGCCTATAATCCTATCTACTCAGGAGACTGAGATCTGGAAATCACAGGTTAAGATTTAAAATAGGGTTGGCTCTCCCCTCAGATGTCATGATCAGAAGACCCAGAGTCTGACCGATGCCAATATGCCCCATACTAACAGGACTCACATCCTTACTAAATGCTGGTCACACTCTCTGTCCCCCTGGGGAGCCACCCCCTGTGGGCCCTACCCCCAGGTCCTCCCAAGCTCCCTCTGCCACCACCAGGCCCAAGTGAGTAGACAGTTCCAGGGCACAAAGATCCCTTGGTCAGTATGTGGCGCTGTAGCTCAAGTGGTAGAGCGCTTGCCTTGAGCTGAAAAGCTGAGGGACAGGGCCCAGGCACAGAGTTCAAGCCCCATGACCGTTCAAAAAAAAAAAAAAAGATCCCTTGGTCTTATAATTTAAAGGTGTTGAGACCCCTTCAAGCGTCTCACCCTTCCAGGCCCCCAGACTTCAGCCACAAAGCCCATGCACCCCCCAAAGATAGTGGTTAGAAGTTACAAAAGGGCCCAGATCTCCTTGTTACAACCCACTTCCACACACACTCACTCACACACAAACATACAAACAAACACACACACACACATAAAACCGGCTCCTGTCTGTCATCCTAGTTACTCAGGAAGGTGAGGTCTGAGGATCACTTTTAAAAGTCAGCCCTTGCAGGAAAGTCTGACAGGCTCTTATCTACAGTGAACTACCAAATAGCCACAGAGGAGCACTAGCTTTGACCACAAAAGGTCAGGAACACCACCTAGGCCTTGAGTTCAAGGCCCAGTTCTTGTACCTTCAAACACACACACAGACACAGATACAGACAGACAGACAGACAGACAGACACACACACACACACACACACACACACACACACACACACACACACAAACACAGATAGCCCAAAGGTTCAGCAGTCCCTGAAAACAGAACCATGAACTCATTCCATTAGGATCACATCCCACCCTCAAGAAGGTGGAACTACCGACCTCAGACCCACTGAAGACAAAACATTGAGCCTCTCACATATCTGGAATGTCTCATAGACCAGCATGGCATTTCATACCATACACACTGCTATGCAGAAAACTTAGCCACCTCTTTTTTTGTTGTTGGTCATGGGGTTTGAACTCTGGGACAGGTCACTGTCCCTCAGCTTTTAAGCTGAAGGTGAGCACTCTCCCACTTAAGCCACAGCACCACTTCCTGTTCTCTGGTGATCCATTGGACATCAAGTCTCACAGACTTTTCTACCCAACCTGGCGCTGAACCATGGTCTTCACATCTCAGCCTTCTGAGTAGCTAGGATGACAGCTGTGAGCCACTGGTGACTTCCAGTTTCAGCTACCTTCACATACCCAGAGGAAAACCATCTTATAAGGCCACAAACTTCTTGCAACCCTTCACTTCAGATTTTGTCACCAAGCATCCAAATCCATCTTTATTGGAGAGAATACAGACACAGCAATCCCACCTCTGCACCCATTCGCCCATTCGCTGCCTGCCACAAGCCATGTCCTCTTGAAGCTGTGGCTTCAAGCTGGGGTAAACTTGGGGAGTTCTTAGAAACGTCTGTACAGTGGGGCGAGCACCTGGTCTCCCAACCACAGCACCCCTCTCTTTGTCCCTCCCACACCTGAACCATCCTTTGCAGGCAAATATGTTTTACTTTGTTTCTTTTTCAGTTGTGGGGCTTGAACCCTAGGCCTGGGTGCTGTCCCTGAGCATTTCAGCTCAAGGCGAGCACTCTACTACTTAAGCCATAACACAACACCACTTCTGCTTTTCTGATGGTTCGTTGGAGATAAGAGATTCAGGGTTTTTCCTGCCCAGGCTGGCTTTGACCCTGATCCTCAGATCTCACCTCCTGAGTACCTAGGATGACAGTCATGAGCTAGTGCCACCCGGCCAAAGATACTTTTCCATGTCTCTCAACCTATCCCCTCAGGAGACTGAGATCTGATGACCACATTTGGATGCCACCCTTGGCAACAAAGTCCAAGAGAACTCTTTATCTCCAATTATAAACACCCAAACAAGTTGGAAGTGGAGCTGTGGCTCAAATGGTAGAGTGCTAGATTAGAGTATAAATGACAAGGAATAGGACCCAGTCCCTAGTTTCAAGCTTTTTCTAGCAAAGACCCACCCAAGAAATGGAAGCAGGTGGGCATATGGGAGCTGAAAGCTCACACATAATACTCAAGACTCCCAGAACAGACCCCATCCTGCTCTGATTCTCTAGATTCTATGTCCTACATCATGGTAATCTTAGATGGAACTTACCATGCACCAAGTTAGAATTTTCAAATACAATCGCATATTCAGGATCCCCTGACCTTATCAAAGACTCAAGATCTCTCACTGTCCTGCCTCTTCACTGGGTATGGAGGTGAGGTCTAGTTATCCAACCACAGGATGTGGGAATGAAAGGATTTCTTGGCCAAGGCATGCAGATTCAAGGGCTCCAGGTCCCTCTCTCTCAGGAAGGAGAAAAGGGCTGATCTATCCCGGAATATTCCTGGGTTGTGAGTATCTTCAAATAAACAACCCTGCTCAGAGACCAGTGCCTCTGGTTTTCCCACCAGCCTCTATCCAAACCTGCCCCACCTTCAGTCTGCCCTCTCTGAATCTCAGATCTGCCACCTAGACTAAAGGCTGAGCCACAAGAGACCCATCTCTGCCTCTGAGAAAGGCAATCACGGGGTCCTATTGCCCCATAGAGCAAGTCTGGGGCAACAAGGGTCTTTACTCCCACCCGCATTCCTTGGCTGTCTTGTGCTAGTGGCCAGCTTACTTCTGTCTCTGGAGGAGGAAAGAACGGGGTGGGGTGTCAACTTCAGATTGAGCCCTGGAAAATCCCAGTCCCCAAGGATGTACTGCACAGGCATCCTGCAGTGGACGATAGCCAGGTGGTCAATGGAGAACCCAATGTTCCAGGACTCTTAATGTGTGGCTGGGTCAAAGGCCCTATCACTTTTGGTCTAGGTTGTCAGGCAAAGTCATGGCTCCAATGTCCTGACATTCCTGACCTGTGATTGTTCTCCCTCTTCATCTTCCTGCTTATCCTGCCCCCACCCCGACACTGCCTCACACCAATACCTCCCTAGCCCTTAGACAGCTTGTTTTTAATGTGACCAGAAAATAAACTCATTGGCGCCAGGGATAATTGAAACCTGGTTTCGTCATGTGCTGTGGAACCAGCACTGGAAACTCTCATTTTCTATGACCCCTCCAGAGCCTGGCGCACACTGTAATTCTTTGTTGGATAAATAAATGAGCATCTGTCTACAAAAATACTACAGAAAAGTCCCATCCCATCCGTGTAAGCATCCTGGTGAGCGAGGCAAAGCCTGATGTAGCTCTCCCACAGTTCTCCCTCCTCCCTCTTCCCACTATCCTGGTGCCACCAAACTTAACTGTTTTGGCTCTGAAGACATGATCCACAGTGTACTTGCTGGATTCCAGAGCCTCTGGGATGCCTATCTTCTCAAAGATCTCTGGCCAGTGGCTGACCAGCTCTGTGGCACTCAATTCCCCACTCAGGTGTGAATGAGGTTGCCATGAGCTGAAGGCTAGGCTCAAGGGGCCTACTCTCCTACCACTGGGGCCAACCAGGATGGCCAACCACATCTGAACCCCCAAGTTTCATGTTACAGAGGAAGGATCCTCGAGGCATCTTGGGTTTCTAAATCTCCCAGAGTCCAGTGCAGGTGCTGAGAATCCTCTCTACTCTCAGCTGGCAGGCTAGGGATGGTGAAGTCACAATCTCTGCTCCCCATGACATCCTCAATGTTATGTCTAGGTCACAGGACCCCCACCAAGAAGACTGCCGAGAGTCAGACTCTACAGCTGTTTTATTTAAACGGGCTGCAGCTCAGGCCTTGTCCTACACTCTGACACAGGGGAGCCCAGGAGGAGAGCCCCGAGCTAAATATTTACAGGTCTTATGAAGGCACATAACTAGGTGCTTTAGCACCACGTGTTGCTGTGCTCTGAAACAAGCAACAAATGGTCACTGCCTCAAGTACTTTAACCTTCACTCAACTCTGGGGGTCACACTAGAGAGAGTCAGAGGAGAATCAACAGCAGCTGCATAAAAGCAATCTAGGCATGACGTTCATAGCAGGAGACCATGTGGCTTGGGAATTTTGCTTGTGATACTTTGAATGTCATTGATTGTTGGCTGAAACGGTCTGTCTAATTTGACCCATAATCCCAGGCGTTAGTGGAAATTGCCAGCTTCAAGAAAAAACCCTGGAAAAGGTGACATTTCAGTTGTCCCAATCAAACTGCCCACAGCAGTTTACAGAAACGCATTCAGCAAGCCCTAGCTAACTGCCATGGCCTGATACCAAGCAGGCTCCAGCAAGGGGAAATGTACTTGCCTACCACTGCCCAGCTGGAAATAGCACAGGCAGGACACACATTAGAGTCTGCAGGACTCCAGGGAGGACTTCCCACCAGTGCACTCCCCCGGGAGGGAATCCACGCCACCAGTGGGGTCCCAGAGCCCCCTGCCCAGATGCCCATGGTCACCGTCAATGCCCTGGGTAATGTTGCCTCTCATCCTCATTGCAGATGGTGAACCATCTGCAATGTCACACCCTTCACCATTTCCCAGACCCTCCTAGCTTCACAGCCCCTGCCCTACTGCCCCCCTCCATCTCATTCCCTAATTACATTTGGCAGACACATTCCCAACCCTTGAATTAGCTCCAACTATACAAACGAGAGCAGACTGTCTGGCTGGAGGAGTGCAGCTGTGGTCACACTCATCTCACAAGCCTTTAGGCTTAAGACAGAAGGTGTCCACTTTGGTCTGAGGGTCACACAGGCCTCCTAGGGGAGACCCACGCAGGCCCAGCAGCTACTGTGGGCTATAGAAAAGAGGGAAGAGAGAGGTGGAAACAACATCTACTGAAATCTTCTGCAAAGGAGCCATGAAACAGTGAAGGTGAAAACAAAAATTATGGCTGGTCTCACACTTGGCATTGAAAAAAGAACAACAAATACACACACTCACACACACAAATCCAGAACAGTGACTGTAGACTCATCCATGCAGCACCTGCAATTTGCCAATTGATCACTCACCTGAGCACAGTCAGGCTCTCTCTCTCTCTCTCTCTCTCTCTCTCTCTCTCTCTCTCTCTCTCTCTCTCTCTCTCTCTCTCTCTCTCTCTCTCTCTCTCTCTCTCTCTCTCTCATGCACACACACACATATACATAGACTCAGAGTAGTGCCTCTCCTGAGTTTGTTGGTTCCTCATTTGGGACAATGTACAAGCTGGAGCACGAAAGTTTCCTTGTCAGAACCAGGGACTCAACCCAAGGAAGCACCGCTCTAATAATGCTGAACCACCCTGCCTCTCCCTATCTCCAGGGCCAGACACTTTCCCTTGGGAATAACCAGCCTTGACTCCCCCTTCACCAGAACCCTAGGCCAGAACTCTGGGTAAAGGTGTCCTAAGACAGGTGGCTCTTCAGGGCCTGGACTGAAAATAAGCAGGAGGTCATGGTGCCCCCAGAGAAGTGTCTGACCCGGGGTAGGTGCAGGGTTGGGGAAATGGATGGGTCCTAAAGGCTACATACATGGATGAACTTTCTACTTCCAGCCTAAATGCTTCTGGGTGACTTGGTGGATTCTTGGGGAGGATGAGGAAACCAGATGGACCTAGAGCACCAGCAGATGGTGGCAGAGATGGGAAATGTGATCACCCTGTGAGAGATGTTGACAGCTGGAGTGGAGGGGGACAGGCAGGGTGTATGTGTGTTTGAAGGGCGTGTTTTTCCCAGACATTCACCTTCTATCTGGCCCCTAGTGCCCCCACCTCCCTAGTGGGCTCTTCTGGGACTCTCCTCGGGGGAAAGTGTGACCGAGCACAAAAGACAAGGGGTCACACAGAAGGGGGGGCTATCTTCTACATCCAACACTCCCCACCCCCAGAAAAAAGGAAAAATCCCAAGAAGGCAGGTGTGGAGGTGCTGCTCCCCACCTCTGAGTAAAGCCACCAGGTTCCCCCAAAGGAGAGGAAGGGTGCAGATGCATAGCTCTTTGGCTCCCACTGCTCTAGGCAAGGGGCTAAGTGGTGCCTCCTCTTCACCCATCCCTGCATCTTCCTGTTTCCTGGGACACTGGCCGCTAGGGATGGGGGTAGGATCCCAGGATCAACATCCACTCCCCCACTCCACCCCCCACTCCTGGGGCGCATTTGTGGCAGAGTCAGGGCTGGCCTGCCTGGTGCTGGGGAGGGGCGTTTGGGACACAAGAAGGGAGGCAGGAGTCAGGGGTCTGAGTCTGTGGGGGGTGGGGGCTAGGGGGAGGTCGTGAGGTGCAGACCCGTGGGGCTTCCACTGGGGACCGAGACCCGGTCAGGGCAGCAAGGAGGCCAGGGGTGCACCATTGCTGGATGACTCCAAGAGGTGCTATGGGCCCAAGCTGGCAGCAACCTGTTTCAAACGCGGTGCCATAGGGAGGGCAGGAGAAGGGGCCGGGGCAGGGGTGGGCAAGTGGCAGGGCTGAGCTCGCCCCCTCCACAGCTGAGCTCCTGGTGCAGGGGCCTTGGACTCAGGGCCTACCTGGCCTCTGAGCCTCCCTGGGGCTGTGAGAAGTATGTGCCTGCTGTGCTAGCTTTGTGTCCTCTGGCCCAGACCTGTGCTCCTACAGCAGTTAAGGCCAGTCATGATGCTGCCACCCCTGGTGCATGTGCCTGCTCTTCTCTGTTCTCTCTCTGCCCCCACTTCTCACCCAGGCTGCTCAGCCCCTGCTGCACAAGTATGCCAGCTCCCATGTGCCCCTGGCTGCAGCAACTATGTGCCGCTTCAGCCACGCCCTGTCCTCCCCTCAGTCACACCCCCTCCCCACCTCGGCCATGCCCCCACCCCTGGGTTTGTGCTGCCCTGACTCTGCCCTAAGGCTACCAGGCTATGGCAGAAGCAGCCTCACTTCAGCTCAGGGTTTCCCCCCATCCCCAGAAGCTGCCTGGGGGAACTGAAGATTCCCCTCAACCACTGGGGGAGACTCTTCTCCATCCACCCCACACACCAGGTGCAAGGTAACGCTCCTTTTGTGTGTGTGTGTGTGTGTGTGTGTGTGTGTGTGTGTGTGTGTGTGTGTGTGTGTGTGTGTGTGTGTGTGTGAGAGAGATTATCCTCTCAAGGACTCAGAACATTGAATCTTTTGGGATGACAGCACACAGCACACTTTAAAAAAACCACAAGGGA
The DNA here is from genome assembly GCF_024711535.1 of Dipodomys merriami. Taxonomy (NCBI): domain Eukaryota; kingdom Metazoa; phylum Chordata; class Mammalia; order Rodentia; family Heteromyidae; genus Dipodomys; species Dipodomys merriami. The sequence goes on along the minus strand of NW_027206435.1, from coordinate 331,535 downwards.
CCCTGTGTAATGGATTCAGCACAATGTGCCTTTTGAAAGAGCCAGCAAATAGCAACTTTTGGGAACCCCATGGTAATTTAATTACCAATAAAATTAGACAGGCCATTTTGACATCACTAAACTTAAATATCATAATATTATGACATTATATGTCATAGTGACATTATAGACATATTGTGAATTCCTATTCTGTGATTTCATTCTATTACAAGCTAGCAATATTGGTGGATATAAGAAATCCATTGTGACCTCAGTCATTGTGACATGAAAATCCCTTTGTGACATCACAGTGCCATTGTGATATCATTAACCTGTTCTGACATCACAAACCTGATCTGTCCATTGTGACCTCATCACCAATGTGCCATCACAAAGCCATTGTGATATCACATTGCTATTGTGACATTACAATCACCTTGATGCCTCCCAAACCCTTTATGACACCTTTAGCACCTTTGAAAAAACACATGGCCTTTGTGACATCACAGTCCCTTTGTGTATCCATATCCTCATTGTGAAATATCAATTGAGATCAGATATGCCATTGTGATATCACAAAGCATTTACAATATAATCACTGATGTGACATCACATTGTCATTATGACATCAGGTCATTGTGACATCAAAAATCTGTAATGACATCATACCACTATGACACCACATTGTCATTGTGACAACATATATACATTATGAAGTCTTATTATGTGATTTCGTTGTATTTCAAATGTGGGTTCATAGCAAAAACACATTTTGACTTCATAACAATTGTGACTTGACAATTCTTTTGTGATATAATATTGCCATTGTTATATCTCTAAACAACCGTGACAACTCAAACATGTCCTATCCTAAGTTTTGTGAAATGTTGCCACTGTGTTAGGCCCATTGAGAGCTCAATCTATTTTCGACCTCATATTATTTCAGGTATGACATTAAATATTATAAATATACTGTGAAATTATGAATATTGTGACATCACACTGCTAGATGTAATGACCATTGTGTCACATTGTCACAAATCTCTTCTGACTTCATCACATTTGTGCCAACAAATGACTTTGGAATCCTCAAAATCCCATTCTAAACTCATGTACTCATTATGAGTTAATGACAATTGAGGTCTGGAATGCCATTTTCACATCACCAAACTACTGCGACATCACAAAACTACTTTGAACTCATCACTATTATGACATCACCAACTAATTGTGATATAACAACACTCTTATGACATTATAATTTGACATCATATTGCAATTGTGATATTACTGAACTCTCATTCTTTCACAAACCTATTATGATCTCATCACATCTTAGAAAATTATGGCCTTTGAGACATCAAGCTCCTTCCATGAACTTGTATCATTGTGAACTTGTAGCAATTGAAAATTGAAATAAGATGTGATATTGCAAACTAGTTTTGACATCACTAACCCATTTTTATATCATGAACACTTTGACAACCAGAACCTGTTAGGAAACTTAGCACTTTTGACAAAAACACATGGCCTTTGTTTTATCACAGTTCATTTGTTTATGTCATTGTGACTTCATCCTCATATCCTCACTATAAACTAATGGCAATTAAGATCTGACATGCCATTGTGACATCATAACCAGTGTGACATCAGACTGTCATTATGACACCATCAGCTCATTGTGACATCACCAAGCTATAGTGACATCATAGCATTATGACATCGCATTGCCATTTTGCTGATATAGACACATTGTGAATGTATATCTTGTGATTTCATTCTATTTCAAATGTGGCCTTTCAGTTGATATCAGAAACACATTGTGACCTCATAACTATTGTAAGATAATAAACCCTGTGTGACATAACCAGTGTTGTTATGACATTTTTAGCTTATGGTGGCATCACAAAATAATGACAGTATAGCATTTGCCATTGTCATTGTGAAATCATTGTCACATTATGAATGCCAAATCTGTGATTTCATTGTATTTGAAATGTGGTATGTAGGTTGATATCAGAAACTCATGGTGATGTCATAACCATTGTCACATCAAAATCCCTTTTTGACATAAATTTGGCAATGTGACATCACACTGGCAATGTGATGCTAGTAAGGCATTGTGATATCACAATGGTCATGAACTCACCATGGATTTCTGGTATCAACCGACATGCCACATTAGAAATAGAATCAAATAACATAATAGGCAAACACAACGTGTCTATGACATCAGAATGACAATGTGATGTTACAATGCTATGATGTCATTGTAGTTTTACATGTCAAAATTAGCTGATGGTGTCATAATGGCAACATGATGTCACAATTATGATTATGTCAGAAAGGATTTGTTATGTTTCAATGGTATATCTGATGTCAATTTTCATTAGTTCCCCAAGAGGATATGGATACAAAAAGGTTCTGTGATGTCTCAGAGGCCATGTGTGTTTTCAAAGGTGGTAAGAGATCATAATAGGTTTGGGATGGCACAATGTGATCCATAATGTCACAATGGAAATGAGATATGCCATTGGGTTTTTGATGTCACAGCGGTGATGAGGTCACAATGGTTTTGCGATGTCACAGTTTGTTTGTAATATCAGAATGATATATCAAATTTCAATGACTCATAATTCAATATGAGGATACCAGGTGATAGAAGAAGCTCCATAGTATGTGGTCATCCTATGTGAAAACCCAATGGGACAGTGATTTCACAATGACAATGTGATATCTCACCATCATGTTATAAGAATGTTTTGATGTCACAATTGGTGACGCAATATTGATGAGGAAATCGCAATAGATTTGAGATGTCCCCAGGGGTTGGTGATGGCACAATGGCATGTGGGATCTTAATTGTCCTTAACACACCATGAGTATATGAGTTTGGGAAAGGATGCTGATGTCAGCAAAGGTGAAGAACTAACAGGTCTGAGATGTCACAAAGTGACACAATGGTTATGATGTCCAGCGGTGTGATATCATGATGTTACACTGGATTTTAGATATCTCATGTCATATCTGAAATACGAGGTCGAACTCACTAATATATCACAATGACATGTCACAAAATTATGAGAACAGGAGAGGTATTTGATGTCACACTGAGTTAGTGATATAACAAAGGCAATGTGCTGTAACAAAGAGATTTAGATGTCACAAAGGTTATGAGTTCACAATGGTTTCCTGATAACGCAGATGGAACATTTGAGATAGAATGAAATCAAAGAATAGGCATTCAAAATGGTTCTATGACATGAAAATGACAATGTGATGTCAAGGAAGCAATGTTTGACAGTATATGTAATCATTACCTAGCTCATGTAACTGTAATCCTTCTGTACATTGTATTTAGAATAAAAAAACTCACAGAAAAAAATAAAAATATGGTATGTGTCATTGGGGTTTGGTGATGTCACAATGAATGGTGGTGTCATGATGACAATGTGATTTCACAGTCATAATTATTGCACAAAGTATTTGTAATGATACAATGCTACGAGTGATAAGAATTTTCATTACTTCACTATGAAGATATGAGTACACAAAGGGTCTGTGATGCCACAGAGGTCATGTTTTTTTTTCCTATTTTCATGTCTTTTTTAATTGTGAAAAATACTGTACAGAGGGGTTAAAATTACATGGGCAAGATAATGAGTACATTTCTTATCAAGCATTGTAGCCTCCTCCTTTATTTCTCTTTCCCATCCTCCCCCTGCACCCCCACCCAATCCTCCCCACTCCCCCTCCGCCCTCACACGAAAGTTGAAAAGTTCGTTTTTGACATAACGACTTGTACATCTCAAGAGTTCACAATAGCTTTGGGATGTCACAATGTGATTGTGAAGGCACAACAGCAATGTGATATCACAATGGTTTTGTGATGTCACAGTGGTGATAAAGTCACAATGAGTTTGTGATGTCACTATGTTTGTAATATCACAATGACATGTCCAATTTGAATTTCTACTAGTTCACGAGGATACAATTTCAAAGAAAGAATCTTAAGCTGCAAAGACCATGAGATTTTAGTCATAACGTGCGATATGCTGCCATTAGGATATTTTAGGTCTTTAGTAAGCTTATAATCTGTTTTCAAACTCATAATAATCCAGGTATGAAATATGATATCAGAAATTGACTCTGACATGAACATTGTGACATCACATTGATAGACATCAAGACCATGGTGTTACATTGTGAACTCACAAATTTGTTAGGGCTTCATCACATTTGTGCCAACACATGACTTTGGAGACAACACAGTCCCTTTGTGAACTCATATCTTCATTGCGAATTAATGACATTTGAGATCCTGCATGCCATTGTGACATTTCCAACCAATTGTGACAGCACAAACCTATTATAGTAGAAACACATTGTGATCTCATAGCCATTGTGGTAGCACAAACCCTTCATGACCGCATATTTCCATAATGATATCACGAACCCAATGTGGAATTCCAATCCTCTCATAACCAATCCAGGTATGAAATATGATAACCGAATCCAGTGTGACATCTTGATCATGGTGACATCACACTGATAGATGTTATGAGCATTTTGTCACATTCTGACAACACACACCTGTTAGGACTTCATCACTTTTGTGACAATGCATGCCTTTGGAGACATCACAGTCCCTTTGTGAGCTTATATACTCATTTTGGGTTAATGACGATTGAAATCACATGTGTCATTTTGATATCACGAACCCATGGTGACATCACACACCTATTGTAAACTCATCACGTGTGGCATCACCAATTGTGATATCAAGATATTATTAAGTCATCATATTGCAACATCATATTGCCAATGTGATGTCACTGTTCCACTGTGTTTTCGAAAACCTACTGTGTCTTGATAGCATTTTAGAAAATTCATAGCCTTTTATACTTCAGTCTTCTTCTGTGAGCTCATATCCTCATTGTGAAATAGTAGCAACTGAAATTGGACATGTGATTATGAGATGTGACTTCACAAACATTTAATTTCATCACCAATGTGACATCACAAACCCATTGTGAGCTTTCATTGCCATTTGACATCACTATCACATTGTGACATCCCAAACCTATTAGGACCTCTTAGCACCTTTGAAAAAACACATGGCCTTTGTGACATCACAGTCCCTTTGTGTAACTATCCCCTCATTATGAACTGACAATTGATATCAAACATGCCATTGTAACATCACGAACCCTTTGTGACATCATCAGTGTGACATAGTATTGTCATTATGGCAGCATCAACTACTTTTGACATCACAAATCTACAATAACAAAATAGCATTATGAGATCACATTGCCATTGTGATGTTATAAAAAGATTATGAATGCCTGTTTTTAATCTTTTATTTTTTCGGTCGTGGGGCTTGAACTCTGGGCATGGGTGCTGTCCCTGTTCTTCAGCTCAAGGCGAGCACTCTATCGCTTGAGCCACAGAGCCACTTCTGGTTTTCTACTGGTTTTCATTGGAGATAAGAGTCTCATAGACTTTCCTGCCTGAGCTGGCTTTGAATTGCGATCCTCACATCTTAGACTCCTGAGTAGCTAGGTTTACAGGCATGAGCCACAGGCACCTGGCTTTTTCATTCTATTTCAAAATTGACATGTGTGTTGAGATCAGAAACATAATGTGACCTCATAACCATTGTAACATCATAAATCAACAGTGCCATCAAATTGTCATTATGACACCATCAGCTCATTGTGACATCACCGAACAACAATAATATCATAGCATTATAAATCACAGTGGCATTGTTATGACTTAACAGTGTGAAGGCCTATTCTGTGAATTCACTCTGTTTCAGAAACCCATTTTGACCATATAACCATTGTGGTATCACAACCCTTTGTGACATCACATTGCCATTGTGATATCATTAACCTGCTGTGCCGTCACAACCAGTCCTGTCCTTGTAAGTTTTGTGACATGCTGCCATCATCATATAGTAGGGCTTTGTGAGCTCATAATCTGTTTTCAATCTCATATTTCTGGTATGACATGTGATATCAGAAATCCTTTATGATATCATACTGCCAGATGTCATGACCATTGTGTCATATTGTGACATCACAAAGCTGTTAGAACGGCATCACATTTGTGACAATACATGCCTTTGGAGACATTACAGTCCCGTTTTGAACTCATATATTCATTGTCAATTAATGACAATTGAGATATCCCATGCCACTCTGACATCATGAACCTATTGTGACATCACAAACTTATTGTGACCTCATCACGAGAATGGTATTAACAACTAATTGTGGTATCAAAGCATTATTTTGACATGATATTGTGGTATGGGCATTGTTATTTCACTGTCCCATTGTGTTTTTACAAACCTATTATGGCCACATCACATCTTAAAAGATTCACGGCCTTTGAGACTTCAAGCTCTTTCTGTGAACTCGTGAACTTATTACCTCTAAGGCAAGGAGACAAACCATTGAGTCACATTTAATATAATAAACCAATTTACACTAGAAAAGAGACTGTGATTACCTTATCCTGGACTGGATAACCAGGTCCAAGAACAGCCTTGACCATCAAACCTCAGACCTCCAATGGGCAGCCCCGCCCTATCTTAATTGGTCTGCAAACCACCAGCCAAAAATTTATGATCTCCAAAGCTCCAAACCTCAGTGGGCAAGGCTTTTAACTTTTCCATTACTCCCTTCTTCACTACAGACCTGTCATTCCTTTCTGGTCTTTCTCTTTTTCCCTTCCACCACTTTCTTCTTCTCTTCAGGCCTCTCCAGTCTCCATAGGCCTGCACTACTCTGCCCTAATGACCACTTTTCTGCTTCCTCTCTTCTCAGGTTTTCCCCTTCCTGCTGTCTTACCACTTTCTTCCATCCGGGTAGCTCTCATTTTTATCTCCTCTTCCAGTGCTCTGAAAATGCAACTTATATAGGTTGTACCCCTCCTCACTCCAACGGGTCTTCTGCCTAACAGTTTTCAACCGTCACTTCCCAAACTGCCCAATGTTAAATCACTTCTTTTTTTTTTTGGAATCCGGTCATGAGGCCTGAACTATGGGCCTGGGTGCTGTCCCTCAGCTCTTCAGCTCAAGGCTAGCGCTCTACCACTTGAGCCACAGCGCCACTTCCGGCTTTTTGCTTTTTGCTTATTTGGTGCTGAGGAATCGAACCCAGGGCCTCTGGCTTGCAAGGCAAGCACTCTACCACTGAGCCACCTTCCCAGCCCTTCAATCACTTCTTGACAGCTCACCATGTGAGGCTTGACATCTCCACCTTTGGTGGATTTCCCCACACTCTCCGGTGGGCCAGGCCAAGAATTTACAAAGATTAATGGCTCCCACAGATAATTCTGGCTCCACTGGTTATAACAGTATCCTCATAGTGAATTAGAAGAAATTGAAATTGTATATGTCGTTGTTATATTACAAACTTGATGAGACATCACTAACCCATTGTGACCTCATCACTGCGGTGACATCACAAACTCATTGTGATATCACATTGCCATTGTGCCACCATGATCAAATTGTGACAACCCAAACCTATTATAACCTCAGAAGCTTTGAAAGAAAGCATGGCCTTTGTGATATCACAGGCCATTTGTGTACCCATACCCTCATTTTGAGCTAATGACAATTGAGTTCATACATGCCATTTTAACATCGCAAAAACTTAGTGACATCATTACCAGTGTAACATCACATTGTCATTATGACAACATCAGCCAATTGTGACATCATAAAACAATGACATCATAGCATTATGACATCACATGGTTATTGTGATGTCACAGATACATTGGAATGCTTATTCTGTGATTACATTCTATTTCAAATGTGGCAGGTAGGTTGATATCAGAAATGTATTGTGACCACATAATTATTCTGACATCACAATACCTTGATGACACCACATTGCCATTATGATATCACTAACCCACTGTTACATCACAAAACTGTCCTATTCTCATAAATTTTTTGACATGCTGCCAGTGTGATCTCTTCGGCATCACTGAGTTCATAAATTGTTTAACTCATACTTCAGGTATGAATGTGATATTAGAAATCCACTGTGACATCACACTGCCAGATGTCATGACCACTGAGTCATATTGTGACATCACAAACCTGTTAAGACCCATTACATGTTTGCCAACATATGCCTTTGGATACATCATTATCCCTTATGAACTTATATATTCATTGTCAATTAGAGATCTGGCATGAGATTGTGAGATCACCATCCCATTGTGAAATCACAAACCTATGTGACCGCATCACCTGTATGGATCACCATTTCTGACTTCAAAACAATACTATCTCATTTAATGGTAACATCACATTGCCAATGGGATATCTCTGTCCCATTGCATTTTCACCAACCTATTATGTCCTCATAATATTTTTCAAAATTTATGGCCTTTCTGACTTCTAGCTCCTTATGTTAATTTGTATCTTCATTGTGATCTAGTAGAATAAAATTGGACATGTAGTGGTGATATTACAATTTCATTTTGACATCACTATCCAAGTGTGACCTTATCACCACTGTGACCTTATCACCTTATCACACAAACCCATTGTGACATCACATTGCCACAGTGATATCATGATCACCTTGTGATATCCCAAACCTGTTGTGATCTCTTAGCACGTTTGAAAAAGCACATGGTGTTTGTAACAACACAGTCCCTTTGGGTAACTATATTCTCATTGTGAACAAAGGACAACTGACATCAGACATGCCATTGTACCATTACAAATGCTTTGTGACATCATCTACAGAGTGAGATCACATTGTTGTTAGGATACGATCAGCCCATTGTGACATCCCAAAATGACAATGACATCATAGCATTATGACATCATATTTACATTGTGAGGTCATATAGACAATGTGATTGCCTATTCTGTGATTTCATTCTATCTCAAATGTGGCATATTGGTTGATATCAGAAACCCATTGTGACGACATCACCATTGCGACATTGCAATCCCTTTGTGACCTCATATTGATATTGTGATGTCATTAATGCAATGTAACATCACAAACCTGTCTTGTCTTCAAAAATTTTGTAACAAGCGACTACCTTGACCTGGGCTGGAGCCCCAGAGCTAATTGCAGCCTCAAGTATGAACCCTCATACCTCCAAAGAGCAGTCCAGCCATTTGTTAACTGGTCTTCAAACAACCAACCCCCAAAATAATAATCTCCAAAGCTCCACACTTCAAAGGACAAGGCTTTTTCCTTTCTTTTCATCCTCCTTCTCTACAGACCTGTCCTACCTTTCAGGTCTTTTCATTTTTTCCTTCCACCATTCCCTTCTTCTCTTCAGGTTGCTGTACTCTTTTTTTTTTTTTTTTTGCCGGTCATGGGGCCTGAACTCTGGGCCTGGGCGCTGTCCCTCAGCTCTTCAGCTCAAGGCTAGCGCTCTGCCACTGGAGCCACAGCACCACTTCCAGCTTTTTCTGTTTATGTGGTGCTGAGGAATCGAACCCAGGGCCTCATGCTTGCAAGGCATGCACTCTACCGCTGAGCTACCTTCCCAGCCCAGGTTGCTGTACTCTTGACAGGCCTTCCCTGCCCTGTCCAAGTGGCCAGTTGCTGTCTTTCACCTCCTGCTCTCCTTCAATTTCCTCTCCTCCCAGGTCTTTACCCACTTGCAGTCTCATCACTTCTTTCCTTCCAGGCCTTTTCCCTTTTTCTTCCCCCTTCTGTTGCTCTGAACATGCAACCTACATATAGGCTGTACCCTGCCCCCACTAAAATATGTTTCCTGCATTACAGTTTTCAATCATCACTTCCCAAATGTCCATGCCCAATAACTTCTTGGCAGCTAACCATGTGGGGCTTAACATCCTATCTCTTCAGCAGTATGTCCTGCCCACTCCAGCGGCATCCACCTCCCTCTCTGGTGGTCCAGACCAGGAGGTCATGATGATTATCTGTTCCCGTGGATTATAGGGGTACTGCTGGTTATTACAGTGTCCTCATGGGGAACTAATAGCGATTGAAATTGGACAAATAATTGTGATATTACAAACACATGACCTAACTAACCCATTGTGACCTCAAAACCACTGTGACATCATGAACCCATTGTGACATCACATTGCTGTTTGACACCAGGATCACATTGTTACATCCCAAATCCATTATGACCTCTTATAACCTTTGAAAAAATACATATCTTTGTGACATAACAGTGCCTTTGTGTACCCAAAGCCCTCTGTGAAATATTGATAATTGAGAATCAGACATGACATTTTAACATCAAAAAGTTTGTGAGGTCATCACAACTGTGACATCACATTGTCGTTGTGATACCATCTGCTCATTGTGAAATCACAAAACTAAAATATGATAAAATTATAATTTCACATTGTCATTGTGATATCATTGATACATTATGAATGCCTTTTCTGTGATTTCATTCGACTTCAAATGTGGCATATAGGTGGATATCATAAACAAATCATGAACTCATAATCATTGTGACATCAAAACCCCTTTGCACATCACATTGCCATTGTGATATCACTAACAGACTGTGACATCACAAACCTATCCTGTCATCATAACTTTTGTGACATGCTTTTTTTCCTCATACTCTGTTGGTGACCTCATTAGATTTCACATATGACATTTGATATCACAAATTCCCAGTGACATCATGATCATGGTGACACCACACTGCCAGATGTCATAACCATTGTGTCAAATTCTGACATCACAAACCTTTTAGGATTTCAATATGTGACAACACAAACTTTTGGAGAAACCACAGTCCCTTTGTGAACTCATATACTCATTGTAAGTTAAAGACAATTGAGAACCATCATGTCATTGTGACATGGCCAGCACATTGTGACATCACCAATCTTTTGTGACTTCATCACCAATGTGGCATCAACTATTTGTGACACTAAAACAATATTCTGACATGATGTAGTGAGTTGACATTGCCATGGTGATATCACTGTCCCACTGTGTTTTCAAAAACCTAATATGACCTCATAACATTTAAAAAGATTCATGTCCCTTAGGACTTCACGCTCCTTCTGTGAACTTGTATGCACATTGTGAAATAGTAGCAATTCAAATTTGACATGTGTTTGAGATATTACAAAATCATTATATCATCAAAAACCCATTGTGACCTCATCACAACTGTGAATCATAAAGCTATCATGACCCCTAAGTACCTTTGAAAACACATAAGGCAGTTGTGACATCACAGTCTCTTTGTGTACCCATATCCTCAATTTGAACCCATGACAATTGAATTCATATATGCCACTGTAACTGTGACACCAGCACCAGTGTGACAACACATATTCATTATGACAGCATCACCTCCTTGCAACATCACCAATTTACAATGACCTCATATCATTATGACATTATACTGTCATTGTGATGTTATAGACACATTGTAAATGCCTATTCTCTTATTTCATTCTATTTTAAATGTGGCATGTGGGATGATATCAGAAAATCATTGTGATCTCATAGATATATGGCATCACAATCACTTTGTGACATCACAGTGCCATGGTGATATCACTAACACACTGTGACATCACAAACATGCCCTGTCCTCATTAGTTTTGTGACGTGCTACAACTGTGACGTCTTAGGCCCTTTATGAGCTCGTAATCTGTTTTCAAACATAATATTTCAGTTATGATATGTGATATCAGAAATCCACTGTGACATCATGACCATTGTGACATCATACTGACAGATATCATGACCATTGTGTCACACTATGACATCACAATCCTCCTAGGACTTCATCATATTTGTGACAACACATGCCTTTGGAGATACCACAGTCCCTTTGTGAACTCATATTCTCTGTGATTTCATGACAACTGAGAAATTTTTTGCCATTTGGTATCACCAACCAATTGTGACATCATAGACCTAATGTGACCCCTTACCTGTATGGCATCACCAACTAATTGTGACATCAAAACTTTTTGTGATTTCACAATGTGACACGATGTTCATGACATCTGTCAGTTTGATGTCACAATGGTCATGATGTCACAGTGGATTTCTGGTATCTCATGTCACACATGAAATATGAGGGTGGAAACAAATTATGAGGGCAAAAAATTCTAAGATATCACAATGTCAGCATTTCACAGAAGTTATGAGGATAGGAGAGGTTTGTGATGTCACATGGTATTAGTTATATCACAATGGCACTGTGATGTCACAACGTGATTATGATGTCAAAATGGTTATGTAGGCACAAAAATGTGTTTCTTATATCAACTCTCATGCCACATTTGAAATACAATGAAATCACAGAATAGGCATTCACAATGTGGTTATGATGTCACAATGACAATTGTTGTTATAATACGATTATGTCACTGAGTTTGGTGATGTCACAATGAGCTGATGCTCTCATAATGAAAATGTGATGTTACACTGTTGAGGATGTCACAAACAATTTTTGATGTTATAATGGCATGTCTGATCTCAATTGTCATTACTTAACAACAAGGATATGGGGACACAAAGGGAGTGTAATGTTGAAAAGGGCATGTGAGTTTTCAAAGGATCTAAGAGGTCATAATAGATTTGAGATATCACAATGAAATCATGATGTCACAATGAGAATATTGTCACAATGGGTTTGTGATGTCGTGCTAATGATGATGTCAAAATGGGTTTGTTATGTCACAATGAGTTTGTAATATCACAATCAAATTTCCAATTTCAATTGCTCCTAGTTCACAAGGAGGATACTGTAATAATCATCAGGACCCCAGTAATCTATAGGGTCTGATAATTAGCGTGGTCCCATCTCCTGGCCAACTTGAAAGGACAGGGTATTCTGTGGGAGGGGCTGATACATTAATCACCAAGTGTTGAGCTTTTAAGAAGTGATTGGGCTGTGGGGAGTTTGGGATGTGACAGTTGAAAACTTTTAGCAGTTGGAGTGGAGAAGGGGTACAGACTTAATATATGCTGCTTGTTCAGAGCAATGGAAGGGGAGGTAAAAATTGAAAAGTCCTGGAAGGAAGGAAGTGGTGTGATAGCAGAAGGGGAAAGACCTGCGAGGAGAGGAAGTTGAGGGAGAGCAGGAGGTGAAGGATGGCAACTGACGACCCAGGCAAAGCAGTTCAGGCCTGTGGAGAGTAGAGAGGCCTGAAGAGAAGAAGGAACTGGTAGAAGAGAAAATGGGAAAGACTTCAAAGGAAGTATAGCTCTGTAGCGAAGGAGAGACAAAGGGAAAGGGAAAAAAGGCTTGCCCTTTGATGTTTGGAGCTTTGGATATCATAATTTTGGGGGTTGGTGGTTTGGAGAACATTTATTATATTAAATGTGTCCCGATGGATTCTCTTTAATAATAGAGGTCCGAATTTTTGGAGACCTCATGGAGATTAATCCGTTTGGATGGCATCAGGCCTTGGCCCCAGGGGAAAATCCCCATAGGTGAGAGTGTCAGCTTTCAGGGCCTTGAGTGTTTGTCTCCAGAGGGCCAACATGGACAAAAGTCATATAGGTCCCTCTAGGGGTGCGTCTGGGCAAGCTTGCCAGCCTGTTTTTGGGACCCCCTCTAGAGGTCATTTGTGGCTTTCTTGGAAAGCCATCTGGGAACTCCTTGAGAGGTCATATGGGGCTTCCTTGGGAAGCCATCTGGAACCTCCTTGAGAGGTTATTTAGGGCTTCCTTGGGAAGCCATCTGGAACTTCATCGAGTGCATCTGCAACTTCCTTGAGAAGCTATCTGACACCTACCCTGGAGCTCATCTTGGGCCTTCTCCAATGGCCATCTTGGACTTTCTCCAGAGGTCATCTGGGGCTTCCTCAGGAGGCCACCTGAGACCTATTCAAAAGTATTCATTGGGGATTCCTTAAGCGGCAATTTTGGACGACCTCCTGAGGTCATGTGGAGCTTCTTTGGGAGGTCATCTCGGGTTACCTTGATGAAAAATCTGACTGTCTTCAGATATCATCTGGGACTTCCCAGAGAAGCTATATGGGACCTTCTCTGGAGGTCATCTGTTGCGCTCTCAAGAGGGTTATCTGGTACCTCCTCTGGAGTTCATATGTGGCCTCCTTGAGTGGTCATCTGGGAGCTACGCAAGAAGTAATCTCATCCTCATTGAAAAGACATCTAGAAACTCCTTTGGAGGTCATCTGACATTTCCTTGGAAAGCCATTTGGAACCTCCATGAGAGGTCATCTAGGGCCTCCTAGAGAGGATATATGAGACATCCTCCAGAGGTCATCTGCAGCATCCTCAAGAGGCAATCTGGGATGTTCTCTCTGTCAACTGGGATCTCTGTAGAGGTCAAAATTGAGTGGTGTGGGACATGTGGGTTAAGTGTCTGTGGTTCTTGGTCTGTGTGTGTATGCTGATAGTTCCATCTGTGTCCTGTATGTACCTCTGTTTACTCCTTTTCTCAGGATGGGAGAATAGGCCTAAAGTTGTCATATCCAAAAACTATTCCCCCCAGGGTTACAGAATCCTTCAGAGGAAGATGCACTGATGTGCTCTCTCTCCTATTCTTTGCCATCAGTACCTCTAATCTAAAGTCCTCCAATACCAAAAGTGGGTACTTGTACCAGGCTGAGGTGGTACACTGTGGTATTTTACCATTATTACCTTTGAGACAGGAACATGGAGGAGATGGTGGGCAGGCCGCCTTTCTAATATATTTTCCCTTTACAACTAGTAACCTGTATAACTGGAAACATCAAAACCCATCCTTTTCAGAAAAAATAAAACCAGGGGCTTATTACCTCATTAGAGACAGTAATTTTCACACACAAGCACATCTGGGATGAGTGCCTGCAAATTTTACAGGTGTGTTTCACCTGATAGAAAAGAGAGTGAATCCTGCTCAGTGACTCAAAGCTGGTCCTTGGACCACACAATAGCCCCACTATTGAACCTGACTATTTGGCGTTTTCTTTTTGGTAGTTAGTTGGAGATGCGAGCCTTAAAGTCTTTCCTGCCTTGGCCTTAAGCCTTAATCTTTCTAACTCAGCCTCCTTAATAGCTAGGATGACAAGAGTGATGCTCCAGCATCCAGCTCAAACCAAGGTTTCTTCATGTGCTGTGGAACCATCACTGGAACCTTTCATCATCTATAACTTTCCCACACACTGGACCCTGGCACACTGTAACTCGTTGTTGGATAAATAAATGAGCATCTGCCTTTGACAATACTACAGAAATGTCCCATCCCATACAGGTAAGCATCCTGGGCGGGGGGGGGGGGGGGGGACCTGATGTACCTCTCCCAGTTCTCCTTCTTCCCTCTTTCCACCCTCCTGGTGCCACCGCACTTAACTGTTTTGGTTCTAAGGATGTGAGCCACGATGTACTCGCTGGATTCTGGGGCCTCTGGGATGCCTATCTTCTCAAAGATCTCTAGCCAACGACTGACCAGCTCTGTGGCACTCAATTCCCTACTCAAGTGTGAACAAGGTTGCCATGAGGTGAAGTCCTGGCTCAAGGGGCCTCCTCTTCTCCCCCCGGGGCCAGCCAGGATGTTCTACCACATCCAGCCCTCAAGTTTCATGTTGCAGAGAAAGGATCCTCGAGATGTCCCGGGTTTTTTAATCTCCCAGAGTCCAGTGCAGGTACTGGGAATCATCTCTGTTCACAACTGGCAGGCTAGGGATGGCGAGGTCACAATCTCTGCTCCCCACGGCATCCTCAGCTGTGGTGGTCACCCTAGAGAGAGCCAGAGGAGAATCAACAGCTGCTGCATAAAGGCCGTCAAGACACGACATTCCTATCAGGAGACCATCTGGCTGGGGAACTCTGCCTGTGCTGCTTTGAATGTCCTTGTTTGGTGGCTGAAGTGGTCTATCTAATTTGACCCATAATCCCAGGTGTTAGTGGAAATTTCCAGCTTCAAGAAAAAGCCCTGGAAAAGGTGGCATTTCAGTTGTCCCAATCAAACGTAAAGGGTTCCAAAGTCAGTGGTCCCCTTTTCCTTCCAGACAGCCTACAGCAAGTTATAGAAACTGGCATTCAGAGAGCCTTAGCTAACTGCCACGGCCTGATACCGATCAAGCTCCAGGAGGGGAAACACACTTGCCTACCACTGCCCAGCTGGAAACGGCCTAACAGTGATACAGATTGGAGTCTGAAGGACTCCAGGAAAGACTGCCCACCGGTGCACTCCCCCAGGAGGGAACACGCCACCACTGGGGGCCTGAAGCACCTTGCCCAGATGCCCATGGACACCGTCAATGCCCTGGGTAAGGTTGCCCCCTCATGCTCGGTTGTGGTGAACCATCTAATATGTAACAACGTTCACCACTCCCCAGTCCCTCCTAGCTTCACAGCCCCTTCCCTACTCCCCCACATCTTAGTCCCTAATTATGTTTTGTAGACACATTCCCAATCCTTGAATTAGCTCCAACTATACACATGAGAGCAAATGGTCTGGCTGGAAGAGTGCGGCTGTGGTCACACTCGTCTCACAAGCCTTCCGGCTGAAGACAGAAGTACAGGTGTCCACTCTGGTCTGCGGTTCACATAAGCCTCTTAGGGGAGACCCATGCAAGCCCAGCAGCTACTGTGGGAAAGAGGAAATAGGGATAGAGGGATAGGTGGAAAGGAACATCTACTGAAATCTTCCCCCAAAAGAGCCATGAAACGATGATGGAGAAAACAAAAATTATGGCTAGACTCGTACTTGGCATTGATGAAAAAAGAACAACAAACACACACACACAAATAAAATGCTTTTGCTCTTTTTAGACATGATGACTTAAATATATTTTCATTTTTTCTCATCTCCCTGCTCTCCCAACACACACACATCCAGACTGTGACAGAAGACTAATCCATGCAGTACCTGCAATTTGCCAACTGATCACTCACCTGAGCACAGTCTACTTGTATAAGGGAAAGATGATCTCTCTCTCTCTCTCTCTCTCTCTCTCTCTCTCTCTCTCTCTCTCTCTCTCTCTCTCTCTCTCTCTCTCTCTCTCTCTCTCTCTCTCTTGCGTGCGCGCGCGCGCACACACACACACACACACACACACACAAACAGACTCAGAGCAGTGCCTCTCCTGAGATTTCTTGTTCCTCCTCTGGGACAAGGTGCAAGCTGGAGCACGGGGATTCCGTTGTCAGAACCGGGGCTTGACCCAAGGAAGCACCGCTCTAATGATGTTGAACCACCCTGCCTCTCCCTTTCTCCAGGGCCAGACCCTTTCCCTTGGGAACAACCAGCCTTGACTCCCCATTCACCAAAACCTCAGGTCAGGATGCTGGGTGTTGTCCTGAGATTGGTGGCTCCTCAGAGCCAGGACTAAAAACAAGCAGGGGGTCATAGTGCCCCAGAGGTGTGTCTGACCTGGGGTGGGGTCAGTGTTGGGGAAATGGATGGGATCCTAAAGGCTACATACAAGGATGGACTCCCTACTTCCAGCCTAGATGAGTCTGGGTGACTTGGTGGATTCTTGGGGAGGACTAGGAGACCAGATGGACCTGGAGCACCAGCAAATTCTGGCAGAGCTAGGAAATGTGATCACCCTGTGAGGACTGTTGACAGCTGGGATGGGGAGGAACACTCCGAGTGTATGTGTGTCGGAATGGGTGTGTTCCTCCCAGATATTCACCTTCTATCTGACCCCCAATGCCCTCACCTCCCTAGTGGGCTCTTCTGGGACCCTCCTCAAAGGAAAGGGTGACCGAGCACAAAAGACAAGGGCTCACACAGCAAGGAGGGCCTACCTTCTCCATCCAACACCCACCACCCCCAGCAAAAAGGAAAAGTCCCAGGAAGGCAGGAGAGGTGCTGCTCCCCACCTCTGACTAAAGCCACCAGGTTCCCACCAGGGAGAAGAAGGGTGCAGATGCACAGCTGTGTTGCTCCCACTGCTCCAGGCCAGGGGCTCTGTGGCGCCCCCTTCTCACTCTTTCCTGCATCTTCCCGTTTCCTGGGACACTGGCCACTAGGGATGGGTGTGGGATCCCCGGGTCGACACCCACCCCCACCCTGCACCTCTGGGGCACATTTGTGGCAGGGCCATGGCGGACTGTGGGGTGCGACGCCAGCGAGAGAAGGATGGGAGAGGGGAGGCAAGAGGCAAGGGTCCATGTCAGCGGGGGAAGAAGTGGGGCGGGAGGGTTCACAGGTTGTGGGCCCTTGGCAGCCACTCACCTGTGCTGCTGGGAGAAGCTGTACGCAATGGCTTTGTGTGCATGTGGGCCTGGAGTCCAAGGACTGAGGGCTGGGACCGGGTCGGGGCTGAAAACCGGCCAGGGGTGTGCCATCTCTGTTGGGCAACTGTGAGAGACAATGCGGGGCCAAGATGAAAGCGCTATGTTTGACACTCCATGCTGCTGGGAGGAGGCAAGTGTATCTGTGGAAACATAGAGGGGCTGCACGAGGCCTCTGCTCCTCCTCCTCTTCCAAGGCCGACCCTGCCACCATCACCTCCGTTCTCACTACACCAGGACCTCAGTCTCAGGGCTGCCATGGCCACCACGTCTCCTCATGGCTGCCCGTGGCAGTGTGCCTGCTGTGCCAGCTCCATATGCTCTGTGCTCCCCACCAGGACTTGTGCAATGTTTGGGGAGGCCGCCAGATGATGAAACTGCTTGCCCTTATGCGTGTGCTTGCTCTTTTCTATCCTCTCTCTCTCTCTGCCCCCACTCCTCTCCTGGGCCAACTTGTGCCACCTTGTGCCTGCCCCTCCCCCAGTGCTTCCCCCATGCCCCTGGGCACTGCTGCCATCTCAGTGAGCCCTAGCCCCTGCCCCCTCCTTCCCTTGGCCATGTCCACTCTTCTGCTAGGACCCTCCCCCCACCCTTGCCTACAAGCCCAGCCCTGATTGGGCCCTAAGGCTTCCAGGCCATGGCAATTGCAGCCTCACCACAGCTCAGCACTCCCCCCCCAACCCCAGTCTCTTCCCAGGGAATTGATTCTCCCCTAGCCCCGCTGGTGGAGGAGACTCTCCTCCATCTCCCTCCACTCCACACAGCAACCAGGTACACAGTGACCTTCGTGTGTGTGTGTGTGTGTGTGTGTGTGTGTGTGTGTGTGTGTGTGTATGTGTGTGTGTGTGTGTGTGTGTGTGACTGTTGGGGATAACAACCTCTCAAGGACTCAGAACATAGCACCCTTTGAGATGACTCAGCACACAGCACAGTTCAAAAAACAGCATAAAGCACCCTGTGTAAAGGATTCAGCACATACAGGTGGACCTGTTGCAACAATGAGAAGTACAAGTTGTCACGTCCAAAATGAGCTTTACAACGTCGGTGCGGGGGGGGGGGGGGGAAGGGAAGGATTGGGATTGGGGTGGGGAGGGAGGAGGCTGGGAAGGGATGTGAAGGGTAAACAAAGGAGGAGGCTGCAATGCTTGGCAAGAAATGTTTACATTATCCTGTCCATGTAATTGTAACCACTCTGTACAGTATGTTCACAAATAAAATAAAATTAAATTAAAAAAAAAAGGATTCAGCACACAGCTGCCTTTGAAGGACTCAGCATATAGTATCTTGTGTAGAGTACTCAGCACACAGCACAGCACACTTTGAAGGAGGGAGTCCATAGCCCACAGGACTCAGCACATGGCATGCTTTGAAAAACTCAGCGTGTAGCACTCTTTCCCAGGGACTCAGTACATAGCACCCTGTGTTAAGAGCACCCACAGCCCCCTTTGAAGGGCTGATTATGTAGCACCCTGTGTAAAACAGTTCACAGCACCCTTCAAATGACTCAGCACATAGCACAATTTTGAAGTACTCAGCACATACCACCCTGTAGAAGGACTTGGCACATACCACACTGACAAAGGATTCACCACACAGCACCATTTGAAGGACAGTACAGAGCACCCTGTGTAAAGGACTTCGCACACAGTACTTGAAAAATTCACCTCATCCCTCTCTTCTCAAGGGCTCAGCACATAGCAGCAGCCTTTGGGATGAATTAGCACACCACACCTTTTGAAGGACTCAGCATATAGTTCGTTATGTAATGGACTCAGCACATAGAACCATTTGGGATGACTCAGCAAACAGAACCTTTTTGAGGACTCAGCACAAAACCCCAAAGTGGAAAACCCCAGCAAACAGCACCCTGTGAACGACTCAGCACATAGCTGTATGTCACAAGTTCAGCTGTCATTAGAATTAGGGTGTTTTCTTCAGTATCACCATTCTTCAGAAACACTTCAAAAATCCTACTAGTTTACGTTAGCCAACCTGTGTTTTATGGGGGAGAGTCAACTGGGGGTCTTGAACTGGGGTCCCTTTCCCTGAGCTCTTTGGTTCAATGCTAGAGCTCTTGGAGCTCTAGAACTTGGAGCCATAGCTTCAATTTTATCTTTTGGGGTTGTTCTTTGACAGGTCTTATGGTGATCAGGAAGGGAAGGCCAAGTTGGGGTGTCTGTGGGCAAAGGCTCTTAGCTCGGCCTGGAACTGACCTCTCCTTTCCTTGTGACCCTGGGTGCTGGGCCTCCTGGAGCTCTCATTGCCTAGGGTGAACAGACCTGCTCGGGCATCAGCACTCAGGGTGAATAAAAGTCAGCTTGGCCCTGGTCACTTCCCAAAATTGAAGTCTAGAAAATAATGGCATGGGGCTGCATATCCCGCATGTGGCCACCAGGGGGCAGGGGTTGCCCACCAGAGTTGTGTTTTCTCTTCCTTCCCTGGAGCCCCCACCAAAGTCCTTGAGACTCTTACTTACAATTAACCATCAAAAGGCAAGTGGGTCTGTGGCTCAGGTCGCAGAACATTAGGCTTGAGCAAGAAAACTCAGGGACACAATAACCTCCCCAAAAATAAAATATTTAGGAATTAACCTAAACAAAGATGTAAAAGAACTATTTAATGAAAACTATAAAAAGTTAAAGAAAGAAATTGCAGAAGACACTAGGAAATGGAAAGACCTCCCATGCTCTTGGATAGGCAGACTTAATATAGTAAAGATGGTAATACTTCCAAAACTAATTCAATGCAATTCCTATTAAAATCCCAATGACCTACATCACTGAAATACAGAAAACAGTCCAATAATTCATATGGAACAACAAAAGACCTAGAATAGCCAAAACAATTCTGGGGGATAAAGACAATATGGGAGGGCTATCCATGCCGAACTTCAAACTCTACTACAGAGCTATAATAACAAAGACAGCATGGTACTGGCACAAAAACATACCTGAAGACCAATGGAACAGAATAGAAGATCCAGAAATAAATCCACAGGCCTACAGCCAGCTGATATTCAACAAAGGAGCCAAAGACATACAATGGAAGAAACACAGCCTCTTCAACCACTGGTGCTGGGGAAACTGGGCGGCCACATGCAGAAAACTAAAAGTGGACCCAAGCCTATCACCATGCACCAACATCAATTCAAAATTGATTAAAGACCTTAACATTAAACCTGAATCTCTGAAACTACTGCAAGACAGAGTAGGAGAAACACTTGAACTAATAGGCACAGGAAGGAACTTCCTGTACAGAGTCCCAGGGTCACAACAAGTTGGAGAGAGACTCGACCAATGGGACTACCTTAAAATAAAAAGCTTCTGCACAGCTAAATCTATCGCACCCAAGCTAGAAAGACAACCAACTAATTGGGAAAAAATATTTACCAGCAATATATCAGACAAGGGGTTAACATCCTGTATATACAAGGAACTCAAGAAACTAA
This sequence comes from Dipodomys merriami, assembly GCF_024711535.1. Classification (NCBI taxonomy): domain Eukaryota; kingdom Metazoa; phylum Chordata; class Mammalia; order Rodentia; family Heteromyidae; genus Dipodomys; species Dipodomys merriami. The sequence goes on along the minus strand of NW_027206435.1, from coordinate 309,890 downwards.
TCCCTCCCAAACCTAACAAACCAATTACTAAATGGGCAAGGGAACTAAAGAGGGACTTCTCAAATGAAGAAATAAAAATGGCAAAGAAACACATGAGGAAATGTTCATCATCCCTGGTGGTGAAGGAAATGCAAATAAAGACAACCCTGAGATAACACCTTACCCCAGTCAGAATGTCCCACATCCACAAATCAGCCAACGACAAATGCTGGAGGGGATGTAGGGAAAGAGGAACCCTAATACACTGCTGGTGGGAATGTACACTTATACAACCACTTTGGAAAGCAGTCTGGAGGGTCCTTAGAAAGCTAAAGATTGACCTCCCTTACAATCCAGTCATACCACTTCTAGGAATCTACCCTGAACAACAGGAACCAATATACAAGGACATGTGCACCTCCATGTTTAGTGCAGCACTGTTCACAATGGCTAGGATATGGAAACAACCCAGTTGCCCCAACACAGATGAATGGATCCAAAAATTGTGGTATCTATACACAATGGAGTATTATGCAGCCATTAGAAATGACAAAATAATGGCATTTGCAGGGAAATGGATGGAGCTAGAAGGAATCATGTTGAGCGAGGTAAGCCAAGAGCGAAGAGACAAACGGTACATGGTCTCCCTGATAAGTGGATGCTAAATCCAAAATGTTAGGTGATAGGACAAAACCAACAGGACTTAGGAAACAAAGAACTCACACTCATCTGGTCGAACCACTACTAAATATCCTCATGCTGCTGATCACATGTATGGTGTATAACATAATAACACTGTTATATGTTATAGACTGTGATAGACAATTTGCTCCAGGAAAGTTAGAATGACCTTGTGACTTTAAATGAGCATCACTATTCCACAATACTGTGAAATTCCAGAAAATATGAAATCACTTACTCACAATAAAAAAAAAGAACCTTGGGGAAGGTAGGGAGGGAAGGGATGGTAGGGGGAAAACAATGGAGGGGGTAACAATGTTCAAGAGGAAATGTACTCATTACCTCACTCATGTAACTGTAACCCTCTGTATAGCATCTTTACAATAAAAATAAATAAATAAAAGTAAAATGACATACATTGAAAAAAAATAGAAAACTCAGGGATAGAGCCTAGGCCCTGAGTTCACACACACACACACACACACACACACACACACACACACACACACACACACACACACACACACACACACACACACACACCACATGCATACAAAATCAGAGATTTCTACACGGCATTCTTTGGGTATTCTCTACCTTTTCCCCACTAAGCCTGATGGCTGTTGAAGTAGGTGTTCGATGCATACACCACCACGTGGCATCTTTAATTTTGGGCAACAGAAAGGCTAGAAGGTCAGCCTTTCCCCATCCCAGCTCCTTGATTTGGTCGTCGTCTATCCAGGCCCTTTGGGGCTCCTTTTACAGTCTTTCCAAGATGTCTTCAAAAGGCCTCACACGCTGGGCACTGGTGGCTCATACCTGAGATCCTAGATACTCAGGAAGCTAAGATCTGGAGGATCATGGTGCCAAGCCATCTGGGGCATGAAACTGTGTGAGTCTCTAATCCTCAATGAATCATCATAAAACAAGAAGTGTCCCTGTGGATCAAGTGATAGAGTGCCAGCCTTGAGAAAAAGAGCTCAGGGACAGTGCTCATGGACAATGACAATGAGAGGCATTACACTTTGACTTTGAGATTGGTATGGGCCAAATATAATTGGAATTTTCAAGTGTTCCAAGACAAAGGAGTACATCCTTTTGTCCTGTACTCCTCCATCTTTTTTTTCTTCATGTTATTTTATTATTTTTGTGAACATATTGTACATAGGGGTTAAAATTACATGGGCAGGAAAATGGGTATATATCTTATCAAGCATTGCAGCCTCCTCCTTCACATCCCTTCCCAGCCTCCCTCCCCCACCGAATCCTCCCCCCCAACCAATGTTGTAAAGCTCGTTTTCGAAATAACTTGTACTTCTCATTGTTGCAACAGGTCCATCTGTATCCTTAAACGACTTGTTTTTCCCCATCTCCTACACAGTTTATAACGACATCAAATATAGTGGAAGCAGGGGTTATACTGTGGGGGAGGGACATACAAAGCAACAAAGAAATAATCTTATAATTGCGTTAGAAACACATGCATGAAATAAAAAAAAACATTAAAATACATATCTAAGGGTTCATTTTCCTAACATCACATTATCTGACCTTTTCCGCTTGACTCATACATATACTAGGTATTGAAAATAAGGGAAACCATGGGACCTATGTTTCTTTGGGCTTGGCTTACATCAGTTAATATAATTTTTCCAAGTCTTTCCATATCCTAACAAATGGGGCAATGTCATTCTTTCTGATGGAGGCATAGAATTGGATTGTGTTTATAAACCACATTTTCTTGATCCATTCATCTATCTGAGGGGCATCTGGGTCGGTTCCATATCTTAGCTATGGTAAATAATGCTGGGATAAACATACTTGTGCTGGTAGCTTTAGTGTGGTCTTGTTTGTAAACATTTGGGTAAATGCCCAAAAGTGGGATTGCTGGATCATAGAGGAGTTCTATATGAAGTCTTTTGAGGAACCTCCATACTGCTTTCCAAAGTGGTTGAACAAGTTTACACTCCCACCAACAATGAAGTAAGGTTCCTTTCTGTCCACAGCACCTCCAGCATCTGTTGTTGTTAGAGTTCTTGATTATAGCCATTCTAACTGGGGTAAGGAGGTATCTCAATGTTGTTTTGATTTGCATTTCTTTTATGGCTAGGGAGGTTGAGGATTTCTTCATGTGTCTACTGTCCATACTTCTTTCTTCTTCAGAGAAGTTTCTCTTCACGTCTTTAGCCCACTTATTTATTGGGCAGTTGTTTCATTGAGGATTTGTTGTTGGGGGATTTAATTTTTTGAGTTCCAAGTATATTTTAGATATGAGACCCTTGTCCGTTGTATGCCTAGTGAAGATCTTCTCCCAATCCGTGGGCTTTCTATTGATCTTGCTAGCTATGTCCTTTGCCATGCAGAAGCTCTGCAACTTTATGCAATCCCATTTGTCCAAACTTTCTTTGATTTGTTGTGTTTCCAGGTCTCTATTAAGAAAATTTCGGCCTGAGCCAAGGAGACCTAGGGTTTCTCCTATTCCATCCTGTAGTGTTTTCAGAGTGTATGCTTTGACTCCGAGGTATTTGATCCATTTGGAGTTGATTCTGATGCAGGGTGATATATATGGATCTAGCTTTAGTTTTCTACAAGTAGTTAACCAATTTTGCCAGCACCATTTACTGAAGAGGCTGTCTTTCTTCCATTCTATTTTTTTAGCTCCATTATCGAAAATTAGATGGCTATATGTCTGTAGGTTCATTTCTTGGTTTTAAATTCTATTCCATTGGTCCTGAGGTCTGTTCTTATGCCAATACCAAGCTGTTTTGATTACTATGGCTTTATAGTAGACTGTGAATTTTGGTATTGATATTCCTCCAGCAGTGTTCTTTCCATTGAGGAGCATTTTTACTATTCGGATTCTTTATTGTTCCACATGAATTTTTGGATTGCCTCTTCTATGTCCTTGAAGAGTGACGTTGGAATTTTGATAGGTATCACGTTGAATTTGTAGATAGCCTTGGGAAGTATTGCCATTTTCTCAATGTTAATCTTTCCAATCCAGAAGCATGGGAGGTTTTGCCATTTTCTAAGTTCAGTTTTGATTTCCTTTTTCAAGATTTTAAAGTTTTCATCATAGAAGTCCTTCACTTCTTCGGTTAAGTTAATTCCTAGGTATTTTATTTTTTGTGGGGCTATTACAAATGGAGTTGCTTTCCTAATTTCAGACACACTTTTCTATTTGTTGGCATACAGAAAAGCCATTGATTTTGGGGGGTTAATTTTATACCGTGCTACTTTGCCGAAGTTTAGAATCAGCTTGAGTAATTTGGGAGTGGAGTCTATGGCATTCTTTAAATACAAGATCATGTCATCTGCAAAGAGGGAGGGTTTTATTTCTTCTTTCCCTATTTGAATCCCCTTCATGTTTGCATCTTGTCTTATTGCTGTAGCTAGGCATTCTAATACTAGATTGAAGAGAAGTGGAGAGTGTGGACATCCTTGTCTTGTTCCTGAGTTAAGAGGAAATGGCTTTAGTTTTTTACCATTAAATATAATGCTGGCTGTAGGTTTGTCATATACAGCCTTTATTGTATTGAGGAATGTTCCATGGATTCCTAATTTTTCCAAAACCTTCATCATAAAGGTGTGTTGGATCTTGTCGAAAGCTTTTTCTGCATCTATTGAGATAATCATGTGGTTCTTATTGTTGCTCCTGTTGATGTGATGAATAATATTAATTGGTTTGCGTATATTGAACCAGCTTTGCATCCCTGAAATGAATCTTGTTTGATCTCACACCCTGGCCTTTTCCATGCTTTGGGTCAGCATGGCTCTGGCTTGATGGGAGGGCTCCAAGGAGGAAGATCCCAGAGCAATCACCCTGCCTCCTTCCACCCTTCTCACCATGCTGCTTCTGCTCTTTGCCATAGACCTTCTTCCTGGATTCCATCCATAAGATCATCACTGCCAACATTTTGATGAGTGGTGGGTCCAGCCTAACTCGGGGAAGTCAGATGTGAAAGTCAGTCTGGGATTAGGAGCTTCTACCCTGTGTCTGGGCTGAAGTCAGGGGTAGCCTTTACTTCATCCTGAGTCTTGAAGTGGTAGAGAGATAGTGTAGACTCCACATTGAATCAGGTAAGATCGGAATCTAGAAACCACTAGTATGAAGTAGGCTGTGAGGCTCACAGGGCCACTGCTCGTGGTACTCCTCTCTCGGGACTCACCTCTCCCTCTCTCATCCCTAAATGTTAGAATAGAAAGTTCAATTAAGTGGATCAATGAGGGGGCAGAGGAGTATTTCCGTGTGAACCAGACTTGTGCTTCATATTTATCCTAGTCCCTACTTCCTATTTATCTGAGGAATGGCCATGTGGGTTTGGGGGGGGGGGAGAGGAATCATCCTAGTTGAGAATGTGGCTTAGTGGTAGATGGTTGCCTAGAATGACTGATACCCTGGGTTCAATTCCATACAGAAAAAGCTTGAAGGGGAGGTGGGGCTCAACTAGTAGAGTGCCAGCCTTGACCAAAAGAGCTCAGGGACAGTGACCAGGCTTTTTTGGAGTCTTTTCTTACCTTTCAAAACAATTTATTGTTTGTGATAAGCATAACATGGGTCTCTTCCCTGGACACCAATGTGCCATTAGATGTCCTTTGAATTTGGGTCGCAACCTAGCAGCCTTTGCCCTACCTGACCGACAGTTTATCCATCCCATCTCGTGGCAGATGAAGGCCTGAGAGAAGGCCATCTGGCCATCTACTTCTGTTGGCTGCCTAGGCTTTTGAAAGTCAATATGTCATATTGAGAGTCATCATCCAGATCAGTCTACGGAAGAAAGGAAGAGAGCACTCCTTGCCCAAGCCCACCAGCTGCAGGCCACTCTGGGTGTGGGGCATCTGCTGCAGGACGTGCTCCATGGGGGAGTTATCTACGGGGTCGGGAACTCCGACCTCTTCTCTGGCAGTTTCCAAGGTGTCTTGAATTTGCAAATTTTCAAAACCTTTCTGCTCCTCCCTCCTTTCGCCCACCACAGAGCCTGAGGCATTTGAAGCATTGGTGATGGCAGGGGGCTGGAGCCTGCTGTTCGTGCTTTCCCCTGCAAGGAGCGGCAGCAGCTCCTGCAGCTCTCTGTTCTCCATCTTCTCCTGGGAGAGCCAGCACATGTACTCAGCTTTCTCCCAACACAGCTCATCCCGGACGAATGTCTGCTCTTTACACCCCATGAGGGACTCCTCGACAGTGCAGTTGTGTGCCAACAGCTCGGTGCATCGATGGTGGAGATTATCTGCTGGACTATGGAAGTCCACCTCATCATGCAGGTCATGGACATAGCAGATTTTTTTCTTGGATGCCCACGTGTCCCACTTCCTATCCCTACGCCTGCTGTGGTGGCAGCTCATGGAGCGGGGTTCCTGTGGCTCCAGCTCTTTCTGGCACTGTGCTGCCGGGTGGGCTGGTCACCTGCAGCAGGGCCACCGCTCCTGTAGCAGGGGTTTCCCCTTGTGGATCTCAGCCTCCGAGAGTGCTCGCAGAGCCAAATCCCTCTCAGTCTGGGGGATGTTTCCAGCCTCTGCTTGGTCACGTCTCGGGGAGTTACCTCCTCACCTTTTGCTTCTCCAGGGCTCATGGCTTTCCCTTCCCTAGGGAAAGCCAGGAGCTCAGCTGGGCCTGCAGGCACTCCTCCTGTGCTCTGGTGGCTCCCAAGCACTTGAGCATTTCCTGCCACTTTGGGCGCACCACCTGGTCCCCCCAGTTGTTTTTGCCTTGCACTTGTTTCAGCTGATCCAGCAGCTTGGTTTGCTTCTGCAGGTGCTGCTACAGGGCCTCCTTCTCAGAGTTCAGCCGCTTATTGGAGGCAATGTGCTGCTGACAGGTGGCTCTGAGCTCCTGCAGCTGGGCCAGGGACTGCTCCTGCTGCTCCTGCAGCTCCCAAGCCACATGGCTCTCTCTCTTGGACACCTCTTTCCATTCTTCTATCTTCTCCTCTAAGTGATCTAGCTGTTCCCACAGACGTTTCTTCACCTGCTGCTCTGAGTTCAGGATGCTTGTGAGCTCCTCCATCTCTTCAATCACCCTGTAGAGAGCATCCCACAGCAGGGCCAGCTATTCCTCTGGCTATGGGTCACACACACATGTGCATCATGGGGGTCTCAGGGATCTCTTGCCGACCGTGGGCCTTATCCTCCAGTCTCCATAGTTGCTCCCACTGCTCCGCATTCTAGAGACAGAGCCTCTGGTTTTCCTTGACCTGGATATGACCTTGTTCCTCCAGGTTTTTCAACTCCATCTGCATGTGGTAGGCCTGGGCCTGCAACTGTCGCTCAGCCTGAGATGGCTCTATCAGCTTCCTTCTCAGTTCCCCCAGCTCATTCTCTAGGTCCAGCACCTGCCTCTCCCTTCTCTCCTTCTCCTCTGTCAGTTGGTTCACCTGGTCAGTCAGCCACTAAGCCTCCTCCTTCCATGAGGAACTCTCAATGCACAGGTTCTCTGTGAAGTTGTCTCTCTCCAGATTTTCTGAGGTCACCATAAAGCTTAGGTTGTCCAGTAGTCTCTTCAGTACCTCCCACTCCTCCAGCACTTGTTGGAACTTGCAGATTCTGTTCTTCCTGTTACTCTTCTGTGTCCAGAGTGCTTCCAGCTTCTCCTGCAACACTGTATTCACTTGCTCCAGATCATTGAAGCTTCTGTTCTTTTCCTCGAGCTGAAGTGTCACATCATTCAGCTGTTCGAAGAACATTTCGATCTCCTTCTGTGCAGCAGTGACGGCAGAAGTGGCCATCTCCAACTCCACCATGCGCCACTCTGCGGCCTGCAGGTGGCAGGTGAGAACTTCTTGCTCCATTTCTCTGTCATTGGCCAACCTGCTTCACTTAGGCCGTTGCAGATTGTAAATCACTTTCTGCAGAAACCAACCTCTGTATGGGTGGCTTGTGGATCTCTAGCTCTGTTTTTGGTTCTTCGTGCACCTCAGCTATATTGTCCCTCTCTTTCTCCAGTCGATCCTGCAGGTCTGTCTTTTCCTGCTTCAGTGGTTGGATCTTGGCACAGAGTGCCTGGTTTTCCTCTTTTGCTGCAGTCCAGGGTAGGCACCATGTGTCACTAGCGCCTCTGCAGATCCTTGGTGGTATCGCAACCCTTGATATTCTTGACCCTGTTGGCTGTGACTGTGTCCAAAGGCAGGGGAGGCCCCCAGTCAGCATCACCTTTGGCTGTTTGTCTTGGGGATCCCTCCCTTTTTCATGTTCGGTGTTTTTTTGAATGTTGCAAGTCTAATGGGAGGATTCTTTTGCCAGTGTTCTGGCAGTAGTTTCTTGCCCACAGCTCTTTAATGGAGTCTTGTTGTTTCAGACATCTGAGCACTGGAATGGGAAAGGTGGGCTGGCCACATTCCCAGGCTCTGGGAAATCCTCTATTCTCCCACTCGCTGACAAGGACGTCAATTTCCTACTGTACTCCAAAGTTGCCTCATGTTTCTAGCTCACCACTCAGCCACCTCTACCTTCCTCAACTGCTGGTGGTGGTGTCAACCAACAGAGGGGATCTTGATGCTTGGCAACATTGAATGTGGGGTGGCCACCATTATTGTATCCCATTGGTCAGAAAGAACTATGAAAGAATGAAGTGTGGCTGGAATCCTGTGACGTAGGCAGCACGGTCAGAGTCAAGATGACAGAGGCTCCCCCAGCCCCTTTCCCAGGGAACTCTTTCCAATTCTGTTGGGGACAAGAGGATGACCTGCTTTAGCTGGATGGCTGCACAGGTTGTTGTATATGTCTGTTTGTTGCCAGTCCCGGACCTTGAACTCAGGATCTGGGCACAGTCTGTGAGCTGCTTTTGCTCAAGGCTAGCCCTCTACCACAAGAGCTACACTGCTCTACTTCTGTCTTTGTTGGCACTGAAGTTGGACAGGGGTCTCAAGGACTTTCCTGCCTACGGTGAATTTGACCATGATCCTCCCTTCACAGACTTGTAAGTGTCAAGGAGGACTGCTGAGAGCCACTGGTGCCTGCCTAATCATTAATCTTGCTGTTCTTGGACAGACAAGTGAGTTCCCTATCCACAGGTTAAAATGGTGGGAGCTGGAGCCCACAGTTCAAATCCTGGTCCTGCCAGCTCCAAATGGCAGGAGATCCTTAGAAACTCATTACTATCTATATGAATACCAATGGAATGTGATGTATGTTATGACTGAATGGACAGTTCTTGAATGATTCTAGGATAAAATTATACACAATTATAGTAAAGGATGTTGATCGATTTTAATCCATACTTTATGTAGCATTTAAACAATCACATTCATTAAATATAGGCAGAATGAAATACCTAAGAATTGGGCATAACATAGTATAAAATTGCTATTTTTTCTTCCAGGACTGGGATTGCAACTCTTGGTCTGGGTAACTCTGGTGCACAGTGTGGAAAGGGGAAGCTGGCCTCCTTGAAGTGAAGAAATTCATGTGTGCTCCTTAGGTCTGAAATCGATCCCCAGCACTAGAAAACAACCTATTCATGTACATTTTAAATATATGATTTATATTTATATACATATGTTGATTCCATATTGTGTTCAGTGTAGTTATTCATTTTATTTTTTGTTTCATTCATGTAATGACTTTACTTTATTGACTATTATGGCACATAGAACATTGATAACATGATTAAATAGGATATAGGTCTGCATCTGTATTCCACTTATTCCTGACACCCAGGACTTTCACAGAAAAAGAAACATGTGTCACCATCAGCTTCTTGCTCCACGTTCATTGTTTGGGAGTGCTGGCATTTGAATTCACGGCCTACAGGGACAAAATCAAGAAAGGATGAGGGTCAGCATGCTATCCTGATAGGCAGTTCCCAGGACCTTAGATCGAACCCCAGGGGTTGAGAAAATAAGAACAGATTGACACACAGAGGGTAGTACCCTAATAAATGTATGTGTTTATAGAGTGCCAGAGATGTCTATCCAGTATTCAGTTATATAGACTACATTTCTACAATTCTTGGGTATTTATTATGCTCCATGTAATTAATGTTATTATTTTCATCCTTAATAAACTATTAAGTAAATCAGTGTCCTGAAATTATTGCATCCTTCTGAAAAATAGTATTATTTTAATGCTTTATATGATATTAAATAAAATCACTCAGCTGACTGAAATCATGAAGTCTAATTTTATATGAGTATCACTCATGAGCATCTCATTCAACTATGACATTGATAACATTCCATCCTTATTCCTGTGGATGAGAACAAGTCTCTTAGGATCTCCCACCATCTGGAAGTGGCATAACTGGGATTCAAACTGTAGGCCTATGTTGCCAGGCAAAACTATGGCTTCCCCAACAGCCTGCAATTAAAAAAATTATTTAGCTCCCTGGTTTGCAATTCATGCCATTTTTTCTGCCAGGCCTGGGATGTGAACTCAAGGTCTGGGTAAATATGCAGCACTGTGAGGGAAGAGAATCTGACCATGCTTGAAGACAAGAAACTCAGGTCTGTTCCCTAGGCCTGAATTCAAGCCTCAGGCCTGGAAAACATACTCCTTATATCCATTTTAAAGATAGGATTTATACTTCCATACAGATATTCAGTCTATATTGTGTTTGGTGTGGTTATTCATTTTATTTCTTGTATTATTCATTTATTTTCCTATTATTTTATTTACTCTGATGACACCTCTACATTTACAACATTGTTTACATCATATCACATAGCATCCAGATTTGTAGATATGTTCTCCATCATGCCTGACAGCAAGAACTCTCCCATAAAAGGAAAATGTGTGTCACACTCGGCTTCTTACTCCAAGATTAAATTTTTGGCTGGGATCTGAACTCAGGGCCTACCAGGCCCAATTCACGAATGGATGATTGGGAGCATTGCAGCCTCTAGTCAATGAAGCTGTCAGATGGTTCCCAGATACTGATATCCAGCCCCAGGTTTGGCCAAAACAGTGACACATGGATAGGCAGACGGTGCTATACAAATAAATATATATTGGTAAAGAGTGCCAGAGCCGTCTAGCTATGATTGAATGACACCTAGTATATTTCTACCAACTCTTAGTCATTTATTATACTGCCATAAAAGGAATATTATTCTTTTCATGCTTAATAAACTATTAATTAGGATCAATCAGGTTCCTAGGATTATTGCATCCAATTTTAGACGAGACTGAGGCATAAACTACTCTTTCAATTGGTATTCCTATTGTTCCTGAGTCAAATCACTGACTCAATTTTTCCATTGGGATGGAATCATATTGAGTTCCTATTTCCATTAATTTTATGGCCTCAATCCTCTTTTGTATGAATGACATTAATGCATTAATTACACAAGTGCTAATTTATAGCATCAGGAAGGTAAGAATCAAGGTGGGCAGCAATAGTTGAAATCAGGGTCATCATCCATGGAGACCTACATTTAATGTCAGAAGGAAGAGAACTACACCATCCAGGGCAGTTATTAGGGTTGTTGCCCATGGGGACCATGAGAAGGGGCTGATAACATGGCACAGTCCCTCAGACTGTTCTAACCAAGGCCAATCTTTCCCTAATACAGAGGCTACCTTGCTTCATGAGAAGTCCAGTTCCAGGCGATTTCAGAGAACTACCTCTGCCAGTGAGTCTACTTGGCGGCTCTAACTGAACCAGTATTTAGATTGCAGTAGGCATATAGGTAAGACAAAGAATATTCCACATCAGTACACCAATCCGGACTTTATGTATAGCACAGCTAACAATTTTATACCAGCTCGATCGTAAGCTCCAATTTCAAAACATACTCATACCATTTGCCAAATACTTATACTTTCTGAGGTTTGTCTTCTTTCCTTTCACATTTAAAGACAGTCCTTACTTTTCAAATCCTTTCTTATCCAGAGGATACCAATTTTTTCCCAATTCCTTTCCCAAGGCTTTCTTTACCACCCTCCTCTTATTTTCAGTTTCTTGACCATCTTTGTGGTTAGAGTTTAAAACTGCCCAATTTTCTTTGGCTTGTGGAACCTTTATCTTAGAACAGCCTTAAGGCACCACTGTGATGCAGAAGCTTGCTAGATTTTAAGGCTAAGAGTAATACCTCCATTGATAACACACTCAGGTTATTACCATACCAGAGCCAAACTAGGCTGTAACCATAGAGTGGATTTCCAGTCACTCTGCACTGAAGTGCCTAAGGTAAGCAAGCCAGTGATATCCTTGTCCCCATATCCACTGTGGGATTAGAGAGGGTTTCTGGATATCACCCAAAAGAATGTCCCACAAGATCTTAGATTTAGCAGCTGTTAACCCCGAAGCCGACAGAGGTGATGGAATCAGGCAGGAATTCCTCCAGGTGACTGTCAGGCCGTCGTTGAACTTTACCCATTCGGGTATACAGCAGCAGCAGCAGCAGCAGCAGCAGCAGCAGGGTCTCACAGTGGCTCCAAGGGACTGTTACCTCATGCTGGGCTGCAAATTCCTACACAGACTGGTTAAGGATGCAAGTAATAAATAGGCTTGGCAGGCTGTGGCCACGTTGGTTTTTAAGAACATTTAGACAATAGCCCAGGACAATTTACCAAAATCACAACTTATTACTAACCAGATATTTTTGTAAATAGACACAGAAGACTAAGTCTTGTAACCATCTCTAACAGATGCAGTCTCCACACTTGCACACCTACAATTGTTAACACTATGCTTTATGCCTTTTTCTAAAAAAAAATATTTTTCCTCATTTTTCCAAAACTGACTCTAGACTCTTGATCGTAAAAAGGGGGTAGAAGGGTGAAGCTCCATCTTCTGTAACTTCTTCAAGGTGACTTCAGGGGCGTTGATCCTACCTAGCCAGGAACCTATAACCTTAGACTATTTTACAAAGAGGCTATCAGGGTTAGATGTCATTAAGAACAATATTTGACTTCTGACAACTGCACAGACCTTTTCTCCAGCAACACCAGCATAGCTTGTTTAGCACTCCTGTTTGAGAAAGCATATTTCTGGATGACTTAGGAATGTGATCTCTAGTGACCCAAACAATGCCTAAGTTACCTTTGCCGGCCTTTAGACAGATATCAATAGAAACACACTCTCATGTTTACAAAATTTTTCTGAGCAGATGAATTTCCTGTAACTGGTGTCAGCTCAAAAGTTACTGCCAATTAGAGCTTTTGGCACATAAAGGGGTTGAGATTTAAACTATCCCCCACATTTTATAACATTAGCTTTTTACTAGTACCACAGAGGATTGGCAAGTTCCTGTCCCTTACAAGGTAGATAGTCATGGACATTAGGCATGCTTACAAACTCTTGCCATGATCTCCCGGCTCTGACCAGTTTTGAAGGGCCATGCACAAATGACTCTAGGATCTGACATTTCTGCCATCCAAGCAGTGGTTACTGCCTCTGGATGCTCCTCCATTGCTTTGTCCCAGGAGTGTCTTCTCCACACTGGGATAAATGCCTCATTGGCATTTCCCTTAGCTGGTCGCAGGACTTGAAGTCGGGGCCTGACTGCTGTCCTTCAGCTCTCCAGCTCAAAGCTAGCACTCTGCCACTTTGAGTCCTAAAGCAACTTTGCTTGCTTTTTCAGCACCCTGCTGGTTGAGTAGAGGTGACAATCTCACAAGGACCTTTTTCTGCCCGGGCTGGCTTTGAACCAGTTTGCAGATCAATGAATCTCATAAAAGGTCACTTTGCTCCAATTAAAAGAAACAAGGTGGTCAACATAGAAGTAGCTTTTAAGCATGCTCTTACCTGGAACTTAAGAGCCAAAGTTACATCTGACAAACTTGTAAGAATCCTCTGTGCTTTGCTCTGGGCTTGCTGGAAACATTAAAAAACCTATAAGAGCAAACTAGAATAGCAATTCTTTTTGGTAATCCTAATTTTTTCTCTGTGCACTTTGAGACAAATTTTAAAAACAATTTTACTGTTAAACTTTATATCAAAAAATCTATTCCTAATTTTTAAGGTGCTTATTAATCTCCTTTACTATTTTATACTTTAGTTTTCATTTTCATTTTGAAAAGATCCCTTGAAATCTTGAGGCCAAGTGTCACTCATTGCCTCTTGGCTGCTTGTTTTAAAACAGATACACATTAAAAATCTTGAACTCAAATGACAATTTTTTTTCCTTAATGCAAAAATTACAATCACCATAACTGTACCAAAAAGCTAGACTTAACACCTTTATGACTTTTAAGAACATATCCTAATTGTGGAACATAATTGAAAGTAAGCCACATTATACAAATAACTTTTTACCCTCTTTTTAAGGCCTTCCTAATTTTAATGTTAACACATCCAAGGGGAAGCTTTAGCAATACTAATCAGATCATCACATCACTCATTTTAACCATCATGTTTTCAGTTTCTATCTGCAGGGAAAAGAGAGAACAAAGATGAGCCACTCAGCACCTTCTATGAAATGGGCACACACCCAATCCGACTCTTTAGGGTTAGATGAACTGCGTTTGTGCCAGCTTGCCCTCTTTTACCATGCATGGACTCCTCCCAGGGCCTGTCCCACCATGCATGACCAGCTGAACTGCACTTCTGCCTATTCACCCCTTACTTCTAAAGACAGGTCATCTGTTGGTTCATGAATGAAATACACAGTTTTAGGCAGACAGAACAGGGATGGTCTTTGACAGGGTTAAACTAACCTTTACATTTAAATTTCTAATATTTATCCCCAAATTTTAGCCAAGGGAACTAAATCCCAAATAGACAATGCATTTTTGTTAAGCCAGATAACTTGATTACAGTATAAACAGTCTTATGCATTTTAAAATATTAGTTTTTAAAATACCAGATTTTCTATTTTTCAAGTTCAAGAATCCTTAAAAGTCATTAAAACACTATGAAGATTCTTTAAAAAATTTGTTAATGTCCAAACCTCATAACCTTTTGAATTTAAATTTAAACTCACCCAATTGTTACAGCATGCTGACAATTCTTATCGTTGAACACATTCACAGACACACACAAAACACTCACACAGATCTTAAAGCACACAAAAATCAAAATCAGTTGTACGTTCACCGTCTAAAATTTTTAAACAAAAATTTGAGACAGTATTTCTTTTAAACTAGGTACCTTTGTTGGGATTCATTTTCCCAGATCTTGCTTGTTTAACAAGGCAATTCACTAATTAGTCTTTTGAAACCCTTCTGTGGGAGGACGGCTGGGGGAGGGGGTCACCTAATACTAAACTGGCCAGATTTGTTTATCCAATTTTAGACAAGAGCACTTTACAAATTGTTACTTTGTCAAGAGTAGCTGAAAAAGTCCAAATCAGGTACACAGCATTCTACACCCTCCCTGCCGGCAGCCTCCACAAGGAGAAAATGCAGCCTGAGGCTTGAAGGGAACCAAACTAGCCCAATAACCTTCCATGCCTCACAGGGAGGGTGGGCATAGCAGATCTGTGACCGAGCCCAGCTGGAACTTTTATTCCCCCAGAGATGTTCAAATAAATAAATATCAAAAACACAGATAAACACAAAAACCAAGGTACCAATTCTAAAACAGCTAGACAAGAACCAAAGGCTGAGTTGGGGACTAATGGGACCCAGTTTATCCCTACCGGAACTCTGTGTTGCTCCCACTCAGCAAGCTGAATCCAGATTCTGCTAAATGAGCCTGCCATGCTCACCCAAACTTCCCTACTTCTGGAAACAGAACAGAAAACACACCGAAGTAAACAAGACAGACAAGTGGCCACAAAGACAAAATCAGGTCTCAGTGAATGGGGTGACATCTCACCACCATTCACTTACCAGAGGACTCAACCCCCCCCACTGACCTCTGGAGAATTTTTCTTTTAGATTCCTGCAAACGATGACCCAAGAGCCTTCCAAGGCAGAGGAGAATTCCCAGTACACTTGGGGCAAAGGATAAAAGTCCGTAGCAGCCATCCCCTCAGACTGACATGTTCTCCCCCATGCTCAGACCCTCTGAGCCAAGGCCTGAGGCTGAGATCTAACTGGGGCCACTTGCAGGTGGTCAGTGGCAATTTCATAATTGAAAAACAAGCAAGTTACAAAAGCAGAATCAGCAGTTTTTGTTTTTAAACGAACTAGGACAAGGTCTAGGGGTGTCCTGGGAGTGGACTCACTTTGCCCCATATTTTTCCTGTAAATCCAATTACATACATGGCAAGCAAAAGTAAAAGAACAATGAGACACAGACAGACACAATTATACACAGAACGAGGAGGGATCCCCAAACCAAAAGTTACTTTTTTTCTCAACCTATTTTCTCGACAAGCATGCCCCCCGTCCAACTAGGAATGCTATGACTGGTGGAATTAAGGGGTCCAGGCATCCCTGGACCTCCTAGGCCATAGGGGACTCTGCTGCATCGAGCCTCACCCTACTTTTGGCCTCACTCTGGCACCTTCTCTACCTAGGTCAGCCACACTTATCTCGAGGCTTTCCTCAGAACTTCTGTCCAACAGCCGAGTGCTCGCACAATGTCCTCCCGACTGGTGATCCCAGTCCCCCTCAGGTTGGAGCAGCTAAGAGCTTTATCCCGGATGAGCCCCCATTAAATGTAGTAGGAAGAACCCTACTCAGGCAGGCAAGCTCACCTAGTCGTCCGGAGTGACAGAGCCCACCACAACAAAGTTGTTAATAAAGAAGCAACTTTATTGAGAAGGTTCCTACACTGACCAGCCAGGGCCGCAGCACAGGCTCGGGAGCTGATACTGCGACCCCGAGCAGCCCACATCCTTAGGTTTTTAAAGGCAATATTCACAAGGTCGAGCCTGGTCATGCGCAGGTGACCAATGGGATCATAACTGTAACACACACAAAGGATTGTATGGTCATACTAGACCACACACAAGTAAGCAATAGGTGGAGTCTCCAGTATGAGACAGATTACACCCATCTGTTTAATCGGTCAGTCCTTAACAGAACAATGAAGGTGGGCTAAGTTGTAAAGGAGAGGTGGACCTAGAGACATTCTTTCCATTCCAAGAACTGGGCTGGTTGAATCCAAGGTCGAGTTAACCTTGTTTAGAGGTGTTTTTTTTTTTTCTCCCTAAAATCCCTAAAACAAAGGCAAAGCCTGGACAGAAGCTGTACTAGCTCGAGTCTTCTCTCAGGGCCTACTTCAATAATAATTAAATGGAGGCATTTGTCACAGTCTTCTCACATTTAGAGTCTCTCCAAAGAATGCGCTTTGTCTTATTTATCTTTGCACACCTTTCTATACGGATGTCTTTAGATGTTTTATACAGAGAAGCCTTTTTAAAATTTTTATTTTTATTTTATTGGGAAAATAGTGTACAGAGGGGTTACAATTACATGGTCAACATAATTAGTACGTTTCTTATCAAGCATTGTAGCCTCCTCTTTGTTTCCCCTCCCCATCCCTTCCCAGCCTTCCCCCCTTACCTAATTCCCCCCCCCCAACCAAAGTTGTAAAGTTCGTTTTTGACATGACAACTTGTAATTCTCATTGTTGCAACAGGTGCACCTGCATCCTTACTTAAAAGTCTTGTTTTTTAACCTTCCCTCCACAAATTATATGACATCAAATACAGTGAAAGCAGAGGTTATACTGTCGGGGAGGGACATACAAAGTAACAAAGATATAACCTTATAAATGCACTAGAAACAAATGCATGAAAGAAAAAAATGAATACATATCTTAGAGATCATTTTCTTAGCATAACCTTATCTGACCATTTCTGCTTGACTCATGTATATACTAGATATTGCAAATAAGGGAAACCATGGGACCTATGTTTCTTTGGGCTTGGCTTACTTCACTTAATATGATTTTTTCAAAGTCTTTCCATTTCCTAACAAATGGGACAATGTCATTCTTTCTGATGGAGGCATAGAATTCCATTGTGTTTATAAACCATATTTTCTTGATCCATTCATCTACTGAGGGGCATCTGGGTTGGTTCCATATCTTACCTATAGTAAATAATGTTGCAATAAACATAGTTGGTCTGGTAGCTTTAGTGTTGTCTTGTTTGTAAACATTTGAGTAAATGCCCCAAAGTGAGATAGCAGGGTCATAGGGGAGCTCTATGTGGAGTCTTTTGAGGTACTTCCATACTACTTTCCAAAGTGGTTGAAGAAGTTTACACTCACACTAACAATGAAGTAAGGTTCCATTCTGTCCACATCCCCTCCAGCATCTGTTGTTATTAGAGTTCTAGATTTTTGCCATGCTAACTGTGGTGAGATGGTATCTTAATATTGTTTTGATTTGCATTTCTTTTATGGATAGGGAGGTTGAGGATTTATTCATGTGTCTATTGTCCATCCTTCTTTCTTCTTCAGAGAAGTTTCTCTTTAAGTGATTAGCCCACTTATTTATTGGGCAGTTGTTTCTTCGAGGATTTGTTGTTGCATAATATAATTTTTGGAGTTCCAAGTATATTTTAGATATGAGACCCTTGTCCGTTGTATGGCTAGTGAAGGTCTTCTCCCAATTGGTGGGCTTTTTATTGATCTTGTAAGCTATGTCCTTTGCCATGCAGAAGCTCTGCAACTTCATGAAAATCCATTTGTCCAACATATCTTTGATTTGTTGTTTCTGGGTCTCTATTCAGAAAATTTCGGCCTGAGCCAAGTAAACCTAGCGTTTCTCCTATTCCATCCTGTAATGTTTTCAGAGTGCCTGCTTTGACTCCGAGGTCTTTGATCCATTTGGAGTTGATTCTGGTTCAGGGTGATATATAAGGATCTAGCTTTAGTTTTCTACAAGTAGTTAAAAAAATGTTGCCAGCACCATTTACTAAAGAGGCTGTCTTTGTTCCATTCTATTTTTTTACCTCCCTTATCGAAGATTAGATAGCTATAAGTCTGAAGCTTCATTTTTGGGTTTTCAATTCTATCCCACTAGTCCTGAGGTCTGTTCTTGTGCCAGTACCAAGCTGTTTTGATTACTATGGCTTTATAGTAGAGTTTGAAATTTGGAATTGTTATTCCTCCAGCAAAGTACGTTCCATTGAGGAGCTTTGTTGCTTTTCGGATTCTTTTATTGTTCCATATGAATTTTTGGATTACCTCTTCTATTTCCTTGAAGAATGAGGTTGGAATTTTGATAGGTGTCACATTGAATTTGTATATAGCCTGGGGAAGTATTGCCATTTTCACGATGTTAATCTTTCCAATCCAGGAACATGAGAGTTTTTCCCATTTTCAAAATTCTGTTTTGATTTCCTTTTTCAAGTTTTTAAAGTTTTCATCATAGAGGTCCTTCACTTCTTTGGTTAAGTTAATTCCTAGGTATTTTATTTTTTGTGGGGCTATTACAAATGGAGTTGCTTTCCTAATTTCAGCTACACTTTTCTCATTTTTGTCATAAAGAAAAGACGTTGATTTGGGGGTGTTAATTTTATACCCTGCTACTTTGCCAAAGTTTTGAATCAGCTTGAGTAATTTGGGAGTGGAGTTTATGGCATTCTTTAAATACAAGATCATGTCATCTACAAAGAGGGAGAGTTTTATTTCTTCTTTCCCTATTTAGATCCCCTTTATGTTTGCATCTTATTGCTGTAGCTAGGTATTCTAATACTAGATTGAAGAGAAGTTGAGAGAGTGGACATCTTTGTCTCATTCCTGAGTTAAGAGGAAATGGCTTTAGTTTTTCAACATTAATTATAAAGCTGGCTATAGGTTTGTCATATACAGCCTTTATTGTACTGAGGAATGTTCCAGGGATTCCTAATTTTTCTAAAAGCTTCATCATAAAGGTGTGTTTGATCTTGTCGAATGCTTTCTCTGCATCTATTGAGATAACCATGTGATTCTTATCCTTGCACTTGTTGATGTGAAGAATAATATTAATTGATTTGCTTATATTGAACCAGCTTTTTATCCCTGAAATGATTTCTGTTTGATAGTACTGTATGATTTTTGGGGTGAATTGTTGACGTCGATTGGCCAAAATTTTGTTGAGAAGTTTTGCATCAATATTCATCAAAGAAATGGGTCTATAGTTCTCTTTCTTTGATGAGTCCCTGACTGGTTTTGGGATGAGGGTTATGATGGCTTCATAGAATGTGTTCGGAAGTGAACTTTCTCATTCAATTTCATTGAAGAGTTGGAGGAGTGTTGGTTTGAGCTCTGCTTTGAAGGCCTTGTAGAATTCTGCTATAAAACCATCTGGTCCTGGACTTTTCTTAGATGGGGGGTCTTTTATTGTTGTTTCTTTTTCAATGCTTGATATGGGTTTTTTTAGATGGTTTAACTCATCTTGGTTTTGTTTTGGCATGTCAATATTTGCTAGGGAAATGTCCATTTCTGCCAGTTTCTCAAATTTATTCGCATAAAGTTTTGAGAAGTATTCCCTTATAATGTTCTGAATCTTAGTTTTTCTGAGGTGATGTTACCATTCTCATCTCTGAGTTTATTTATTTGGGTGTGTTCTCTTTTTTTCTGATAAGATTTGCTAAGGGTCTGTCAATTTTGTTAAGTTTTTCGAAGAACCAATTCTTTATTTTGTTGATTGTTTCTATAGTTATTTTGGATTTTAATTCATTTAATTCTGATTTAATTTTAATTATTTCTTTCCATCTACTGCATTGTGGTTTATCTTTCTGCTCTTTTCAAGGAGGTTCAGATGTCTCATTAAATTTTTGTTTTCAGATGTCTCCAATTTGTTGATGTAGGAACTCGAAGCTATAATCTTGCCTCTGAGTACTGCCTTTGCTGTGTCCCAGAGGAGCTGGTAATTTGTGTGCTCATTTTTGTGTAATAGCATGAACATTTGAATTTCCTTTCTAATCTCTTCCAAGACCCACTCATGAATCATCAGTGTTTTGTTCACCCATCATGTGTTACATGACTCTCTTTGGTGGCTTTTGGTGTTGAGTTCTAATTTTATTCCCTTGTGGTCAGAGAGAATGCAAGGTATAAATTCAATGTTTCTGAATTTGGACAAGGTTGCTTTGTGGCCTACAATGTGTTCTATTTTAGAAAATGTTCCATGTGCTGCTCAGAAAAATGTAAATGCTGATGCTGCTGAGTGAAATATTCGGTAGATGTCTGTTAAATCTTGTTGATCTATACAGTTGTTTAGATCTGCGGGTTCTCTGTTGAGTTTTGCCACGTTGATCTATCTAGTGGGTAGACTGGTGTGTTAAAATCCCCAACAATTAATGTCTTTGGATCTATGTGGGATTTGAGGGAAAGTAGTGTTTCTTGGATAAATTTGGGTGCTCCATTGTTTGGCGAATAGATATTTAGAATTGTCATTTCCTCCTGAAGTTGAGATCCCTTAATATGTATGTAGCGACCTTCTTTATCTCTTCTCACTAATTTTTATTTGAAGTCTATTTTATCTGATATTAAAATTGCAATTCCCGCCTGTTTATGGTGGCTGTTTGCTTGGTAGATTTTGTTTCAGCTTTTAACATTGAAAATGTCTTTGATTTTATTGGCAAGATGTGACTCCTGAAGGCAGCAGATAGAAAGATCTTGCTTTTTAATTAAGTCTGTTAATGTTGATAGATAGGACTGACAGGTATTTGAGAGTTCCTACCATGTTATCTACCTTCTTGGGGACTGTGAAAAATGCATTCTTCCTATGGTTCTTGGATTCTCAGTTTGAGTGCAGTTTCTTGGCATTTATTGTGGTCTTGTTGGTTTTCTGTGTGTAAGACATCTTTAAGAATCATTTGTAGTGCAGTTTTGGTGGAGATGTATTGTTTCAATTTTTCTTTGCTATGGAAGGTTTTTGTTTGGCCTTCAGTTGAGAAGGAGAGTTTAGCTAGATACAGTATTTTTCGTTGATAGTTGTTTTTAGGGCATGGTATACATCATTCCAGGCTCTTCTTGCTTTGATTGTCTCTGCTGAGAAATCTGAGGTGATTCTAATTGGTTTCCTTTTATAGGGGATTAATCTTTTCTTTTTGACAGTTTTAAGGATCTTTTCCTTGGCCTGAATTGATCCTGTGTGGATTATAATGTGATGGTGGGATGTCCTAGTCTGGTCTGGTCTATATGGATTTCTAAAAGCTTCTTGTATCTGAATATGCTTATCTTTTTGCATGTTTGGGATGTTCTCTGATTGGGTCCTGTTAAATTTCCTAGACCATTAACTTCTGTTTCTAGGTGCTCCTCTACACCCATTCTCATTAGATTGTGCCTTCTGATGGTGTCTTCCAAGTGTTGGATAGATCTATCATATTTCTTGGACTTGTTTTGGATGGTTGTACGTTCTTTCTCTATAATATCTAGGCTGTTTTTAATCCCCGAGTTTCGATCTTCTGCATGGTTTAACCTGCTGTCAAGACTTTCTACTTCGTTTTTTTATTTATTTTCCTTCTAATTGGTCAGCTTTGATGGCTTCAAATTTATTGTTGAAGCTTTGTTTTAGATCTTGTATGGACTTCTTTACTTACTTAATTTGGTTTTCAGTGTTTATTCTCAGATCACTTAGTTGATTGGTCATGGTTTCCTTGGACTCCCATTCCTTCTGTTGGGTTCCATTCAGCATTCCTTTTTGGTATCCCTGACTTCCTTCAGCTCTTTGTTAATGGATCCCATGAATGCCTTTAGTGATCTTTGTGTATTCTCATCCTGCTCTCTCAATTCCTGTATTACTCTTTGCTTAGCTTCCTCACGTTAATACCATTCCTGTTTTTCCCTTTGAGTGTTCTCAGCCTGTTCACGCCATTCCTGCCTTTCTGTTTGAGTATTCTCAAGCTGCTCATGCAAATCCTTTATCATTATTTGAGTAGCTTCCTCAAGCTCGTTATATTCCTGTATAAACCTTTGGATTGCCTCCTCTCTCTCCCTATCACGCTCATACAGAGTTCTTTGTTTGTTTGACAGACAGACAGAGGGAAACATGGAGGGGGATCCCTAGAGACCCATTAGTGTGACTGACTAGATCACCTGAATAAATCATTCCTTCCCTGCCCTGACCTCATGTATTAAGGTAGACTATTGGTACGGAGTTCTTCTTGTCACCAAACACAGGTGAGGGTTAGTGACTTTTTACTCTTCCATGTAGGGACTCTTCCCTTAGGACCCTTGATTTCGATCATTGAATAAGAATTTCTGGAGGAGTCACTCTGGTGGAGTTTTATGGATTAAGCAAGCAGGCAAGCAGGCAAGCAGGCAACCAGACAACCAGACCCCCCACCCAAAAAAAAGGCAGACAGACAGACAGACAGACAGACAGACAGAGAGACCCACGCAGCTCCTTGACTTCATGGGTGTTTTCAAGGTTAAAGCGGGGGGGGGGGAGGGAATGTGGCAGCTGAGTTAGGCACAGACAGTTAGTTGCTTTATCTTTGCCCCAACCTGAATTTCTAGATGTTTGGGGCATTTCTTTATCGGTAAGAGAAACAGGGTCATTGACCCTTCCTTCCTTCCTTCCTTCCTTCCTTCCTTCCTTCCTTCCTTCCTTCCTTCCTTCCTTCCTTCTTTCCTTTCTTTCCTTCTTTCCTTTTTTCTTTCCTTCTTTCCTTCTTTCTTTCTTTCTTTCTTTCTTTCTTTCTTGCTTTCTTGCTTTCTTGCTTTCTTGCTTTCTTGCTTTCTTGCTTTCTTGCTTTCTTGCTTTCTTGCTTTCTTGCTTTCTTTCTTTCTTCTCCCACCACCTCTTTCTCTCTCTCTCTCCTTTTTCTCTATTTTTTGGAGGGGTGGGCAATCCTGGGTCTTGAAGTCAGGGCCTGAGGACTGTCACTCAGGCACTCAGCATTTTCGGCTCAAGTCTAGCACTGTACCATTTGAGCCACAGCGCTACTTATGTCTATGTACGTGATATCTATCTATCTATCTATCTATCTATCTATCTATCTATCTATCTATCTATCTATCTATCTATCTATCTATCTATCTATCTATCTATCTATCTATCTAACTATCTATCTATCTATCTATCTATCTATCTATCTATGTATCGATATAGATATACATCTATATATATCTATATCTATATATATCTATGTGTGTGCGTGCGTGTGCGTGAGTATGTATGTATGTATACATATATATGTGTTTATATGCATATACATATATAAACACATATTCATTTATTTATACATATACGTATATATGTATAAGCACACATATATTCATTTATTTATACATATATATACATATGTATATATATATATACTCATACATAGTGTGAGACACACATATAAATATACGTATATTCACTTATTATATACGTGCTTTTTTTTTTTTTGTCGGCCGTGGGGCTTGAACTCTGGGCCTAGGCGCTGTCCCTCAGCTCTTCAGCTCAAGGCGAGCGCTTAACCACTTGAGCTACAGCACCACTTCCAGTTTTCTGGTGGTTTACTGGAGATCGGAGTCTCACGGTCTCTCCTGCCCGGGCTGGCTTTGAACCGTGATCCTCAGATCTCAGCCTCCTAAGTAGCTAGGATTACAGGCGTGAGCCACCAGCACCCGGCTTATTTACATGCTTTTTGGTTGTTTTTTTTCTCTCCCCCCCCCCCCGACGTGGGGCCTTGGGAAGGGAACTGCAGGGGAGGGGGGTGCAGAGGCATTTTCTCCTTCGGGAAACCAGATGATGATTGAGTAAAATTAACCATCCATCCTTGAGACATTCTCAAGGAGGTGGGCTGGAATGTGTCTGGGTGGTAGACAGATTCCCTAAAAACTCGGGTTTAAATGGCAGCAGCGATGGCAGCGGCATCCATCTTGTTTACAGACCGAGTCTCCATGTTCAACATGAGACTCCTCTAAACTAAATCTTTGCATGTTCCTGAGCTCATGTGTGGCTTTCCTATTCTGTGTGGGTTGACACGGGCAGGCGGGTGGCCAGGTGGGTGATTCATTGGAGATGAGTCTCTTTTGGGGCACCAGTTCCTGCTCCCTCCTTCCTTAGGGGACACCAAGGAAGAAGTTGCCTCTGGCGGGTTCCAGGATGGCAAGCTGAGTAAGCAGAGACCACTGGGCCTGAAATACAGTTCTTCCTTGAGTCCACACAGAAAAGCAAGGGGTGGGGGAGGGGAGAGGACAGAGACACAGGAGAGACAGACAGAGAGACTGAGAGGAGAGGCAGAGACCCAGAGACCGGTGGAAAGACACAAAGAATAAGAGATGGAAGGGGGAGCGAGTGAGAGATCCACAAGTCCAACTAGATCTGAGACACACACACACACACACACACACACACACACACACACACACACACACACACACACACACATAGAGGGAGACATGGACGGGGAACCAGAGACCCATTAGTGTGACTGACTAGATCACCTGAATAAATTATTCCTTCCCTGCCCTGCCCTCATGTATTAAGGTAGACTCTTGGTATGGAGTTCTTCTTGTCACCAAACACAGGTGAGGGTTAGTGACTTTTTACCCTTCCATGTAGGGACTCTTCCCTTAGGACCCTTGATTTCAATCATTGAATAAGAATTTCTGGAGGAGTCACTGGTGGAGTTTTTATGGCGTAAGTAAGCAAGCAGGCAAGCAGACAACCAGACCCCCAAAAAAGGCACAGACAGACAGACAGACAGACAGACAGACAGACAGACAAGGACATACTCTAATACAGTGTGGGTGCTCTTGAAGGGAGAGAGACCTACACAGCTCCTTGACTTCATGGGTGTTTTCAGGGTTAGACAGGCGGGGGGGGGATGGGGGGGAGAGATGTGGCAGCTGAGTTATGTACAGATAGCTGTTTTATCTTTGCCCCAACCTGAATTTCTAGATGTTTGGGGCATTTCTCTACAAGTAAGAAAAGCAGGTCATTGACCATTCCTTCCTTCCTTCCTTCCTTCCTTCCTTCCTTCCTTCCTTCCTTCCTTCCTTCCTTCCTTCCTTCCTTCCTTTTTTTACTGTCTCTCTTTCTTCTCCCCACCCCCCTCTCTCTCCTTTTTCTTTATTTTTTTTTGGGGGGTGGGCAATACTGAGACTTGAAGTCAGGGCCTCAGCACTGTCACTCAACTTCTTTTTTTTTTCACATATGAAGAATTTTACAGTTTATTTCATTAAAATTATATTCTCAAAAAGGTAATATATATATATATATTAGCTATTTCATTAAATGAAGTAATTATACGAACACATAACATAAGTTAATGAAAGTTTTATCTGTCATGAATAGGACAAAAAGTATCATCAAACAACATTTCTAGGAATCACACTCAACTTCTTTTGCTCAAGTCTAGCACTGTATCATTTGAACCACATTACCACTTCTGGCTTTCTCTCTCTCTCTGTCTCTGTCTCTGTCTCTGTCTCTGTCTCTGTCTCTGTCTCTCTCTCTCTCTCTCTCTCTCTCTCTCTCTCTCTCTCTCTACACAGACACACAGACACACACACACATGCATATACATACATATACACATATATATTTATACACATACATACATATATATCTATGTATGCTTACATATAGTGTGATACAAACATATATATATTTATTATTTTCAGTTTTTTTGTCATCGGGCGTGAGGCTTGGACTCTGGGTCTGGGTGATGTCTCTCTGCTCTTCATCTGAAGGCTCACTACTGTTCTGCCACTTGAGCCACAGAGTGCCACTGCTCCCCTTTTCTGTTTATATAGTGCTGAGGAATCGAACCCAGGGCCTCATGCTTGCAAGGCGAGCGAGCACTCTACCACTAAGCCACCTTCCTAGCTCTCCCCCCTTTTTTGGCCAATCCAGCATGGAAGGAAGGCTCCTGCATCTTGTTTGTATGGACATACTCACAGCTGAATAACTGAGTTGTTTTGCTTAATAAAAAAAAATCCTGGTGTTGATATATGTGGAGGGGAAGGGAAAAAAAAATTGTTAAAACAGGGTTACAGGAGGACCCATTGAAACAATGAGATATACAAGTCGTTATGTCAAAAAACGAACTTTACAACTTTGGTGGGGGGACGGCGGGGCGGGGGGGGGAGGATACAAAGGGATGGGAAGGGGAAACAAAGCAGGAGGCTACAATGCTTATAAGAAATGTGCTCATTATCTTACCCATGTAATTGTAACCCCTCTGTACAGTATTTTCACAATAAAAATATATTAAAAAATACATATATTTAAAAAAAACTTGGTACAGTAGTCTAGAAACATGGTTGCTATTACAGCCTTCATTTGCTTCACTTGACCACTTTATTCTCATTTAAAAGCTTTTGGCGACAAGCATGATTATTTTTCGTGGGGTGGGGGTGACTGTTTTGAGGCTTTCCCAAATTTTTATGTCCAACAGGTTACCAGATCTAAGGAAAACCCAGAAGTTCGAGAATTAAGTAACTCTTGGGCTCAAACTACAGAGAAAGAAAAGGAGAAAGAGAGGCCTATGGAGGGAAGGGGTTGGGGGGTTGGGGGGAGAGGTCATAGAAAGGAAAAGAAAACAGGGAAAAATAAAAACACAAAGTAAAGGTCGTTTTTAAGTGGAGGCCTGGACTCAAACCAGGCCACTGACTGCGGCTTCCTCATTATGGGATTGCAAAGTGGGCCTTGGCTTCTTGCAGAAGTCATCTCGATGTGTTGGTATTCTGCTGTACATATCATTTGGAAGCGACTATATCTTTTCACTCCATGGTGAACGTATTCACATATATGTTCCTATAGAAAACCAGTTTAGTGTTTTTTCTCTCACATATGCAAAAGGTACGTTTAAAATAGGAGAGACATTAGATCTCTGGACTGACTGCCTGGCTGGCTGCTTGGCTGGCTGCCTGGCTGCCTGGCTGCCTCACTCACTCACTCACTCACTCACTCACTCACTCACTCACACACTCACACACTCACACACAGTAAGACCCAAAAGACAGGATAGATACTTTTAGGGGGAGAAACACCCACGGAGGCAAGGCCCAATGGTTATGTGCCCAGAAATGAAAGTGAAACCTTGAAAACACACAGAGGAAAAAGAAACAAAGTAAACTCTCTACCTTGAGCCTGTAGTAGGGTTTAAGAGATGATTCTGTTGGTTTCCCATGCATGCATGGGGGGGAGGGGTGCTTTGACCCATGCTCTGTTTCTTTTTAAAATTTACTTCCCTCCCCGGTGTAAGTTTCCTCCTTTCTTTGAGGAAACTCTTTGCTCCGTTCCCACAGTATACTCCTTGTTTGGGCAAAAGCTCAGAGGAAGGGAGCTGCTCTTTTCCCTTCCACGACCCACCTCCACCTATTAGTTTTCTTTCCTAATAACTGTTCGTTTATGAGGGACTGAAAAGTGAAGAAAATAGGATGTGTGGAGCCATTCATTAGGAAGCTGTCCGGCTGTCTTGACTCTGAATTCCTGGTGGTGCTTTCCCAGGCCTCATTTCCCCCTGGAAATTATCCTGCTTGCCTCTGTGTTCAATTCTGGGAAGGAAGATAGGCCGAGATAAGGCAACCTCTTGGCACAAAGCTGGAACACACGGCCACCTTGCCTCACGGGTACAGAGCCTAATCACCCTATCCCGAGGGTCCTCCGTCAACAGTTTCTTAGAACGATTTTTATTAGTTTAGTGGCCCTACTGAGGTTGAATTCAAGGCCTCAACTCAGGCAGGCCTGCTCGGGGTGGGCGTGTTTGTTTCTTCTTCTTTCTCCTTCCCCCCCCCACACCCCCCCCCCAGGGCGCTTAAGTCGTTGCCATGACGACATTTACAAGACAAAGGAACGTTGCCTGAAGTTCTGAAGTTCCTGAGTTGACTGGGGCTCCAGGCTTAAACCAGCCCACCCCACCCCCACCCCCGCCCTGCCCTGAGTCCTCTGTGAAACACCCCGGCGGGGTGGGGGGTGGGGCGGCCAGCCCTCAGCTTCTGTAACTTCATTAGTGTGCAGGGTGGGGTGGGGGGAGTGAATCAGCCTCCCCTCCCCCTCCCCGTCTTTACAAAAGTGGCCTCTTTTGCCCTTGGGCAGGAAAAGTCTGCGCGCTCTCTCTCTGGTCTTTTTCTGCTGGGACCCTCCCTGCCTACCACCAGCAGCCATTGACTTCCTGCAAGCTGGAGTTGTCAGACTACTTCCACCCGCCCGCTGCCACTAGTATGCCTACCGCCCAAGCCCGCCAGGGACAGAATGGGAGGGGCGGGCGGGGAAGCTGGCATGCTTGCCTGTGCTCTGCCCTCTGCCCCTCCGGGAGGCATGACTGTGACCGTGGGATGTCCCCGTGGCCGACCCCTAAGCTCCCACCCTCTGGACGGAGGAGAGTGAGGGGAAAAAGGAGTTCAGGAGTCTTGTCTCCCCTCCATCTTCCCGCCTAGGTCCGGCCAGGATCTGCCTATCTTCTCCCTGTCCCTGTTCCCCGTTCCTCTTAAGGAGTGACTGGAGAAACTGTCCGTCTGTGTTTGTGATTGTTATTAACATTGCAAAAACCTTCAAAGGATCTCAGATCGGTTAGAAGCCCGTTGGGTTTCACTTCTCAGGCTTGAGGGGTCGTTATCTCCCCCTCCCTCTCTCCTTTGATTTTTTACAAACTGTTAGGGAAATGGTGACATACAGAATGGTTACAGTATGCCAGCCAACACCGGTGGCTCGCGTCTGTAATCCTAGCTGCTCAGGAGGCTGAGAGCTGAGGATCACGGTTCAAAGCCAGCCAGGGCAGGAAAGTCACCAGACTCTTTTTTTTTTTTTTGGTCGGTAGTGGGACTTGAACTCTGGGCCTGGGCGCTGTCCTTCAGCTCTTCAGCTCAAGGCGAGTGCTCTACCACTTGAGCTACAGCGCCACTTCTGGTTTTCTTGTGGTTTATTGGAGATAGGAGTCTCACGGTCTCTCCTGCCCGGGCTGGCTTTGAACCACGATCCTCAGATCTCAGCCTCCTGAGTAGCTAGGATTACAGGCATGTGCCAACAGCGCCCGGCTAGACTCTTATCTCCAAAAAGGCACTAGAAAATCGGAAGTGGCACTGTGGCTCAAGCGGTAGAGAGCTCGCTTTGAGCTGAAGAGTTTAGGGACAGCGCCCAGGCCCAGAGTTTAAGACCCACCACTGACCAAAAAAAAAAAAAAAAGGATAGGAAAGATTACATTATATAAGTGAGGTAGGAAGAGTACATTTTTTTTTAAATTAATTTTTTTTTTTTTTTTGGTCGTTGGACTTGAACTCTGGGCTTGGGCGCTATCCTGCCCGGGCTGGCTTTGAACCGTGATCCTCAGCTCTCAGCCTTCTGAGTAGCTAGGATTACAGGCATGAGCCACCGGGGCCCAGCTAATGAGTTGTGTTAATTGTGAAAATACTTAGAGTGGTTACAATGACACGAGCAAGGAAATGAGTACATTTCTTATCAAGCATTGTTGCTTCCTCCTTTGTTTCCATTCCTGCCCTCCCATCTCCCCCCACCCCCTAAAAAAGAGTACTTTTTTTTTTGGACAATGTCACCCCTTCCCTGGCTCTCTCACAGGTTTTCCCTCCCTCAAGTTCTGTTTGTTCCCCACCCACAGGTTGTGTGTCAACATAGTGTCTAGTGAGTGCCACTGTTGCACTTCTTCATCCTGGGTCCTTCCATTTCTTGCCCCTCCTGGAAATAGATGAAGGAAGAAACAATGGGGGGGGGAGAAGAGAAAACAAAATAACGTCGATGATAACAAACACAAAGAAAGGGGAAGACTTCTTGTTATATGATCAGAGGTATATAGGCATTGCACTTTGGTGAGCCTCATGTCTTCAATTAAGCAACCCAAAGGCCAGAAGTGGAGTTTTGGCTCAAATGGAAGACTGCCAGTCTCTCTCTTTTTTTTTTTTTTGGAGCGGGGGCGGGGGGTCCGGTCGTGGGGCCTGAACTCTGGGCCTGGGCGCTGTCCCTCATCTCTTCAGGTTAAGGCTAGCACACTACCACTTGAGCCACAATGCCACTTCCGGCTTTTTTCTGCTTATGTGGTGCTGAGGAATCGAATCCAGGGCCTCATGCATGCAAGGCAAGCGCTCTACCACTGAGCACCTTCCCAGCCCCAGAGTGCCAGTCTTGAGCACAAGAGCCAAGGGACAGCACTCAGGCTCTGAGTTCAAGCCCCAGGACTGACTGGGGCGTGCACACACACACCCTGCACCCCTTGACCTTTGCTGCTGTTTCCTACCACACAGGCACAGGCATGCATGGCAGCATGTGATCTACCTCCCCCCCTTCCCCCCACACACACTTTGCACTGCCACCACCACCGGCGCCACCACCAACTATAGCAACAGACTTCCTAGGCTTCCCCTCCACCACCACTACCCCCTCCGCCCCGGGCCCTAGTTTAGATCGATGAACCAAAGTGTCCCTACTGCACGTTCGGCTCTGGCAAATATCAGATAGGATTACAGTGATGAGGAGAGAGGAGCGACCGCCATGTATTGACTGTAGGGCCCAGAGGACAGAATGCCAGCCCAGGCCCATTCATAGGTCAAGCCAGGGAAATGTTTTTTGTTTTTGTTTTTGTTTTTGATTTCCGGTCTCTCTCCACACCCCATGTGTTTTGTCTGTCTGTCTCTCTGTGCCATAGGGGTTTGCCATTCATGACCTGTGTGGGCGGGGATGTGCTGGTGTGTGTGTGTGTGTGTGTGTGCGTGCGCGCGCACGCGCGGGGGAGGGGTTGGTGTTCCTTCCTTCCTCACAAGACCTTCCTAAGTGTCTTGATCGATCTTGGGCCTGACGTTCTTTTTCCTTGTTTTGGGGTGCCACCTACTGGACACCGTGTGGAGTGACAGGGAATGATTCGGTGCTGATGGCGGGGGCTGGCGACTCTCGCGAGAGTCCGCGAGACTCTCGCGAGAGTAGCAATGAGGTATCGCCGGCTCTCTTCTGCGGCTTTATTTATTTACAACAAAACAAAACGAAGCAACAGCAAACAAGGAAATTTTCTTGAAGGGAGGGCCGAGCGGAGGGGGAGGGGGGCCCGCAGGGGGTGTTTCTTTTCGTTGTTTTCTGGACACGGGATTCGTTTGGATATTATGTCTTACGAGCAAACTGTACCAGTTTATTTACGGTTGTAATTTATATACAGTAACACAAATGTCTTTATGTCCGTATTATGAAAAAGGGTCCCACGGCTGCAGTGGGTGAAAGATTGAGACGGGAACATTTCTAAAGGAGTGCCAAGAAAATGGAAAACAGGCAATGCAATAGTTTAGGGAGAGTTATAAATATCAAGTGCTGCCCTAGGTGAAATTTCATGCACATGTCCTCACCCACTCAGGTAAACTTTTTATATAGGTATCAGAATAAAATTTCTTGAACTACATAGACTTTTATTCACTTGATTTCCCTTAAGTAAATTAAAATAACTGGCTGTTGACAGGGCACATCTGGATATTTCTATCGGCCCCATAGAGATAATCTGTTACATTTTAGGACGTGGTAGATTATATTTGCTATTTCCCCAAATGGACTTTACAAAAGCCATCCGTGGCCCCAAAGATGTTTCTGGACCTCTCATCATGTGTGACTAAATAGGCCTCAGTGAATTAAGCTGAGAAAGCTGCAAAACAAAGCAGATCACTTCAGTTATGGAATATTAAGAGAATAAAAGTAGCTTTATACCACTGGATCTTTAGTGAGAAGGTAGAATAAAAAGAAGAGAAAAATATTGGAGGATGCAATATAAACCAATTGAAACATATCCAACAGAGGATCTGGCTTTGAAGTGGCTGTTGACTAGTGTGGTCCTAGACCATCGTGTCCAGAAGGATAAATCGATGTGTTTTGAAAGATCCTAAACCAAATGTACTTGTGATCATGACCCAAAGCGTGAGGACAGGTACATTTCTGTCCTCCTAATTCCAGCTTTGATCCTCACACGTCCGGTTGTTATAATACGTTCACAGTCGTGCCACTTACGGATATTACGTCTTGTGTCTTCTCTGCAATATCTTAAATGCTCAGAGAAGTTACACCTTCTGACAAAAGGACAGTATGTGTGTCACACACACGGGGACACACACACTCTGTTTGCCCGGAGTGCTGTGTAGCTTACCATGTCCAGTTATAGTTTAGGTCTAGCATCCACATAGGAGAGAAAACAGGTGCCGTTGGTTGGTCGGTCTGTCTGTCTTTCCGCCGGTCTGTCTTCCCCTGGCATCACCTGTTCTAGGTTCTTCTCCGCCGCCGGCACCCCTCCCTCCCTCTGCCCCCCCCCCCCGCTCTTAGTCAATCAGTCCATCGATCTACTTCCCTGTAACTGACATAATCTTATTCTTCTTCTTTGGGGAATGGATGAATAAACTTTTACCTTGTGGATATTGTACACACACCGAAACGTGTGTGTGTGTGTGTGTGTGTGTGTGTGTGTGTGTTGACGGAATAGAGTGTTTGCCATGCCTGACCCCCTGGCTCTGCCTCTCTACCCGTCTGCTATGCGATGTGTGTGCTGGGGCGCTTCTGCCCACATATGTTCCCAGTGCAAACTCCAAAGAGAAGTACGCCCGCCGGGCCTGTCCTGTGGGTTCTAACCATGCTTCACCCCCGGGAGATAGGATCGCCCCTCTGACCCCCCCACTCTGTTTGGGCTGGGCCCCCTCGTCTGTCTCTCCCTGTCTTTCCTCCTAGGTTTCCCTACCTGCCCTCCCCCCAGCCCCGCACACACACACACACACACACGCACACACACACACAGACACACACACTCACACACTGTGCACCGCCATGCTCGGGTCCAGGTCCTCCACCACAGGCATGTGAGTGATGATGCCTCTACCCTCCAACACCTGTGTGTCGGGTTCAGATTCATCACCTCATGCCCCGAATCCTGCTCCAGAGAGAGTGGCAGAGCCTATTAGAAAAGGTTAGCTGTTATGACAGGCTAGAGTACGAACCGGTGAGAAGGTCGTTCCATCCGGTGCCCGGGGATAAGCGTCACATGGGTGCCACCTCCCCTTCCTTCCCCACCCAGCCAGCAGCTCTCGTTTGGCTTTCCTGTCATTTAGTGATGGGTGAGTGGACTCACGCTTCCCATGGCGCTGTCACCGTGGTTTTCCAGACCTGTGTGCGGGACGTGTACCTACTCTCTCTGTGTTAGAAGAAACCTCTCTCTGGCCTTCCCCTGCCCTTTCCCTGCCTGTGAGGGGTGGCGGGTAGGGGCGGGGCGAGGGAGCGTGTTGTGGGGCAGGCGGGCGGCGGACTTTCACAAGTGAGCGGGCTGCCTCCCGGGGGCTCGTCTCTTGCTGGAGCCGACCCATCTTTGGGAGTTTTTTTTTCTTTTTCTTTCTGGTTTCCATCTGGGGGAAAAAGAAAACAGAACGTACAAACAACCCCCCCCAAAAAAAAGATGGGCGGGCAAACGGTGGGACAAGCGCTCACTTGCCCTTTTCTGGCCATGTTGGGCGGGCGTGGGGGTCTTGCCACGGGCGGCGGAGGTCGTGCGGGTGGCCGGTTCGTTTTCTCTCGTGGTGCAGGCCTGCCGTCTTTGCCGCCCCTTCCTGCTTAGGACCGATCCCGGGTTCCCGGTTCTCGGGTTCGGGCCTCTCCGTTCTGACGAATCCCGTCCTGGTTCCTGATTTCACTTTGGTCGCTGGCAGCGGCGGCGGCGGCGGCGGCGGCTCGATCTCGGTCTAGGTCTCTGGTGGCTCTGGTGTCGTTCGTGAGGTCGCAGAGAGGACCCAGCTGCAGGTCCTGACCTAAGTTGTGCCACTCGGTGCGTGGCGGTGGGGAGTGAGGCGATTCGTTTCCGTGTTCTGTGTCTCCGGAGCTCAGAGCCGGCCGGCGCGCGCCGATCCGGGGTATGGCGGCTCGGTGGAGTCGGTCGTTGGAAGGCGGTTGTCGTGCTCCCCCTGGCGTCCGCTTTGATATGACAGTCCCCTCGTTCTCAGCCGAGCGAGCGAGTGAAGGAGGAGGTCTGGCGGCAGCGAGCCGGGCAGAGGCCCGGCCTCTGCTGGGTGCCCGGCGCGACTGTCGCCTTGGTGTCTCTGTGGCGCCAGGGCGGCTGTTCTGTCGGACTTTGCGCCCGCAGGCGAGCGCGGGGTGGGGCCGTGCGTCGCCGCTCTCTCTTCCGTGCCCGGTCTATGCCGGGGGTGGCGGCTTTGTCGGGTCGACCAGTAGTTCTGTCTGGGCCCGATGCCTTGTCCTCCTCCCCTCCCTGGACTTTGGTCTTTGAGGGCGAAAAAAGGAGAATATGAGGGAAGTCTCGGGAGTCGGGGGAAAGGGTCCCCGGGTGAGCCGCTAGGTGGTGGGGCTGGTCCAGGCCCGGATTCGGACCACCCCCCCTCCCCGGAGTCACCTCCGAGTGAGAGCTTGGCATGTGCTGGGCGCGAGGGCCTGGGTCGCCGGCCCCGTGTGGTCTCCCTCCACGGCCCCGGAGGCCGGAGGACAGACCTCTGCGGCGGGAGGAGCCGTGGGCATAGCCTGGGCGAGCCTCGGGGCCGGGACCTACACCCCCCCCTCCCCGACATAGGATGGTCGTCGGAGTCACCTCCGAGTGAGCGCTTGGCGCGACAGACTTCTCCGGCGCGAGGAGCCGTGGGCACGGCCGAGGCGAGCCTCGGGGCCGGGACCTACCTACCGTCTGCGGTGTGCGCGATGGCGGGGACTTGCCCGGTGGGCCCTGCGTAGGGGAAAGATCGAGGCGGAGGGAGCACCTCGGGAGTCGGGGACCCGAGCCCGGGAGTCCCGGGTGTGTGCATGCTGGCGGCAGGGCACTCACCACCGACCCCGCGCGGTGTGGGTGTGGTGGTTGGGTGCCTCTCCGAGTGGGTGCCTCGCGTCTGCCGGTGGAAGGCTCCCCGTACCGCTCATGCCGTGAGCCCGTGCGCACCCGGGGTAGTGGGGCGGGTGCGTTCCCTAAGCCCGCTCCCGCCCTCTCTCTTCGTCTGTCTTCGCCTTATGTGGTCGACCAGCTGTCCCTGAGAGTTCCGTGTCTGGCTCTGTTGGGGACGTGTTGGGGACAGGTGTCCACGATGTGGTTTCCGAGAGGTCCCTGTCGCCAGCGAGTTGTCGCCCCTGCGTGACCACCTGGTTTTGGCATGGTGATGTGAGGATTTTGTACCTGCAGGAGGGTGCTGGCATGCTGTGTCCCGGTGGCTGTCAGTGGGTCTTTTGGGGCTCTCTCGGATGCTGTGTGCTGGGCCTTTCCCGTCTCTTCCCGGTCCGGGTCCCCCTGCCTTCCCCCCCCCCCCCCGCACCCCGGGCTCCCGCTTCCCTGAGCAGGCCCTGCCCCTGTGGTGGCTCGTGGTTGTGGTGGTGGTGGTGGTTGGTTTGGTGGCTGAGTGAGTCCCGTCGTCCTTGATCTCTCCCCGCTCCCGGTGCCCGGATTCTGGCCCTTGCCTCGGCACGCTGAGGAGGAGAGTGGTTGGTTGCTTGGGGTGCACAGGTAGGCCCACGTGGTGTGCTTCCCTCGCATGGCCAGCTTGAGGAGGAAAAGGTGGGGGGCGAATCCTGCCTTGCCTGTGCGTGTGCGGCATTCCCCTTCTGCCGTCAGGCTCGTCAGACCTCCGTGGCTCTTTTTTTTTTTTCCTATCGCCCCTAGCTCCAACTCCCCCCACCTGCCGCTTACGGATGGCGGGCCTGGTTGGCCACTGACCTGCGCTACTCCCGAGCACTGTCCGTGGTTCTTTTTTTTTTTTTTTTCCTCTCTAGCTTCTTCAGCCCTGTGCCCGGCGGAGGTGTCTTGGTAATCCCGAATGCCAGGGACGCTGAAGCCCGTGGTATTTTTTCTTTTTTTTTTTTTAGTTTTTTGTTTCTTTTTTTTTCTTTTTAACTCGCTCATTACTCACGAAAGGTTGTCTGTCCTGGCTATGCTTTTATCCCAGGCTGTTGGCTCTCTCGGGAGCCGAGCTTCCTGTGCCCCACCGCCTCCCGAGTGCCGTGTGGCTGTCTTCTCCGCCCCCTCGGTGTGATTGATGTGGTGACGTTGCGATCTCCTTCGGGCCCGGGCCTAAGCTGCGCCAGGCGAGGGACGGACATTCATGGCGAATGGGACCGCTCTTCTCGTTCTGCCCGTGGGCCCCTGCCCTCACCGTCCCACCGTGCCGGCGCAGGTGGTGTGCGGGGAGGCAGGGGTGTGGCAACCGGGTCCGGCTGCACTCTCCCTGCCCTCGCCGTGAGGTCGGGGACTTGTACACGCTGGAGGAGGGGGGCGCCCTGATCTTGCTCCTCTCTTCCCCTGACTCGTTATGGGCACTGGGGTCGGCTCTCTCCGCGGAGAGGGAGGGTCGGTGTTCCGTGCTTGCCCGTGCTGTGTGGTGTGAAAAGCCGCGCCTCGCACTCTTGCCCTCTTGCGGTGCTCCCAGAACGCTCCCGGTCGGTTCTCTCAGGTGCTGGAGACTGAGTGGTGGTGTCGTTCCCGATCCCGGCGTTGTCCGCTGCCTTGTGCCAGCCTGCTGCCCGTGGTGTGTCCTGGCCATCCTTGGGTTCGTAGGGCTTGTGCGAGTGAGAAAAGTTATCACAGAGATTGACGTCTCTGCTGGGGGGGGTCGAGGCGGTTCCCCAGAGGAGCGCTCTTCCCTTGTTGCGCTGGGCGGTGGCTTCCCCGCATGAGCTGCCGGTCCTGGTCCTGGCTTGTCTTCCCTGCCGTGTCACCTGGCTCTTATTGCACCGGGGGACCTGAGATGATGCAGTGGGAGGCGAGCCTGGCCTGTGCGGGCTTCTCTCCCGTGTGCGCGACTTTGCTCTGGCCCCGCACGGCAAGGCCGACCGACCAGGGTTGGTGTTGCTGCTGCTCCAGACCCCCCTCCGCACCACCCCTCCCTGCCACCCGCGGTGGGAAGGATGGACGCCTTTGATGTGTGCTGGTCCCGGCGGGGTTCCCGTCGGGGTTGGGTGCGGGCCACCCTCAGAGTGAGGAGAGGTTCTCTAGCGATCCTCGTTCGGGAGGCGGCTTTCGCTGCCGGGTTGGCGGGGGCCCGCCCCCGATGGGCTCCCGCGGCCCTGCCGCTCCCTGTCCCGCTTTTGAGCGTTAGTGGCTGCCCGCGTTGGTAACTGCCTGCCTGCGCCTCCCCCCTCCGAGCTGGGGGAGGGTCCCGCCGGGCCTCTCCCGGGCCGTCGTCTGGTGTGGTGAGTGGAGGTCGTTCGTGATCCGTCCCCGCCCCTGCCTCGCGCGCGGTGTGTTGAGTGGCGGAGCGTGGAGCCTGTGCTTTGTTGTGATGCTAGGGCGTGTGGTGTGTGGATTCCCGGCCTCGTGCTTAGGGTGCCGTGGGGTTTTTGGGGATCCCGTCCCCCTCCCCATCCGGCCCCTGGCGACGCTGTTCCCGAGCGTCTGTGTGGGCCGCCGCCGGTTGGCGACGACTGCGCCGTGCGGGCGCCGGGCCCCCGGTGTTCCGAGGCCGCCGTGCCCGTGGTGGTGTGCAGCTCGGGGGGGTTCTGGCCCTCTGGAGCCGAGGATCCCGGTGTGTGTGGGCCCTTGCTCACGCGGCCGATAAAGAGGTGGTCAATGATGGGTGCCGTGCCCGGCGGTGTGGATGGATGCGGTGGGGCCCTGCTGGAGCGGGTGGCTCCGCGTGCGTTCACGGGGTCTTTGAGGTGTGTGCCAGCTGCCTTTTCCCTCTCGGGCCTCTTTTGGGGTGGCCCGCCGCTGCCGCGGTGGGGGTTTCCGGTCCCCTGGTCGGCCGGCTCGGTGTCCCAGGCGTTGCGCGGGACCGCCCAGGAGTAGGGGGTGTTGAGATCCCGCGTTCGTTTCCCTGGAGTGCCGGCTGTGCCCGGAAAGGTCTCACCTCCCCGCTGCTTTGCGGCTGCGCCACCTGCCCGTGGGGGGGGTGGCCACTCGCTCGCTTGCCTCTCACCCCGGTGACCCGACCCGATGACCCTCCCCGCTGCTCTTATTGTGCTTCCGGCATGCCCTCCTCACCCGCATCAGCCTTCCGCGTTCCTCACCGGTTTGGCCTTGGTGGCCGGCCACCGGCGGACGGTCGAGTTGGGCGTATGTGGTGTTCTCTTGGGGGGGACGGCGCTCGGCTCGTGAGGCTGCTCTCCCAGTGTGGGGGAGGCACGTCGTCGCGGCGGCGGTGGCTTTTGAAGGGTCTTCCCGGATCAGTTTTGCTCACGACGCGAGGGCTCCTGCCAGCGGGACCGCCGGTACGCCACGGGGGCAGTGGTGGTGAGATTCCCGCGTGCGTCCCTCGCTCGGGAGTTGGCCGTCCGAGGGCCCGAAGCCGGCGTGACGTGTCTCCTCCCGCTGGGGCACCGCCTCGCGTGCCTGCGCGATGTTGTCCCTGGTTCCTGCGCCTCCCTCCTGCTCGCCGTGCCAGAGGCTTGCCCGCATCGTCTCCTCCATCTCGAGCCGTGTGGCTTCGTCCCCGCCCCGGTCCCGGATCCCGGGGCGTTGTGCTCTCTCGGCGTGTCGCCGCCGCGTGCCCGGCGCGACCCCGGTTCCCGTGCCTGGCCCCGTCCGCTCTGTGCCGGCGGTGTCCGCGCGTGAGTGTGCTCGTGTGCGTTGGGTTTGGTGTCGCCCGCCTCCCGGGGTCCCTGCCGCCGCCTCCGGCCGCCGCCGTTGGCCGGTGACTCATCGCCGACGGGTCGTTGCCGCAGACCCCCGACCCCCTGCCGGCACCGCCGGTCCGCGGTGGCGCGGGTCGTTGTGCGCTCGGCCCCCGCGTTCGTGGGAGCAAGTGAATTCGGGCTGGCTTTGAGGGAGGCAGAGAAAGACCCCGTGGCCGTGTGGCGTGCGTTGCGTTGTGTGCGTCACCCCCGGCTTTCTGGCTGCTTGGGTGTGTGCCACGCGCGACCCGGCCGGCTGGCCGGCTGGACTGTGGATGTCGGCGCGCCGCCTCCGGGCGGGGAAGGGGGCCTGGCTCTCCTCCCCGTCCGTGTGTGCGCTCCGCCGCTCCCGTGCCCATCGGGCTGGCAGGCGGGGTGTCGGTGATGCGGTGCTTTCGCGCTTTGGGTGCGGTGTGGTGCCCTTCCCCCCCCCCGGCCATGGGTTCCCCTGCCCTCTCCGTGCTCTTCCTCTCTCTGCTCGTCACTGCGCGGTGGCCTGCTTGCGCCCGTGTGCCCGCGCCGACGTCCTGGATGGTGGCGGTTGGGTCGCGTCGGCGGCCGGCTTGGCCCGCCAGTGTCGGTTTTCCCGGTCGCTGCCGGCGTTCGCTGGTCGGCGGCCTCGGTCTCCCGGATCGAGGTCCGTGCCTCCCTCCCTTCCCGCGCCCGCTCCGCGCCCAACCTTGTGTGCACTCTCGGGCCGGTCGGGCCTGCCCAGTCGTTCTGTTGTGCGGCGACCCGGGATCCACCTCGCCGCCCTCACTCCCCCTCGTTGGCTCCCCGTCTCCTCCTCGCCATCGCCCGCTGGCCGGGAGGGAGGGGTGGGGTTCTGCCCTCTCCTTGCTCACGCTCCTTGACGTCTGGTCCCCGTGGAGAGACAGACGGATGCCCCAGTTTGCCCGTGTTCCCTCTCGACTCCTTCCGCCCCACCCCGGCGGGAAGGAGGTGGGGGGGTCGTGGGGTCAGGTTCGCGGTGTGTGGGGCGCCGTGAAGTCGTGCCACGCCCGGGCACGTCGTCCTGCTGGCCCGCGAC